>NW_026586110.1:524-5283 GCF_907164565.1 Psammomys obesus | reverse complement strand
AGTCAGCTGTGTCATGGTTTGGTTAACAGCTTCGGATAAGCAAGGAAAGGAGAATGGTCAGTGTGGTCCTGAATTGGAGTTAGAAACATTCATGTGAACTCATACTTATCTTAATGAAGACACAGATGACTCTACATTCATCTTTTCATGGATATGAGTGGATGCTTGTGTTGAAGCAGACATATATGTCTCCTTGCTGTTTTAGCTGAGAAGATACAGATGCAAAGACATCAAAGGACAAGAAAGCAGTTCTAGGCTAGCATCATCCTCATATTTAGGTTTCCAAGACAATAAAAGGAGGAAAGAATCCCTGGAGAGATCATTAATCCTAAGATTATGGTAGAAATTGCACAAGATGAATTTGGAGGCAGAAAGATAGGTTTTTTTTCCCTTTCTCTCTTCTACACACACACACATGCACAGACATCAAAATATGCACACAAAAATACACTCACACATTACCATAAGTCTAAGAAATGGAAGAGACTACTGATAAAATTCCCAATGCCTAGCCTTGGGATAATTTGAGCAAAAGAATAAAAATGTGTTCTATTATGACCTGAAATATAAGTCTTGGGTGGGCAACTAAACAGAAAGAAAATTAAGAAAAAACTAAGCAAATTAAAATAAATAGTGGATTTTAATTACTAATAATTATCAATATTAATAATTGTAGCAAATATTTCATATAAATATGCGATATTAATAAAAACTATTTACAGTATATCTGTGTATGATCTTAACAATGTATCTAAAAATTTGAGTCAGTTCTTATATTAGAAGTTTACTTTAAGAAAAAAAAAGGGGGGGCCAAGATGGCGGCACCGGGAGAACACCATGTCTGAGAAGCGGAACAACACACTCCGTGCAGCGACCAGGAGACTGAACTCTGGGCCCTAAAACAACAGCGATCGATCGTGTTTCCCAGGTGAGGGGAGGCTCCCACAGCATGGGAAGCGGTCGGGTCCACTCTCGGCTGCCCAGCCAGAACCCGAAAGAGAACCCGGATAACTCGGGCTTTGGGTCTCCGGACTGGTGCCGCAAGCCTGCTTGTGCCGATCACTTTCCCAGGCTGATTGGTGGGCACAAGGGGGCCTGAGGCTGAGAGTCCCAGTCGCAAAAAAACCCCACGGGGAAGCAAAGTTGCCAGACTGGTCACAGGTCACCCAGTCTTTCCCTGGAAGGTCTCTCGGACCTCAGGTACCCGCCACCATCACAACTGAGCTCCCGCCGCGCACGGATTACAGCAGCGCAGCTGCGCGCCCAGCTCAAAATCCCTACTCCCTCTTCGGAGGAGGCAGGAGGTGCCCAGCAGAATCTGCCACAGACCACATTGTCTGTACCCCAACCCGAGATCGGGGCTGAGAAAACCCAATCCTTTCGGGCACTCCCCCAAACGCCGCCATCACCCTGCCGCAGCGGAGCAGAAGAATAAAGAGGCGCACAGCGGCTTCACAGTGCCGGAACTCCAGTGCTGCTGGCTGCTCCTAGCAAACAAACTACAGCTCGGGATCTAGGACTGTGGTCATTCTACATGTCCTGAGATTCTCCTGGGTCCAGCGCAATAAGGTCTAGCAGCAAGTTCTATCACCGGCAACCCCACCCCCACCCCTGGCAGAGAAACGCCACCTGCTCAGGGCTCAGGATCCGACTGAGAAGCCCCAACCCCTGCTGGCACTCCCCTGAGAGCACCTCCATAAGCTTGTCCTAGCAGAGGAGAAGGTCAGAGGGGAAGGACAGAGAGGCAGCCTGCTAAGGACACAGCACCCTCTCTCCAACTCACCCAGTGGCCCCTAGCAGAGAAACCCAAGCTCTGGATCTGAGGACACTCAACCCTAGCTGGTACTGTCTTGGATCAGCAAACAAAGATTCTACCGCTAGGCTGCTTCTGGCAGAGAGATCTGGGCCCGGGATCTGGGATTGAGTACACTCATCCTAACTCTTTCCCGCGCCACCCAGGGACCAGTCAACATAACCCCTCCTGGCAGAGGGAAAGGACAAAGAGGCAGCACACAGGAAAGGTGGGCACCTAGTCCTGTGGCCACAGTGTCACAGAGGTGACTGTTAGCCTACCCGTGCACTTCCGCAGCAGGACCAAAACAGAGAGTAGTGAGCAAGGGGAACCCCTGTGCATTCCAACTGGTCCTGCAAGAGAGTGAGTGAGCCTTCTAGGGAGAGATTGCCCCAGACCTAGGGCCTCTCCACAGAAGCAACTAGACGAGATCCCTTCCACCCACACCCCTAGTGTGGGCATCATAGGGATTCTTGAGATAGCGACCCCAACATTGAAGCCTCTGCCTTGCGGGTCCACCAGGGTAATCCAGGCAAACAATCCCTGGATCTCAGTCAGAACTGCGTAATAGTGGCTTGCAGGCCACTGCAATAGTCAGAGAATAGGCGCATGCACACTGCGCCCACTAAAAGCACACGCGAATAGCGCCAGCATCACATTCTTTACTTAGGCAAAACTGAAAACACAGTGCACACTCCCAAAGCAGTGAACCTCTCTCATCTTCCTGAAAAAACAGTCCAGAAAACAGAAAGAGAGGATCATAGCCCAAACTACAATCTTGAGGAACAACCAGTGAGGATTATAAATAACCAGATGGCTAGAGGCAGACGTAAGAACACTCCCAACAAAAATCAGGATAATGACCTCACCAGCAACCCCACAAAACAATGGACACTTCAATTCACTAGATACACAAAAAAACGACCTCAAAACTATGTTTCTCCAGCTATTAGAGGCCCATAGAGATGAAATGAACAAAGCCCTCAGAGAAATAACCAAAGAAATCGAGACTGACCAAGAGGAAACAAATCGTGCTCTCAGAGAAATGACCACGAAAATTGAGGCAAACAGAGAAGAAATGCGCAAAGCTCTCAAAGAAATGTCCACACAAATGAAGGCAAATAAAGAAGAAATAAACAAAGCTCTCATAGAAATACAGGCAATTATACCCAAAGAAGTAGAGGCACAATTAGTGATACATAGAGAGGAAACGGACAAAAAAATAGAAGCTATCATTAAAAAGCAGGAGTCCACAATCAAACAGATGAAGGAAATGGTGCAAGACATGAAAACAGAATTAGAATCAATAAAGAAAACACAAATAGAGAAAAACCAGGAGCTGGAGAACATAGAGAAAAGATCAGGCACTACAAAGGTAAGCATCACCAACAGAATACAAGAAATGGAAGAAAGAATCTCAGGAGCCGAAGATACACTTGCGGAAATTGACACATCTCTCAAAGAAAAAATAAAATCAGAAAAGTCCCAAACACAAAACATCCAAGAAATCAAGGATACCATGAAAAGACAAAACCTAAGAATAATAGGAGTAGAAGAAAAAGAAGACATCAGGCTCAAAGGTCTGGAAAATATTTTCAAGAAAATCATAGAAGAAAACTTTCCCAACTTAAAGAAGGAGATGGGCATAAACATACAAGAGGCCGACAGAACACCAAGTAGACTAGACCAGAAAAGAAATTCTTCACATCACATCATAGTCAAAACACTGAACCTACAAAACAAAGAAAAAATTCTAAAAGCAGCAAGGGAAAAAGGCCAAGTAACATATGAAGGTAGACCTATCAGAATCACACCAGATTTCTCAACAGAAACTATGAAAGCCAGAAGGGCCTGGACAGAAATCATACAGTCCTTAAGGGACCACAGATTCCAACCCAGACTACTATATCCAGCAAAATTTTCAATCAACATAGACGGAGAATTCAAGATATTTCAAGACAAAACCAAATTTAAACAATATCTACATAGTAACCCAGCTCTACAGAAGTTACTAGAAGGGAAACTCCAAACCAAAGAAAACAACTACATCGAAGGAAACAGAGGAAATAGATAACTACACAACAAAAAAAAAAAAAAAAGAAGACAAGCAATGAAACTCAGTGACACCACCAACACCACATCTAAAGTAAGTAACAATTGTTGGTCACTAGTTTCTATCAACATCAACGGACTCAACTCCCCAATTAAAAGACACAGACTAACAGAATGGTTGCGGAAACATGATCCATCATTCTGTTGCATCCAAGCAACACACCTATGCAACAAAGATAAACACTACCTCAGAGTAAAGGGCTGGAAAAATGTCTTTCAAGCAAATGGTTCCAGAAAACAAGCGGGAGTAGCCATCCTAATATCTAATAAAATAGACTTTCAACCCAAGTTAATCAAAAAAGATAAGGACGGCCACTATATTCTCATCAAAGGAAAAATACACCAAGAGGACATCACAATTTTGAATATCTATGCCCCAAATACAAGAGCACCTACATTTGTAAATGAAACAATATTAAAGCTTAAATCACACATTGATCCTAAAACCCTAATAGTGGAAGACTTCAACACTCCACTCTCACCAAGGGACAGATCAACTAGACAGAAAACAAATAGGGAAATAAAAACACTTACAGAGACCCTAAATCAAATGGACCTAATAGACGTCTACAGATCTTTTCATCCAAACTCAAAAGAGTATACCTTCTTTTCAGCACCTCATGGAACCTTCTCCAAAATAGACCATATAGTTGGTCATAAAGAAAGCCTCAACAGATACAAAAAGATTGAAATAATCCCTTGTATCCTATCTGACCACCAGGGACTTAAGCTGGACCTCAACAACAGAAATAATAAACAGCCTACACGCACATGGAAACTGAACAACCTGTTACTCAACGACAGCTGGGTTAAGGAAGAAATAAAGAAAGAAATTAAAGACTTCCTAGAATTCAA
>NW_026586110.1:0-424 GCF_907164565.1 Psammomys obesus | reverse complement strand
GTTAAGGAAGAAATAAAGAAAGAAATTAAAGACTTCCTAGAATTCAAGGAAAATGAAGGAACAACATACCCAAATTTATGGGACACATTGAAAGCAGTGATCAGGGGAAAATTTATAGCACTAAGTGCCTGCAAGAAGAAATTCATAATATCACATACAAACAACTTAATGGCCCAACTGAAAACCCTAGAAAAAAAAGAAGCAGATACACCCAAGAGGAGCAGAAGGCTGGAAATAATCAAACTCAGGGCTGAAATCAATCAATTAGAAACAAATAAAACTATTCAAAGAATCAATGAAACAAAAAGCTGGTTCTTTGAGAAAATCAACAAGATAGACAAACCCTTAGCCAAACTAACTAAAAAGCAGAGAGAATCTATCCAAATCAACAAAATCAGAGATGAAAAGGGTGACATAACTACAG
>NW_026586109.1:664-1297 GCF_907164565.1 Psammomys obesus | reverse complement strand
ACTTCAACAACAAAAGAAATAGCAAAAAGTCTACACACACATGGAAATTGAACAACTTGTTACTAAATGACAGCTGGGTCAGGGAAGAAATAAAGAAAGAAATTAAAGCCTTTCTAGAACTCAATGAAAATGAAGACACAACATACCCTAACTTGTGGGACACAATGAAAGCAGTGCTAAGAGGAAAGGTCATAGCACTAAGTGCCTTCAAGAAGAAACTTGAGACAGCTCATTCAAGCAACTTAATGGCCCACTTAAAAACCCTAGAAAAAGAAAAAGCAGACACACCAAAAAGGAGTAGACGGCTGGAAATAATCAAACTCAGGGCTGAAATCAATCAATTAGAAACAAATAAAACAATTCAAAGAATCAATGAAACCAAGAGCTGGTTCTTTGAGAAAATCAACAAGATCGACAAACCCTTAGCCAAGCTAACTAAAAGGCAGAGAGACACCACCCAAATCAACAAAATCAGAAATGAAAAGGGGGACATAACTACAGACACTGAGGAAATCCAAACAATCATTAGGACTTACTTCTAAAGTCTATATGCCACAAAATTTGAAAATCTTAATGAAATGGACAATTTTCTTGATCGATTTGACTTACCAAAGCTGAATCAGGACCAGCTAA
>NW_026586109.1:0-564 GCF_907164565.1 Psammomys obesus | reverse complement strand
CAAGAGCTGGTTCTTTGAGAAAATCAACAAGATCGACAAACCCTTAGCCAAGCTAACTAAAAGGCAGAGAGACACCACCCAAATCAACAAAATCAGAAATGAAAAGGGGGACACAACTACAGACACTGAGGAAATCCAAACAATCATTAGGACTTACTTCTAAAGTCTATATGCCACAAAATTTGAAAATCTAAATGAAATGGACAATTTTCTTGATCGATTTGACTTACCAAAGCTGAATCAGGACCAGGAAAATCAATTAAATAGTCCTATATACCCCAAAGAAATAGAAGCAGTCATCAAAAGTCTCCCATCCAAAAAAAAGCCCAGGACCAGATGGCTTCAGCGCAGAATTCTATCAGACCTTCAAAGAAGAGCTAACTCCAATTCTCTTCAAACTATTCCACAAAATAGAAACAGAAGAAACATTACCAAACTCATTCTATGAAGCCACAGTCACCTTGGTACCTAAACCTCACAAAGACTCAACAAAGAAAGAGAATTTCAGGCCAATCTCCCTTATGAACATTGATGCAAAAATACTTAACAAAATACTTGCAAACC
>NW_026586108.1:0-5621 GCF_907164565.1 Psammomys obesus | reverse complement strand
ACTACATTATTTCAATTAATGAAGGACCACATTAAAAGCAAGGCCCCACCTAGATAAATTTAAAGTCTGTAAAAGAAAGACTAAGGCATTGTCATTTTCTGCCTCTAAAAAGCAACTTTGTCATAATGCTCATACAAATGTTACTCAAGTGGACAAAGATCCATCATAAGCTGGTACTACAGGATTTACATTCATGAAAAACACAGGAATAAATGAGTTATGAAATTTTCATTAATGCTATTAGAAAGTCATGGAGGCTAAAATTTTTCTTTGATTTTACCCATTTTTATATTCACTCTTTTTATACTTACCTGAATGTGGCTCTGGTCTGGAAGAATGCAAGCACAAATTCTGTTGAACAGATGAAAATTACTCATATATTTAAGCAATTATGATTCTAGCTAACAATCAATTTATCCATATATAGACATATATACAAATAATACATACACACACACACACACACAAACAGACACTGATTTTATAGGAGCTCCAATCTTTCCAAATTATTACATAACACTACATGGTTCCAGATAACAAGTCACATAGGTGCACATACAAATAACAAGGCAAAGATTTTTAATTTAGGGAAGAGCATAATTGAGCCTATGAAGAGCCAGTTCCCCCATCCTCCTTGGACCAATGGAGAGCATCCTGTCTGCACCTTCGTATCTTCTTAGCTGCTGGCTCCAGGCTTCCACTGCAAGTGTCAATTGTCTCTGGCCTCTGGCATGCACTTTGCCTCCTGCTAGGGCCTAGCCTGCTGCAGCTCCACTGCAAAGCCTCTGCCCACTTGTCTTGGGCTTCTCTGGACGTGGGTGCTTGGGGATTCCTCTGTCAGAGATATTTTTCCTTGCTCTGCCTTCAAGCTCAGCACCAAGGCAGACTCAGGGGACTTGAGGTCTGGCTCAGACCTGGGAACAAACTGGGAATACTCCCAACACCTGACCTCCAAGAACCTGGCAAAGGGCACTAGGTGTTTATTTCCATCTCTCTCTCTCTCTCTCTCTCTCTCTCTCTCTCTCTCTCCCCCCTCTCTCTCTCCCTCTCTAGCACTGTCTCTCCCTCTCTCTCACACACACACATTCACACACCCTTGCACACATATGCACACTCACACAGACGCTATCAACTTTATGTCCATGCCTATGAATGACTCTCTCTTTCCAATCATATGGATATACACACACAGGTTTATTCATGAACATCTATGTATACAAAGGAGAGAAATGAACACAATATTCATTAGTGCTGAAGATAACACAACTGACACTTATTCTAAGCAGTTCTCCCACAGGCACTTGTGTACCTTGGCATGGGTGAAGCCCTAAGGGGTAGAAAACTAACTCTGGAAAGAAGATCTGTCCAAGCATTGGAGAACTCACAATGAGAAGTGAGGTCAATGAGAGTTTCCGCACAACCCTCCAGAAGAGGGGGTGAGAATTCCAGGAAATCCATCCTTCCCTTCCAATTCACGCAGGTGTGCATCAGGAAGTGGCGTGGGTGGGCGTGTCTGCCAGTGAATCCCTTGGGGAGGTGAAGGCCTAGGTGTGAGTTGAGGTGTCGGTGCTGGTCTTTCTTCCTGAAGCCTAGACCTTGATCCTTCGCCAGGGTCGTTGGGTAGTGGGTGTCTGTTGGGCCGATGCAGGACGGAAGTGCTTGCTCTGGGAAGAAGGCTGCAGCCGAGGCTCTCAGGGGTGGGTGGAACCCGTCCAAAGGGTGTGGAGATCAGGCACAGATGCCTCCAGGATTGTCTCCAGAGCTCCAAGTGGGATTCCAGGGGCAAGCTCTGGAAAGCCTGTCTTGTCCATGAGGCGAGAGTGGGTGTGTCCAGTCCAGGGGCGTCCCAAGACATGCCTGAGCAGAGAGTGTCCTTCTGGGGTTCACCTGCAAGAGAACCGGTTGTGATAGTCCCGGAAAGCCTTGGCCATGAGGGGGGCAGGTCTATTCTTAGCCTGGGTCTTGGTGCAGAGAGCCCGCTGGGATGGGCCATGGCCAGGGGCCTCCAGGAGGAGGTGCGTTTACGAGGAGGAGGCCCCGCGCCGGGGGTCCGGGCTCTTCCTGCTGGCCTGGATTCCTGGCCTGGGCATAGAAGGTGATCATCTGGGTTTTTCGGCGTCCTTATAGCTTCTTGTCCTGTCTGCTCCGGATGCGGGCTATGAGAGCTTGTAGCCTCAGCTCTTGGTCTGCCTCCTCCATGTGTTGCTGTGTCTTGGTCTCAGTCTGGCTGTGTGTCTCAGTCTCATCCCCTGAGTACCCACGTTCCGCTTCTAGGGCTGCTTGGACTGTGTTGGCTTCAAAGGCCTCCTTGGCTTGGGAGATTCCTTGGAGAGCAGATTGTTCGGCTGCATCAGCTGCATGGGCTGCAATGGCCTCTGTGGATTGGCAGTGAGCATCCCACGTGCCCAAGGGATCATTCGCAAGGAGGAGCCCTCCTGACGATTCCTGCTGGAGAATGGGCCTCCTGGGACAACTAGGAATAGTGCTTCCTCAAGACCCAGCTATACCACTGCTAGGCATATAACCAAAATTTGCTCAAGTACACAATAAGGACATTTGCTCAACCATGTTTGTAGCAGTTTTATTTGTAATAGCCAGAACCTGAAAACAACCCAGATGTCCATCAATGGAGGAATGGGTACAGAAATTGTGGTACATTTACACAATGGAATACTACTCAGCAATCAAAAAAGAAGAAATCATGAAATTTGCAGGCAAATGGTGGCATCTAGAAAAGATCATTCTGAGTGAAGTATCCCAGAAGGAGAAAGACAAACATGGAATATACTCGCTTATATAGACCTAAAAGACATGATAAATATAATGAAATCTATACACCTAAAGAAGATTATCAAGAAAGCAGACACGGGGTATGATGATCAATCCTTATTTAGAAAGACAAATGGGATATGCATTGAAGGTATGACAGGAGTCTACCGCAGAAGGCATCTGAAAGACTCTACCTAGCAGTGTATCAAAGTAGATACTAGGACTCATAACCAAACCCTCGACAGAGTGCAGGGAATCATATGAAAGAAGGGGAGGTTGATGTGGAAAGTATAGGAGCTCAACAAGGACCAAACATATTTGGGCACAGGGTCTTTTCTGAGATGGACACTCAACCAAAGACCATGATAAGATAAAACCTAGATCCTCTGCTTGATGTGACCCATGATACCTCAGTAATCAATTGGTTTCCCATAATAAGGGGAACAAGGACTCTTTCTAACAGGAATTTAATTACTGGCTCTTTGACCTCCCCACTTCCCAAGGGAGGAGTAGTACTGTTAGGCCACAGAGGAGGACTTTGCAGCCAGTCCTGAAAATACCTGACAAAACGGAGTCATATGAAAGGGGAGGAGGTCCTCCCCTATCAGTGGACTTAGAAAGGGGAAGGGAGTAGATGAGGGAGGGATGGTGGGACTGGGGAGGGAATGAAGGATACAGCTGGGATACAGAATTAAAAAATGTAACTACTGAGAAAAATAAAATTTAAAGAAAAGAAAATAAAAAAAATATTATATATATATAATTTTTATTATCACATGTGTGTGTATAAATCACTAAATCATTCCATGTAAGCTGTGTTGTGCCACTGTGTGTCACACTAATATCCTTTTGCTCAAACAGCTCAGTTTGCAAATGTTTACTAAATGAGTCAATGCTCTGAGTCAGAGCCTATTGGTTTGTGCTACACCATCAATAATAGATTCTCTTAGTGATTCTGGATATCCTACTGTAGTCCCTAGCCATGGATTTCCAGCAACTTTGGGTGTTCTGGACCAGCCTCTTCACATGTTCCAAAAGTTCATAGATGGAGACGTTGGGCTGGGCCAGCTCAAAGTCTTTGATCTGGGTAGTAGCTTAGTCAGCTTGCCAACTCTCCTGTAAACCATGCCACCAGGGCCAGCTCTCCTGCACCTTCTTTGCAAAAAGGCACACCCCATACTTTCTTAAAACGTTTTTGTCCCCTTGCTCACTACTCTCAGTTTTGGTCCTGCTGCAGAAGTGCACGGGTAGGGTAACAGTCAGCTATGTGACATTGTGGCCGCAGGACTCGGTGTCCACCTTTCCTGTGTGCTGCCTCTTTGTTCTTTCCCTCTGCCAGGAGGGGTTGTGTTGACTGGTCCCTGGGAGGCATGGGAAAGTGTTAGGGTGAGTGTATTCAATCCCAGATCCCGGGCCCAGATCTCTCTGCCAGAAGCAGCCTAGCAGTAGAATCTATGTTTGCTGATCCCAAGAGAGTACCGGGTAGGGTTGAGTGTCCTCAGATCCAGAGCTTGGAAACAACCCAGATGTCCATCAATGGAGGAATGGGTACAGAAATTGTGGTATTTTTACAAAATGGAATACTACTCAGCAATTAAAAAAGAGGAAATCATGAAATTTGCAGGCAAATGGTGGGACCTAGAAAAGATCATCCTGAGTGAAATATCCCAGAAGGAGAAAGACAAACATGGTATATACTCACTTATATAGACATATAAGATATGATAAACCTAATGAAATCTATACACCTAAAAAAGATAATCAAGACAGCGGACATGGGGTATGATTATCAATCCTCATTTTGAAAGACAGATGGACTGCACATTAAACATTGACAGGAGTCTACTGAGCGCATTTGAAAAACTCTAACTAGCAGTGTTTTCAAAGCAAAGACTCATGACCAAACCTTTGGCAGAGTACAGGGAATCATAAGAAAGAAGGGGAGTTAGTATGATGAGGAAAGGATATGAGTTCCACAAGGACTAAACATATCTGGGCACAGGGTCTTTTCTGAGACTGACATGCAACCAAGGACCATGTATGAATGTAACCTAGAACCTCTGCTCAGATGTAGCCTGTGGTAACTCAGTAACCAATTGGTTTCCCATAGTGAGGGAAACAAGGACTATTTCTAACAGGAACTCAATGACTGGCTCTTTGGCCTCCCCATCCCCCAAGGGAGGAGCAGTCTTGTTAGGCCACAGAGGAGAGCTTTGCAGCCAGTCCTGAAGATACCTGAGAAAACAGGATCAGATGAATGGGGAGGAGGTTCCCCCTATCAGTGGACTTGGCAAGGGGCACAGTGGAGATGAGGGAGGGAGGGAGGGACTGGGAGGGAATGAGGGATCGGGACACGGCTGAGATACAGAGTTAATAAAATGTAACTGATAAGAAAAAAATAAAATTAAATAATAAAAAAATAATAATAATAATAAATATTTTTAGATGAAAAAAAACGTTTTTGTCTCTCATTTTGACAAAAGACACAAAAAAAAGGTCTTATCAGTCTGCACCTGCACATTAGAGCATTACATTTTTAAATTTTGTTCAGTTTTAAATTTTAGTCCTATTCCTACTGAACTTCGTACCCTTTCTGTTTTCAAATCTATCATGTCTAACTTCTTAGTGCCTGCTTTCATCAGGAGACATGTATGCTAATGAAAAAATCTTTAAGGATTTTCTTGGAAATTATGCTTTAAGAAGTAAGCCCCACTGTGAGGCAACTGGTTTACAGCTCTGGTATTAGAGGAAATGAGTCCTATTTTTCTCTGCCTGTGTCTCAGTTGGCTTTCTTCTTAACAGGTGAGAATATATTTTCTTCTCAGGAATTTTCTCCCACCACATGCAATTTT
>NW_026586107.1:0-7671 GCF_907164565.1 Psammomys obesus | reverse complement strand
AATAAACTTGCCACTGAAGAAATCCTCGGTTGTTGCGTCGTCCTTATCGGCAAAGGCCGCGCGCGACAAGTGGTGCCGAAACCCGGGAGCCACCGAACCCCGGAGTGGAGGATCGCTTCGAAGGACCCCGACTGCTCGTCGAGTAAGGATTCAAAGTCAGTGGCGTGAGAACCGCGGTACTTTTCTGCAAGGTATGATTGATTGGATGTGGGGTGGATTGTTTATTGCTTGCTGTTCCATTTACATTTTGTTTTGCTGTCTGTGCCTTAATTGCGGGAAACGAGATAAAGTGTGTGTTTCTCCACCTTGTGATACAAACGGACTGTAAGCCTCAGGTAGATAACTGAGCCGTCCTTCCCACTCCTGTAGATAAAGGAAGCATGGGAAATCATCCAGTAAAGCCGTTTTTAGAAGCGGTGCACGTATTACTTAAGGAGAAGGATTTGAAAATTTCGAGGTATGTGCTCCGTAATTTTATTAAGGAAGTGGATCGGGTGGCTCCTTGGTTTCAAATATCGGGCGACCTGACTACGGGTTGTTGGGACAAGTTAGGCCATGACTTAGAAGAAGAGAAAGAGAAGGGAACATTGAGGCCAGGGACTTTTCCTATCTACAAGTTGATTAAATCATGTTTGAAAGATGAGAAATGCAAAGACAAAGTGAAAGAAGGGCAGAGGGTGTTGGCAGATCATCAAGACAGTCTATCCGAAGCAGAAAAGGGAATTAAGACCGGTAAATCCCCTAAGGATGGGACCAAAGAAGATAAGGCTAAAGCGCCGAAGGCGCGAAAGCTAGTTAAGAAGTCAAAGAAACCAAAACAGACTGGTAGCAAGGAAAAGAAGAGTGGTGCCCCGCTATATCCCAGTTTAGCGGAGTTTCAGAATTTGAAAGTCGCCTCGTCATCGAGCGAGCCGGAGTCTACAGAGAGCGAAAACAGCTCTTCTGAGAATCAACAAACTGATGAGGAGTCAGGGCTCGACCCTGACGAGCAGGCAGAGTTGGATGAGGAAGCAGCTAAATATGAGGAAGGGCGTTACCGCCCGGATCCGCCACCATATGTGGCCTATGCTGGCACTTCCGGGTTCTCCATGCGGAAGTCAGCCACTGAAAAACCCAAATCTGCAGAGACAAAATTTTCCCTGATATCAGAAAAAGAGAGGAAGCGGATTAAAACCGCGTTCCCAATCTGGGAGGACGCTCAGAATAATAGACATCATTCTCCTTTAGATCTTAAACAGTTGAAGGCATTAGCGGAAGCAGTCCAGACATATGGCGTCAGTGCCTCCTTTACAGTGGCGCTGATAGAAAGACTGGCTGACAATGCCATGACTCCAGACGATTGGTACAATACTGTAAGAGCCTGTCTGACTCTGGGGCAATATTTAGACTGGAAGTCCATCTTTCACGAGCTGTGCTCAGCTCAAGCTAATCAGAATATAGCAAATCAGAGGCCACAATGGAGCTACGATATGCTTACCGGCCAGGGACAGTGGAGGGCTAATCAGCACATGCTTCCAGTGGAGGTGTATCAACAAATAAACAAAGCAGCAGTAAGAGCTTGGAAAAGTCTCCCTAATAAGGGGCAAGTAACAGGGAATCTTACAAAGATTATTCAGGGAGCGACAGAGCCTTTCTCGGACTTCGTTGCCCGTATGATGGAGGCAGCAGGGCGTGTCTTTGAGGACGCAGAGGCTGCCTTACCATTTGTGGAGCAGCTGATTTATGAGCAATGCACCCGTGAATGCAGGAACGCTATTACACCATGGAAAGGAAAAGGGCTGAATGCCTGGATGAAGGCTTGCAGGGAAGTTGGAGGCCCGTTGACGAATGCCGGGATAGCAGCAGCCGTTTTATCTGCACAGAAGGCGGCCGGCATGAAATGTTTTAAATGTGGGAAGATGGGCCACCTTAAGAGGCAGTGCAGGGCTCCAGACAACCCTGTGAGAGAAAAGCAAGACAAACAACCAGAGACTTGCCCCCGATGTAAGAAAGGGAAGCATTGGGCTAATGAGTGTAGATCCATCAAAGACATATATGGGAGACCGCTTCCGGAAAGATCAGATGAAACGGGACAGTCAAAAAACGGGAAGAAGGGCCCTCGCCCTCAAGGCCCGAAAATATATGGGGCGATCGGTCGCGAGGCACCCCGGTCCAGAGAGTTTGTGAGAGCACTGCGATCCGAAGGGCAACTAGCGGATCAGCAGGACTGGACCTCTGTGCCACCACCAGAGCAGTATTAACCCCTCTAATGGGTTGTCAACCGATCCCAGTCGATTTAGCCGGGCCGCTGCCACCAGACTCGGTAGGGCTCATAGTGGGACGGTCATCTACTGCTTTGAAAGGGCTGATAGTACATCCTGGGGTAATAGATCAGGATTTTGAAGGACAAATTAGAGTGTTATGCTCTTCCCCAAGAGGTATCAGTGCTATTTCCCCAGGAGATCGAATAGCGCAATTGCTGGTCTTGCCAAGTCTCCATCAGTTATTTCCTGGAAAAGAAGAGGCCCGAGGAGAAAAGGCATTTGGCTCCTCGGGTGGACAACATACCTTTTTGTCTTTACAACTAGACCAACGACCCATGATGATTTTAAAGGTTAATGGCAAAGAATTCAAAGGGTTATTAGATACTGGTGCTGATACTAGCATCATTTCCTCCTCTTGGTGGCCTGCTGAGTGGCCTCTCAACCAATCTTCCCAGTCTTTACAGGGTCTGGGATACGAGGAAACTCCCTCGGTGAGTGCAGCAACATTGCACTGGGAGGATCCCGAGGGACATCGTGGCACATTTACACCATATGTTTTGCCGCTCCCCATTAATCTTTGGGGTAGAGATGTCTTAAAACAGATGGATTTCAGGCTTACTAATGAATATTCTGTACAGAGTCAAAAAATGATGAAAGATATGGGATGTGTTCCAGGAAGAGGCTTGGGAAAAAATCTACAAGGAAGGACCAGCCCAGTGCCAGTGGAAAAAAGGCAGGGGAAAGCTGGGCTGGGTTTTTCTTAGGGGCCATTGAGGAGTCGATTCCCATACCTTGGGTTACAGAGGACCCGGTGTGGGTTCCTCAATGGCCACTTACCTCTGAGAAGCTGGCAGCAGCTAGGGCGTTAGTGGAGGAGCAGCTGCTCGCTGGCCATGTAGAAAGGTCTGTATCCCCTTGGAATACTCCTATTTTTGTTATTAAGAAAAGGTCAGGGAAGTGGAGGTTACTCCATGACCTCCGAGCCATTAATTCGCAGATGCAGCTTATGGGCTCGGTACAAAGAGGACTACCACTACTTTCAGCCTTGCCAAAATTTTGGGAGATGATTATAATAGATATTAAGGACTGTTTTTTCTCCATACCCCTGAATAAAGTAGACAGAAGGCGTTTTGCCTTTACTCTCCCTAGTGTTAATCATGAAGAACCAGATCAACGCTATCAATGGAAAGTGTTGCCACAGGGCATGGCTAATAGCCCTACAATGTGCCAACTATATGTTGATTCAGCAATCCAACCAGTACGTAAAAAATATCCAAAAATAAGGATTTGTCATTATATGGATGATATTCTTTTGTGTCATCATGATAAAACTCTATTGTCTCAAGCCTTTTCTTTTTTATCCTCCTCTCTTTCACAGAGAGGGCTTCATATGGCTTCTGAGAAAGTACAAGAGGGAAAAGTTGGGCAGTTTCTTGGGTCAATTATTACTCCTACAAGTGTTACACCTCAAAAACTTACTATCAGAAGAGATGGGTTACGCACCCTTAATGATTATCAGAAATTGATGGGGGATATTAATTGGATTCGACCCTCATTAAGTCTGACAACAGCTGAGCTCAGACCCCTGTTTGCTGTTTTGGAGGGCGATGCTGCCATTACTTCGCCCAGGCAGCTTACCCCAGAAGCTTCTAAAGCATTACAATTGGTTGAAGAAAGATTGAATAAAGCCTTCCTGACTCGCTTTGATATAGCTCAACCATTTCAGCTGTGTGTTATTCCATCCCCTCAACAGCCCACAGCAGTGTTATGGCAAGATGGTCCCTTGTGGGTTCATTTACAAGCGTCCCCTGGTCAAATTCTGAGCCATTACCCCACTCGCGTGGCCGAATTGGCCATTAAGGGACTTCAACTAGCAATTACTCATTTTGGCATGGAGCCACAATTAATTATTACTCCATATACTAGTTATCAAGTACAAGTGCTATGTTCTACCATTGATATATGGGCTATTTTAAAATGTTCATATTCAGGAAAAATAGATAATCATTATCCTAAACATCCCTTACTTCAGTTTGTGACAAACCATGCTTTTATCTTTCCAAAAATCACTAGAAATCAGCCCATTGATGGAGCTATTGATGTTTTCACTGATGGATCCAGTACTGGGCTTGGAAGCTTTGTGGTTAATGGACAGACGGTTCAGAAGGCTTTTTTTTATACCTCCCCTCAATTAGTGGAATGTGCCATTGTTGCTGAGGTTCTGAAGAGATTTTCAGAGCCCTTGAATATAGTTTCGGACTCCCATTATGTGGTGCGTGCAGTCCGGATACTAGAGACAGTAGGGTTTATTAATAGTAAAAGTCAAGTGGTACAGGTTTTTACTGATATACAACAGTCTATTAGGCACAGAACAGCTCCTTTCTTCATTCAACACATGAGAGCTCATACTCTGCTGCCTGGACCCATGGCAGAAGCTAATGCCTTGGCAGACAAGGCTACTAAGCAGATTTTTGTCTGCAAAGACCCTCTACAGGAGGCTACAGCCTTCCATGATCTCTACCATGTAAATGCTAACACTCTTAGATGGAAATTTGGGATACCCCGGGCCTTGGCCCGGGATATTGTCTTGAAGTGTAATAACTGTGCAGACTTCAGATCACCACCCGTAGTGGGGGTTAATCCTAGAGGATTGCAACCGCTTCATATTTGGCAAATGGACGTAACTCATATCCCAACCTTTGGAAAGTTAAAATATGTCCATGTTTCTATTGACACCTGCTCGGGAATAGTTCATGCTACTCCTCTCCCGGGAGAAAAGGTTGCACATGTTATAACCCACTGCTTAGAAGCGTGGGCTGCCTGGGGCAAGCCCAAACAGATCAAAACTGATAATGGGCCAGCGTATACGTCAAAAACTTTTCAACAGTTTTGTTTGAAGATGAGCGTTCGCCATATCACCGGCCTACCGTACAATCCTAGAGGGCAAGGTGTGGTAGAACGAGCTCATTCTACCATAAAGATGATTCTCCAAAAACAAAAAGGGGGAATAGGCCCCACTACTATGGGACCTAAGACTAAGATTTCCCTTGTTTTATTCACTATAAATTTTTTAACTTTGGATTCTGAAGGACGGTCTGCTGCAGACAGACATGTCAGTCATAGAACATCAAATGAAACAGTGAAATGGAAGGATGTTCTTGATAATCAATGGAAAGGACCGGATCCTATTTTAATAAGATCCAGGGGAGCTGTTTGTGTTTTTCCGCAGGATCAAGAAAATCCGATTTGGGTTCCAGCGCGGCTGACCAGAGTGGTCAAGCAAGATGAGCCTGATCTTAACCCTGATCCTGATCTTGAGCGGAGTGCAGATGAACCTGGAGGTGGAGACCCAGGAGATCCTCTGGGGGATCCTATCAACATTCCCACGACCAATGCCGGTCATGTATGATGCACAAGTCTTCCCCCGTTTCTTTACCACCAATGACTCCATTGGGCTACCATATTTGCCAATGTCTCAAGACATAGCCCCAATACCGGACAATAACACCCAGCCAAATGACGGCAGTCTTTGTTTTACAACCAACCAGACTCGTGCTGATCCATGCATAAAGTTAGGAAATTTTTCCTTTGCCAAGCTAAAGAAAACATCTACGGATAATGCTACGATCCTTTTTGGATGGTGGCCAGCAAGCGGTTCAACAAGTGTAGCCTGCACTCCAACGCATCAATCTCAGTATGCCCCGTTCTGCATTGGCCGGCAGGGGGACTCTTCAACCATTTTCCCATGGACAGGCTGTCAAAGCCGTGGAGCACGTTTGCTCAAGAGTGGACATTTTTCTTTTTCACCGATGGAAGGACATGGTAACTACACCGAATTAAATTCCTGGGATTACCATGGTGTCAATCCTTTTGACACTTGGTTGTTGTGTGGTATCGGTGGCAGTTGTTCAGATCTCTCACCTATGATCACCATTCTGGGTGGAGCAATAGTTGTTGCCGATATACATGAGGACAATATGACCATAGCAAAAATTTATAAGACAAAATCGGTGGTGCCCACCCCAGTTTGTGTTTGGCCTCCATTTGTTTGGATGGTTTGTAATACTAGTGGATGTTTTTATACTTTGTGCTGGAATGCTAGTGAATTTGATTTGGTTATTATAGCCCGCATGCCCCGTTTTTTACCTATTCCAGTGAGGACTGGTAGTTCTTTGGCTCTATTTCGTCAAAAGCGTGATTTTGGTATCACCGCAGCAATAGTGGCTATTATAGCCACTGCGGCGGTTGGAGCCTCCCTGACTATATCAGCCTTAGCATTAAATGGCCAGGTTGCCACGGCTCAAACCCTCAATAATTTGTCAGCATCAGTTAGTGAAGCGATAGATATACAGGCTTCCATGAACAGTCAGTTGAAAGGAGGATTAATGATAGTTAATCAACGTATTGATTTAGTTCAAGAACAGCTAGAGATTTTGTGGCAGCTGGCTCAGTTGGGATGTGAGGTTAAATTACCCGGAATTTGTGTAACTTCTGTTCAATATAATAATTTTACTAAGGCTGCAAACTTATCCATAGAATTATCTCGCTTGCTGCAATTTAGTTGGTCTGCTGAATTTGATGAGCTAATGAGAAAATTACGCCTAGCCATTGTGCAGATTAATTCCACTCGCCTAGATGTTTCATTTACTCAAGGAATGTTTGATTGAATGTCCTCCGCCCTCTCCTATTTCAAGGAATGGGTTGGTGTGGGCATGTTTGGAGTGATGTTTCTCGCAGGTTTGTTCCTCTGTTTTTGGCTGCTCTGCCGATTTAAGAGACAACAACATCTTAAAAATGTGGCCATGGTGCGGGCAATGCTGGCTGTGGAACAGGGGACATCCCCCCAAGTTTGGCTTAACATGCTCAATCGTTGAGACACTGTCCGAACTTGTAGCACTCCTGACGGGCACAGGTTCCCATTGCACCAGGATGCTGTTCAAGACAGACTTCTGCACCTCCCAGGGCTCAGGTTCCCATTGCACGGGACTCAAGGTGCAGAGGGTCTCTTACACTGTGTAAACTCCTTGATCGCTGATGCTGTTGGCTCAGCAGGCTGATCGGTAACCTCATGGTGTGTTATTTTTCTGATTGAGATGGCCTCTTATATATATAAAAGGGGGAGATGTCGGGAGCCGCTCCCGCCATTGCAAGATGGCGCCGGCTTCCTGTTTCCTGGTTCTTCTTGCCTGCGCCGCCCTGCGCTTTACGCATGCGCAGCTTTATGTTGATGAGGGTTTAGGCTGCAATCCAATTGCCAGCCATATACTGATGAGGACTCGAGCAGAGCACCAATTACAGACGGACAGGTCGCCTTGCTGGCTATTTAAACGGGGCGCTGCCAGGGGTTTGGGTCCTTCACCATCTGCAAGAAAGAGCTGTACAATAAACTTGCCACTGAAGAAATCCTCGGTTGTTGCGTCGTCCTTAT
>NW_026586106.1:0-5371 GCF_907164565.1 Psammomys obesus | reverse complement strand
TGGGAGGGGGTCTCTCTGACGGAAGATACCCTCCGGGGATCTTTCATTTGGAGGCCCCAGCGAGATCTGAGACCCCCCACCCAGGGACCAACGACCCACCTTCGGGAGGTAAGCTGGCCAGCCGTCTTTTCTGTTGTATGTATCTGTCTTGTCTGGTGTGTGCTTCTGTGTCTGTTCTGTTTGCAACCTGAGACTTGATCAAGTCATCTGAATCAGACGGAAACCAGAAGGAGCCGACGGGCTCGGACTTCTTTTCTGTATCCCTGGAAGACGTTTCAGGGTGTCTGAGAGGGTCTGAGTGGGTTCGAGTCCCACCGGCTCTCATCTGAGAGGGTCTGAGTGGGTTCGAGTCCCACCGGCCCTCATCTGGAGGGTCTGAGTGGGTTCGAGTCCCACCGGCTCTCATCTGAGTGGGGGCCAATTTGTTGGCTCCCCGTCTGGGAGACGGATCTCCAACACAGTCTCCATCTGAATTTTTGCTTTCAGTTTTGCTTCGATCTCGTGCCGCGCGGCTTGTGTCGTGTTTTGTCTGTTTAAATCCTGTGTTTCTCATGTATGTATGTGTTTTTCTGTGTCTGTTTCTTTGTGGACTTGGACTGATGAAAATTTGGACAGAGGACAGTTGAAATTGAAACTAGTTCTTGGCTCGGGAGCACACGGCTACATGACAGGACACCAAGCAGTGTGCTCCCCCTCCCGAAGGAGCCGAGGAGAAAATGCTTTCAGGCGGCTGGGGAGACGTGGAGCTGGAGCTTGGGCGGGCGGTGCTCGGACACTTGGGAATCTGTGAAATAACAATGTACAACCAGCAGGGCACGGGCTCTGCAGCCCCGAGACGAAGGGGTGGAAGATCCCCCCCCCCACGCTCAGAGGGGAGGTGGGGCGGCGCGGCTGGACGCCCCGGGAGCTGCCTGCAGTGTTCAAGAGGGGCCCGGCCAGAAAGCAGGTTCATGACCTGCGGGGGGAGGTAAGCTAGAGTGAAGCTCACAGGGAGCAGGCAAGGCTCGTGGGCTTGCTAGGTAAAAGTCCTTAGGCGGGGATTGGCACCTTAGCTGCTCCACGACAGGAGCTGCTCTGGCTGCAGAAAATAAAGAAAAATTCCTCCCCCTTGCCTTCATGCCAGCTCAGCAAGAGAGAGAGAAGAGAGCAGCAGGAGCTCAAAACGCCCTCTTGCTCCTCTCTTCCCTCCTCCCACTTAGGGGGCTTGCAACTTACAGATCAAACAGTAATTTAGGATGATTGTTTTCAATTGGTTTTAAATGGTTGATATGATCAAAAATAATTGGGTATGTTTTAAGGTTAAATTCAAATCCTTGTTTAAAACACGTATATGTGCCTATGTGTTTGTAGGGTCTATGAATACATATGTTTAAATAACAACAATATAAATTGCCACATGATGTGGCTCAGGAAAAGAACAAAGGTTACAAAATCTCTGAGTCAAAATGATTTTATTTCCTTTTAAGATAAAAAAAGGTCTTGTTCTAAGTTGATATTGGTTCTAAAGATTGGGTTGTTTTCACTGATAAATTTTGGTCTTAAAATCTGGTTTAAACTTCTATCTGGTTTTGACTTTAAAATTATGGTTATGCTTTGTAAATTCACTCCTAAAGAAAATACTTTGCTTTGATATTGCAGGGACGAGTTTTAAAAAATTGTTTACATGTTTAAGGCTATAAAATATTTAAAGTTTATCAGGCATTTGGGTATGACAATGATCTTGGGTAATCTGACAAAATTTAAAAGTTTCTCGATCCTTTGGGGAAAAATAAAAATACTTTGATATTTATTTTATCAATTTTATTAAATAAAACCCAGCCGTATGATTTGTGCTAATTAAAAAAAAATTACAGTTTTTAAAATGTATCTTATGGAGAGCTGTTTGTTTGTTAAGCTGCTTTGTTTATGGAAAAACATGTTCCAACAGGATCATGTTAGGATAGAAAGGATTTTGATGAGAGTTTATATGTTGTCTAAAAAGCAAGAGAAAAGAAAAAGAATGTCTGGTTAAGCCAGAAAAAGAAAGCTAGAAACCTGAAGGTTAGTGTATGTTGCAGAAGGTTAGTGTATGTTGCAGAAGGTTAGTGGATGTTGCAGAAGGTTAGTGGATGTATTATAAAAAGCCAGAGAGTTAATATGATTTGAGAAAAAAAAACCTGTATTTTAAATATGTTATAGTTCATTTAAAAGGCTGGTAATTCCTCATTACAAAATGTTTTCTTAGGCTCTTTAAAGGAAAAAATTCTGGCTGATAGGTTTGGTATGGCTAAAATAATTCATACAGTTTAAAATTGTTCTGTACTGTTCTGTTATGCAGTTGGTTCTAAAACTTATTTAATCACTAAGTTAAAAATGTTGGTTATAAGAGATTATAAATGCTCCACAATGTTTGCTGTATCATCATCAGCACCTAATAGCTATGTTTGGTATTATCAGTCACAGCCTGTGGTAGCCTAACAGGAGGCTAGCCACCATGATCTTTCAGGGATAGAGAACATATAAAACTATATTTTTGCTGCCATATCTGTTTAGGGCTTCCAGCTGAGTTCAGTTACACGTGGTCAGTCGCCATGCTAGTCCAGAGAAAAAAGATAGAGCCATGAGTTTGTGATCATTTTTGTTCAGGTATCTCAGTTATGTTCAGTCATCTGATTAGTACTAAATACAAAGCTTTTTACTGTTCAATTTTAATGCAAGTGATAGGAACAACAAGATTTGCTAGGCTCTCTATGAACTATGTCTGATTAAAAGATTTGCTTTGATTTTAGTTCAGAAAGAACAGATTTAAAGTTATACTAACAACTACAGTTGGCTACACCTAGTGTCTTTGTTTAGTTTTTCTTTTATACAGTTTAAAACAGATAATAAAGATAGACAAACAGATAACTCAGATATGCTGGCCCTCAGGCTTGTCAGAGATCTGATGAATATGGCATTTTAATTATATAAGCTTATTGTGACAGAAAGTCCTAAAATCCTGGCAGTAGCTCCCCCAAGGTCTCCGAGAAGATTTGGGCACAACGACAGATGACTGCGACTCTGGATTGTGGTATGCTAACCACTGGGCAATACTGCCTCAACTGGCCCACTGCTAGGGCCCAGCCTAAGCTGTGGACAAAGCCGGGGACATCTGAGGAGCCATTGTCTCACATTGTGAGAGGCAAGGTGAGGTCAATCTCTTCTGTTCCTCTTTCCACAGAAGCAGTAAAAGCAGTCTCTCACCTTCTGTGCCTGGCTGGACAGCCTCTGTTCAGGATGCCATGAAATAGGAACAAGGGACACTGCCTAGGTGATGGACTAAGTAGTCATCTCTGTCATTTTGATAAACACATAGATTGATATATTTATTTAGCTTATAATTTATCCTTCTCAGGTCTCTGAACACCTTGATGGCTATGCTAAGCTTACGGTAGCTTTACAGCTAGAGAAAAGACAATTAGATCCACTGTTAGTTCATTGATCAGTTCATTAGCTAAATTAGCTAAAACTACTGGATACTAGATCTCTTATTAAAAAAAAAAAAGAAAGACAGGTTTCCCTTGCTCACAGAATTCATGTTAGTCATCTGTGTCTAAAGATATAGCTAGAAAAAAAAATAAAAATAATACGGAGCCTATATAGAGTCTAAAGATATAAGAGTTTAGGTTATAAAATCTAAAATGTTATTATTTGGTCTGAAAAAAATGTTTCAGGGTTGATAAATACAAAAAAAATTAGAGTGTCTAAGTTGATAAAAATAGTTTAAAACATGTTAAAATTGAGAGATATTTTAGATCTCTCCCCCCTCTTTGCTACTGTTGTGCTTATGTTATAAGATTTCAAAAGTTCAGAGTTTTGACATTTATTAACAGAGTTCTGATAAGTTGATAGAGCACTGACTGCTTATTATTCAGTCACCAGGTTGAGATTTTAATTTCCTTTGATTGGCTTCTGGAGATAGACTTAAAGATACTTCTCGTCATGTTAAAAACATCTGTTTAATATATCTGACCCAAAAGTCATAGCTTTTAGTATGATATTCTTAATATCTGCCATTTCTGAGAGGTTTTCCTTAATCTTTCCAATTTAATAGATAAATTTTAACTTCTGTCTCCAGTCTAAATTTGTCTCAGCAGATTTTCACCTGTTCAACTCTGTTCTGGGATCAGCTATAGACTACAAGCTGAGATCTGGACTTCCTGAAAACTGACCTGATTGCTCCCTGCCTCTTCCGGTGGATCAACTGACCAGATGCTTGGGACTGCCCTATTGCCCAGCTTTTGACTGGCATTTCAGCCTCCCCAGTCCCTGATGCCTACGTCCAACGGTCAGCATGAAGAAGCTACAGAAGACGGATCTCCGCCCAAATCCCCCCTAACAGGCTGAAATGCTAAGTCAAAAGTGGCTCCCTGACATTAGCTATTATCTTAAACATCTGCTTAGCTGCTGACCATACTAAATTGATAAGAGATAACATGGCTAAACTCAGAAAAAGACTCAGACAGAGACAACAATTCTTTGAGTCAGGACAGAGCTGGTACGAGAGATGGTTTAGTCGGTCCCCCTAGATTACCACCCTGATCTCCTCCATTATGGGTCCCCTAATCATAATTCTCCTGATTCTACTAGTTGGGCCTTATATTCTAAATTGGCTGATCCAATTCATAAAAGACCGGTTCTCTGTCATACAAGCGTTGGTGTTGACCCAACAATATCATCAGCTCAAACAACAGGAGACAAAATTTAACTCTTCCTAGGCCCGAGAATGGAAGATTCCATTCTAAGTTAAAAGAAAATGGGGGAATGAAAGACCCCAGCCTCACACTAAGTTAAACATAGCTAATGCCATTTTGCGAGACACCACTGTTTTGTAAAACTCTGAAGGCCAGATGAGAAACTGGAAAATTACTGAGAAATCCTAGCTGTGTCACCCACTTGGGATATCTGTGGTCAGGGTGCCCCAGTCATACTAAAAACAGTTTGTGTTATTCACTCTCATAGATATCTGTGAGACTGTTTCAGCTAAGATAGGGAAAAACAAAATAACAGGTGGCGGGCCACGTCAAGGGGTCATCCTACCCCCCTTGACCACCCAGCTCCTGGAATCTTGGTGCCCCTGCCAAACTTCGACGCAAATTGTGGTCTCGTGTAAACGTACCAATCAGCCCCCTGTAACCATGCCCTCTCGTGTCTGTACCAGTGCTTCTGCCCTAAAACCCTATAAAAACCCCAGCTTCCCATCTAGGGGGC
This sequence comes from Psammomys obesus, assembly GCF_907164565.1. Classification (NCBI taxonomy): domain Eukaryota; kingdom Metazoa; phylum Chordata; class Mammalia; order Rodentia; family Muridae; genus Psammomys; species Psammomys obesus. Next base: position 142 of record NW_026586106.1, on the reverse strand, counting down.
GCGCAAGGTCCTCCTGAGTGACCTTGCTGCCCGAGTACTCGTAAATCAAAATAAAAGCCTCTTGCTGTTTGCATCCGAATGGACTCGTTGATCCTTGGGAGGGGGTCTCTCTGACGGAAGATACCCTCCGGGGATCTTTCAT
>NW_026586105.1:0-6768 GCF_907164565.1 Psammomys obesus | reverse complement strand
TGGTCTATGTTAGGCAGGGGGGGATCTCCTCTTACCCATAAAATTTCTCAAGACAGCTGCCCCACTGCTGGGTTTCTTGTTATAAATTTAGTGTGCTGCTGCTCACTAAATTTCCATGTACAGTCCTCTTGAAGAAACTGCTGATTCCCTAGCTATGGGGTTTTCTCCCAACAGAGAAACTCAGTCTGTTATCCTGGGGCGCACAGTTCTGTCCAGGAAAGTGGGAGGTGCACTCAGCAAGTCTCTGGGCCAAAGGCTGATTGCTCTGCTCTGGACCTGGAGAATGTGCACCTAGGTTGAGTTGGCGCCTGGGGGCACTGTTCTGGTCTGGAGGCTGGGTGCCTCACTCTGGACCAGAAGCTGTGTGTCTCTGTCTGGGATGGCGGCTGTAGGCACCACTCTGGTCCAGACGCTGTGGGTGCAGCCCCCCTGAAGGATCAGGGATTCCTACAGTTTTGGCAGTCCAGCCAGGGACAACTGGCCGATCCCTGGCACAGTATCTGAGGGCTGCTGTAATGGCTCTTCGGCTCCTGCAGGTCTGAGGATGCAGCTGTGTGTGTCCCAGTGCCCCAGGGGAACGCAACAATGGCGGCAGAGCACAGCGCTTCTGCCTGCACTAGAGTCTGCGTGAGTCCAGGAAGTGTTTTGGTGCTGGATGTCCTAAGCGTTAGAGCTGCTGACCCCCTCCGCTGGGGGTTTCCTCCTGCCAGAGACAGGCAGTCTGGTGCCCTGTTGCCCTGGTGCCCACAGTTCTATCTGAGGTGGCGAATCACGCGCGCAGGCAGGGCTCTGTGCAGGCAGGCGCCTTTGTCCCTCCCGGCTCTGGGTCCGGGCTGGCTCCTGGGGCACCCGCGGAACCCGAGTCTTTTCCAGGGGATGTCTGGGTAACCTGGGGTCGGTCCCAATTGTTTCCTGCTCCGTGGGGTTATCTCTCGACTGGGAAATCCAGTCTATGGTGTTGTGGGCCCACAGTTCAGTCTGGGACCGTGACCAGATCGCGCTGGCGGGTAGCTCTGGGCTGGCGACCAAGCGCCTGGCGGAACGGGGATCTCTTCTGCGGTTTTGTCGGGTGAGTTAAAGCTGATCGATCCCCCACCGTGGGGTATCCTCTCACCTGAGAAACACAACCACTTGTGTTTTATGGCCGCGAGTTCTGATTGCTGGTCACTGTGCCAATCCTGCTGTGCTGCTCCTCAGAATGAGAGTCCTCCCGGCGCTACCATCTTGCCCCGCCTAGAATAAAATTTTAAACACAGAGTGTGTGCAGACTAAAATCAAGATCATCATTTTTGGAATACAAGTTTGATCAATCTTTTACAATTCTGAAATACAGAAAAATGCAAAGAGTAACATTTCACGTTAAAAAAGCAATGCAGCACAAGGATACATCACATAAACATCTACTCTTGCTTGTGAATTTTACATTTTACTAATCTACAATAATTCATTTTTGCTCTTGAGTTAAAATTGTCCAGTGCATTTGGTGTCCCTCAAAAGACAAACAAACAAACAAACAAACAAAGGTAACACCAGAAAAGACACAGACTTTAAAATAGCAAGACTCCATGAAGGTTTAGAAGAGAGACAATGTCTTTGTAACATGGGGAAGGAGAGACAAAGGAGATAAAAACTAGAGAAAAGAATGACAACAAATCTGTTCTTCACGTACTAATGCTTCATGTTTATGAAAGAACAATGTTTCCAGAAAGTGAGTATCATGTTACACAACAGAAAGTAAGAAAAAGGCCACAGGAAAACTGTGACATTCAAACCCCAACCACATAAGCATGCATTTGTCTCTGGCCTAGATGATTAATTTTACATAAAAGAAGTAAATACAACCAATCAAGGAATGTTACAATGCCAAATTAGCCACAATCATGAGAGTTAAGCTGCCACAGGAATTTTCTTATCGACCAACCAGCTCAATTCCCACAGCAATCAGAGGACACGGAGGCCCTCTCTCCTAACAGAACTAGTACCACCAGTGACTGCTGGGGTTCAGGAAAGCTGGGATTTTTTTGTTCACTAATCTCCCCTACACAGTCTCTGCCTTTAGATGCTTTTTATTTACCATAAACTACAAAAGTAAAATGAAGTTCTGTCAAATCTAACAGAAGCATTCTGGCAGCCAAAACAGAAGTAAACATAGCATACCACTTACTGTTCACACCAATTTAAAAACAAAATTAAGTAATAATCCACAAGTACATCAACAAAATGTCACTCAACAGATTTCTGTTCCATATTCATTTAAACAGTAGCTGATTTTTCAAGGTTCTTCTCAAACTTCAGTTGTTAATTCTTTCTGAATCTTGCCACTGGTTTGTATTCTCTACATACATATCACTAGGATCTGAAGACCCCCCTTTCTTTAGAGCCAATCAAAAACAGCCTGCTTAGAATGTAAACACTCCTCTGCTTTAGATTTAGAGCCTCCAGGATGTATCCAAACTGATAGCACTGCATTGTTTTTTACCTGTTCCACACAAGTAAACTTGATGAAGGCATTTAATGAGAGGTACAATTCAACCCTGCCCCTGTCATTTATAATTTTCTATACAATTTAATTGTTGAAAGCTTTGTTTTAAACTTGGAAAAGTGGGGATGGGAAGGAGCAGAAGCCTAAGGTGGCAAATTATGTTAGCTGCAGGTGCAAAATATAAGCCAGTTTTCTTCAAAAAGCTAATTGGTATCTTTTAAAACCCTTCTTTTCAACAAAACTTCATGTCATACCACCTGGAAACACAGGATATTTCCAATTTGGGATAGAGGAGGGGGCAGTTCTGCTCCCTGAAGAAAACTGGGAATCCTGAGGTTCCCATCTCACCTTCCCAGTTGTATTCAGTAAGGCACAATGATGGCCAGCTTCGGTCCCTTCTCGTTTTGTACCCCTACACAATCTCGGCCATAATTTGGGACAAATAACCCATTGATAAGGCTCCCCCTCCTGTGTATGTAGGACCTTGCTTAATTAGAAACTCTACCTTGGAATCTCGTCTTGCACTGCCACTGCATAAGAGGAGATAACTGACCCTCCTCTCTACCTGGAAAACAATGTAACCCAACTCTGGCCAATAGATTTATCTCAGGGAAATAGGAAGGGGCGATGTGTCCAGTCATCCTGGATTCCCTCAAAGCATCCCTTTCCGTGCCTAGGAAGCCCAGCTCCTTCCCTAGCCCAGAACCTCACCCAGCACTGTGTGATCTCTAACTGAGACCTGGAATCCCATACCTTTGTAGTGCAACCGCAGGTTGTTCTGTGAGATGCCAGTATAGCTGAACTTGTTCTTCAGGCTCCAGGACCTGGGCAGTGGAGTCTTCTGCTCGTCCAGGGCCATGTAGAGGCTCTTCAAACGCTGCTGTAGCTCCTGCTCAGAAAGAGGCCTCCGCACTACTGGAAGTCTCCAGGGCCGGGTCCTGAACACCTGCAGCTGATCCCGGAATGCTAGTGGCCCAGCCAGGGACACAGCCAGGCCAGGTGGAGCGCTGGCAGGGTTTGCCGCTGAGGCGTCAGCAGGGGGCAGCATGGAGGCCACCTCATTCCCTAAGCCACCACCAGGTGAGCCAGCCTGGGAGGAGTCAGTGCTGGCAGTCATTGGCGCTGGCAGGGTGTCTCCGGAGCCAGAGGCCCCATTGCAGGCTGGTGGCAGAGGCTACTCAGACATCCCTGCAGAGACTCAGAGAGTGGCTCCTCCACTAGTAACCGCTGCCTCCTGCGGTTCCCTGGGCGCTGTCACTGTGACGGGACAAGGCGCCAGTCACTGTGACGCCTAGTCTGTGCGCCCTGGAAGTCGGAGCACAGCGGTTGAGGAGACGCGCTGTGGGTGGGCCGGGGGGCGCAAGGAAGACTCAGCCAGGCGCTGGCGGCCACGTGACCCGGAGTCGTGGGACAGCAAGGGGCGCTGGTGGGCGTGCCTGGGTGAGGTGGGGAAAAGAAGCAGAGAGCCTGCGAGGGGCGCTGCTCTCCCATCTGTTTCCGGTGGGCAGGCAGGCTGTGGAGATGCTGCGCGGGGGTGGTGCCAGCTGAGGGGGTGGCTCCAGGTGCACCTGCCCACAGGCTGTTTGGCAGCTTCTCAGGTGCAAGCACAGCCCTGCTTCTCTCCTTGAGGCATTCCCTCAGACTCAGCGAGCCTGCTTTGCACCCAGGGAGAGAAACTGATCCCTGCTGGGCCACAGAGAGCTTAGCCAGGGATTCCCTAGTGGATCCATAATGGGCCGCAGGAAACCATTTCTGAAGGAGAAGTCTCTCTCTTACAACAGTTATTCTTTCGTTATTTAATTAATGAATGAGGAGTCCCTGCGAACTTCATGGGGGGGGGGCACTTTAGGAATATCAACTAAGACAGGCAGACAGTCAAAGGGCAGGGACGGGAAATGATTGCGCATTTAGGAAGGGCTTCTGGAGATGTCTAAACATTTTATGAGCGCATTAATTCTCATCATAGGCCTCTTTGTTAGGTAGCAAAAAATTATGCCCATTTTTTAACATGGGAATTTTTACTTGCTGCATAGCAAACACCCTTAAACTCAGCGACATAAGATTTATTATTAAATATATCTGTGGGGAAGGTTTCTTCTGACTTAGTAACTGTTCTATTGCTAGGGAAAAAAAAAAGCATGACTAAGGAGACATATAAAAGAACGCATTTACTTACAGGCTTACTCATAATTTTAAAGAGTTAGTCAATGATCACCAGGAAAGGATGCATGACAGTAGACAGTTAGGTTTTGTGATGGAGAAATAGCAGAGAGCTCACGAAATGATCGGAAATTTGCAAGCAGAGAGCCAGAGACCTAGAGAGCAAAAGAGAGAAAGAGAAAAAGAGACAGAGATTGGGGCTGGTGTGAGTTTTTGACACCTGAAAGCCCAACACCAGAGATATGCTTCCTCCAATAAGGAACCACCTAATCCTTTTCAAACAATTCCACTAACTGGAGAACAGTTAAATATTCAAAGATACGAGCCTATGGGAGCCATTCTCATTCAAACCACCACACCTTCCCTGTGTCTTCTGCTTGAATAACCTCATCTTGGGCATTTTAAGTGTGTTGGCTCTGGCTGTAGTCACCTTACCACTTGACTTAGGAAGGATCTGATGACAAGATCACAGATATGGTCACTGGCAGGATTCCTTTCCCCAGGAATAATAAGGACACCACATCATTACTAGCTATTGGCCAGAAGTGGCCCTCAGAGTGGGCCTCTTCAAAATGGCAGCAGATTTTACCAAAGTGTGCAATTCAAGAAGACAACAGCACCAGAACAAAACCTAGGATGAGGTGACACATTGTCACTTTTGTCATAATGTCTCTTAAAAGTAAACTGCTAATACAGCTCACTTTCATGCAGAGAGACTTTGACAAGGCCATTTACAACAGAATTTGACATCTGTGAAAAGCTCTGGTTCCTTTGACTCCAGGAGACTGTGCTTGCTCCAACTTTAACACATCAAGTTTCTAAACCAGAGGCTGACAAACCTCTTCTGCAATAAACTATGTACTTGGAATGTTAGGTTATGTGGGCCATATGTATCCATTGAAACTACTCATCTTCCCCATTGTGGATGAAGTTAGTCACTGACAACATGTAAAGAAATGGATGTGATTTTATGTCAATAATACTTTTTTTGTCCAAAAATATACAATAGGCTGGACACTACAAGATGTGGTTAGTGATACCTGCTCTATATAAGACCAGACCACTAGGAGTACATTCCCAGATGTCAACAAGTTCAGTTTGTTACCCACGATATATATGGCCCCCCTACTCTGGATGACCTTGTGCCACACCTAAACAGGTTTTGGATACTTCTGCAGCTAGCCTGTGAAAAATAAAAATAAATGCCCATACTGATCCCAGGGTAGTGAACTCCAGCAAGAAGAGGTCCTGGCTGGGGTTAGTTTTCAGTTTGTTTTTAATTAATCAACCTTTATACATATAGAATATTCTGTTGGGTGCAGGAATTAGGAAGCAAGAGGAATTACAGGCAATATTGAAGTCAGTCAGGGCACCAGGTTGTGAGAAAAAAAGGACTGAGAGCCAGCTGCTGCTCTTTAGAAACACAGATTTTTAGGTAGAGGTGAAAAGCCTAACGAGCTTGGTGATAGCTGGTTACCCAATTAATGAATTTTAGTTCAACTTTAAGTCTACCACAAGAATTTCTAATCTTAATGTAAACTTAAAATATAGCCTAAAAAGGTACAGCTTTTTAGGCACAGGATACAGCCTTTAATAGTGAATAATCAATATATTAACGGAACATAGTTGGCCTAAAAGCAGCCACCAATAAAGAAAGCATTTAAGCTCAAAATAAAAATTATCCCAATTAAAAAAAAATACTTCCTATAATTCCAATTGGGTCAATCTATAAATTTATAGATGAGACAATGTTGACACGAGTAACAAGAACCTATTCTCCAAGCCCAAGCATAAACAACCCAGATAACCATTGTTAGTTAACCAAACATAGAGTAAATCTACATAATTAAACAACCTACAAACTTCTAAAATGTTAGTCCGACACAGAAGTGCTGTTTAAAGGAAAGATACAAAGAAACAAAAGGAACTAGGCAAACAAAAACCCTGCCTGTTTACCAAAAACATCACCTCTAGCATCACAAGTATTAGAGGCAATGTCTGCCCAGTGACTAAGGTTAAACGGCCACGGTATTCTGACCATGCAAAGGTAGCATAATCACTTGTTCCTTAATTAGGGACTAGAATGAACGGCTAAACGAGGGTTTAACTTTCTCTTATTTCCCATC
>NW_026586104.1:0-1290 GCF_907164565.1 Psammomys obesus | reverse complement strand
CTTTGCCGATAACAGTAGTTGCCAAAGACATAAAAGAACTCACACTGGAGAGAAACCTTATGAATGTAACCATTGTGGTAAAGCCTTTGCATGTAACAGTAATCTCCAAAAACATAAACTAACTCACACTGGAGAGAAACCTTATGAATGTAATCAATGTGGTAAAGCTTTTGTACGTAACAGTCATCCCCTAATACATAAAAGAGCTCACACTGGAGAGAAACTTTATGAATGTAAGCAATGTGGTAAAGCCTTTGCATGTAACAGTGATCTCCAAAAACATAAAAGAACTCACACTGGAAACCTTATGAATGTAACCAATGTGGTAAAGCCTTTGTAGATAACAGTGCTCTCCTAAGACATAAAAATCCATGTTGCAGAAAATCCTTATGAATATAACCAATGTCATGACGTCTTTTCATGTAAGACTTATCTTGAACAAGAACACTTATTGGAGTGAAACGCTATGAATATAACCAATGTGTGAAAAACTTTGCATGCCATAATAATCTCCATGTACATAGAAGAAGCACACTGGATAGAAACTTTATGAATATAATCAATGTGATAAAGCATTTTGACATAATAGTAACCTCCTATGACATAACACATACTAGAGAGAAACCTTATGAATGTAATTAAGGTGGTAAAGCTATTGAATGTAACAGTAGTCTAATACAAAAAATATCTCACACTGGATAGAACTCTTATGGATGTGATCAATGTGTTAAAGCCTTTGCATGTAACAGTCTTCTAATAAATAAAAGAGCTCACACTTGAGAGAAACCTTATTAATGTAATCTATGTGGTAAAGCCTTTTCACATATCAGTCAACTCCTAGTAAAAACTTGCTCTACACAATCATCTTCAATGTCATGAAAGAATTCATAATGGAATGAAAGACTGAGTGTATTTACATGGTGAAGCTATTCCACATTTGTATAATCTTTGTCATCATGAAAGAATTCATACAGAGAGAAACTTTATGAATGTGTTAAAATGGGAGACCTTTGCACATATCTATATTCTACATCATCATAAAAGTTTCAAAATTGAGAGAAAAATCTGAGAATATAATCAATATGGTAAGGCTTTTGTGTTCTTCTGTCCACTGAATCCAATACAACTCAAACACATCAATACAGATGAAAAAAATATTGTCATCCAGTTTGATGAAGGACACATAATGTTGAACTGTGATGCCTACCCATCCAATGAACTCGAAAGTTACAGAGGTTCTGAGCTTGAAAATCATAAACATCTTTACTGTTTTACAACTGAATTATTTCC
>NW_026586103.1:0-4869 GCF_907164565.1 Psammomys obesus | reverse complement strand
TTGGACTTTCTCTGTAAACCAGGCTGGCCTCGAACTCACAGCCTCCTAAGTGCTGGGATTAAAAGTGTGTGCCAACGTGCTTGGCAGGACTTTTCTATAGCCTGGTTGAAATCACACTGTGTGACTTATAACACATAGTTGTGAGTGTGAAGAGCTGGCAGGGGTCACAAGCCCTTGTTTTTGGAGACAGGGTTTCTCTCTGTGGCTTTGTATATTCTGGACTCGTCTTGTAAACCCGGATGACCTGGAACTCACACCTCTTCTTGCCCCACTGAGGATCACAGGCATGTGACACCACAGCTGGCTTTTTGTTATAATCCTTAAAAATGATCTATAATCTCTATCTACCTCCCCGAGACCAGGCCTGTTTTAACTGGGAGAGTCGGCACTCACTAAAAGAAAGGGGGCCAGGGACCCCAGGATTCCTTTTTCAGTGAGTAGGGACTGGCTGAGCTCTGGCTGAACAGGAGAATTTAAACTGGACACATTTAAACTGGGATTATGTAAATTTATGGTTGGGGCTGTGGGGCAATAAACTAGCTTTACTTACAGATGGTTGTGCTCTTTTCCTCCTCCTAAGTAGTGTAAATCCCATCTATTTGTTTATTTTTTATGTGTATGAGTGTTTTGCCTACATGAATAGCTGTACCTGTGTACCAGGTGGATGCCTGGTGCCTGAAGAAGCCAGAAGAAGGAGCTGAATCCCCTGGAATTTGAGTTACAGATGGGGTGAGCTACCAGGTGTGAACAGACCTGGTCCTTTGAAAGAACAAGTGCTCTTAACCCCCAAGACATCTCTGTAGGCCTGAACTATAAAAGGCATCCATGATCTCGTCCTCAGTTTTGGGGCACATTTTGGTTGAAATCCTCTCATGATATTGACCCTAAGTCTAGAAGGTAGTCACTGAAAGCTGCAGTGATGCTCTGCAGCTGCTGTGACCTTGCCCTGGTGCTATGGGGGTCAGTCAAGAAAGTGGCCAATACACTGCAAAACACCAGCATGATGGGTGTTGGGAGGCTGGCTTTTGTAAATCAGTTAGGAAATCTCTAGCCAGAAAATTCACAGTAGACACTCCTAAGCGATGGGATGGCTGGGTATCCCAAGACACAGTAGAAAGCAGGAGTTGTATCCTTGTTGAATATGACAATTACCATGGCCTGGGAACATAGATTCAGGTCACACCAAATTCCACGTTCCAATGTGGAGGCGGTCCTGTCAAGTATTTCTACTAGCAGAACAGCCATAAATGTTCTTCAGTTAGATCATAGAAAAACAAGTTATGGCAAATCATAGAAAACTCAGCTATGGGCCTCCAATGCCATCAGGTGAAATTCTTAACATCAGGTTTGGCAGAAGCTTATGTTGTAGTTAGCATGATCATGCAAGTATTCATCAATCCTAGGACACTAGGTCCAAGAAAAAATGGCTGGCAAGGAATGGCCAACAAGGGCTAAAGATGGCCCAAGACAAATTGTTATCAGGCTCTGGACACACCAATGTCTCCACATCACTCCAGTTCTGGTCGGTCAGTCAGACAGTGTAGACACAGCTCCTCTGTGGAAATTCTCATTCCCATGATGAGGTGGGCAGTCAGGTTCAGAGTGTGCAACTGTCAACACAGAGGAGACACTCCCACCAAACTCCACGGACAACAAATTTAATCCAAGAGCAGGTGAAGAAGACAGACAGGAGACTGATACCAGCAACCACCTCAGTGTTCCTGAATTAGAGTAATATTCACACACACACACACACACACACACACACACACACAGCAATATTCTCTCTGGGTCTCTGTCTCTATCTATCTGTCTGTCTCTCTTTCTCTCACTCTCAAAAATACACCTCCCAAATGAATCATGAACAGAGTCTCAGAGTAGCTAGTTGGGGTTCACAGAAGACTGTGCTGTGGTGGCCAATGAAGAATAAAGAGCAGAGGAAGCATCAGATGATCACGAGATGGCTTAGAATACTGGGATTGTCCTTGACAATGGGGCAAGGCCTAGTACTTCAGGAAAAGACCCAAAACCACAGCAGTGAAAACAGAGAAGCACAGAGCTATGCTAAAGCCATGATCAGAGGACTCTAAAAGATGGGGCAGATAACTTATTTGGGGAAGTGGGTTTATCTCAGGAGCACACACTTTCATATTTCATACAGAAGAAATTGTCAGGTTCCAGTTTTCCAGAAATGCCTAGTGTGGTCAATATGATTGACATTTCTGTCGTTATTAATAAAAAGAGGGAAGAAAAACATGAGTAATACATGTGGGTACAGAGATTCCGATATTTGCTCACACAGAAATACCATAAAAGCATGAACCCAGGAGCCATAATGCATACAAAGAAACTATATATACATATATATATATGTATATATATATATATAGTAAATGCTATTGTTGTGCTAAAGGTATACACACACACACACACACACACACACATGCGTGCACATATAAAGCATTGTCAACTCACAAATATGCCCTTGAGTTTTTCTGTTGTCATCTGTTGTTGCTCATAGGACCCACCCGTTAGTCTGGTTTGATGCCTCAATTAGACTCCCTTGGAGAAAACTAAATTTTAAATTTATTATTATTTAATGATTTAGTGAGTATTCTTTTAAGGAGTAGGAGAACTTTATTCATGATCCATGGTGTAGTTATTTTTTTGGGGGGGGCAGATTTTTTATATGCACAGAATTCTATACACCTGCATGTCAGAAGAGGGCATCATATCTCACTATAGATGGTTGTGAGCCTTTGTGTGAGTGCTGGGAATTGAACTCAGGAGTTCTGGAAGAACAGCAAGTGCTCTTAAGCTCTGTACTGTCTCTCCATCCCCCTTATTTATTGTTTTTATTTTTAATTTTTATTTATTCACTTTACATCCTTGTCGTAGACTCCTCCTTTCTCTCCACCCTGTCCTACCATCCTTCTTTCCCCTATCACCCATCACCTGGCTCCTCAGAAAAGAGGATCACACCCCCTCCCCTGTGCCCACCAATGCCAGCATATCAAGTCGCATTAGGACTGAGTGCATCTTCTTCCCCTCTGGCCTGGGAAGGCATCCAAGACAGGGAAAAATAAGTAAAACTAGCTGTTGGGTCAGGGTCCATTCATAGTGTGTTGGTCCTGCTGTGTTTACAAGACCTTGTTACACTGTGTCCTTCATCCCTTCTGGCACTTACACTCTGCACACAAAGTTCCTTGAGCCCTTAGGGGTGGGGGTTGGCTGGAGACATTTCATTTAGTGTGGAAAGGTCCAAGGCTTATCACTCTCTGAATATCGACTGGACATGGGTCTCAGGAATTGTTCCCATCTGCTGCAGGAGGAAGTTTCCGATGATGGCCAAGCAAGGCACAGACCTCTGAGTATGGCTGTGCTCCTTTAGCACAACAATAGAATTTAGATTTCTCTTAAAATTCCTGGCCTGTGTAGACTCAGACTCCTTGCCACCCAAGCAGTATTGGGTCAAGGTTCCTTCTCATGGAGTAGGTCTCCCGAAACCCAACCAGATATTAGTTGGATACTTCCATGACATTTGTGCCACAAGAACACCAGCAAATCTTTTAGGCAGGTCACCATTGAAGAGTGAAGGGTATATGGCTGGGTTGGTGTGTTCTTTTCTTTTCTGGTGGCACGCAGTGTATGTTCCAGTATCATGAACAGTAGTCCATAGGGGGTGAAGGTTCTAGACAGGTACCCACTGGAATTCTCTGTGTCCAATGATTTGTGGAAGTGTCCTCAGCAACAGAATCTTACCATCAGGTTGGGGAGAACCAGAGAGGATGGACACAGGTTCGGTGGCCCCAGACCCTGCTTTGATCTAGCACAGAGTCCTCCCGCATTCCAACTCCACTCGACTGGAGGAGGAGGCCAGCTCTTGAGACACTCCTTGGTTTGTTCTTATTAAATTGAAATAAATAAATAGTATTAAATTAAACACATCATGTATATAAAGCTAATTAGTAAGTGACACCAGAGGGCACCAGATCCCTTGACAGATGGTTTGAGCGCCACGGTGTGGTCTCTGGGGATGGAACTCGCACCTCATGAAGAGAGAGGGATTCTTGGTGTCACAGAGCCCTAGCTGTTAGGATGACAGGCTTGAGCCACTGAGTCCAGCTTTTTCTTTTTCTTTTTTAGATCCATCCATCCATCCATGCATCCATCCAACCGATCCCTTCTACAGCATTCTGCCCGTGCACCAGAAGAGGGTACCAGATCTTATTATAGGTAGTCTGCAGCCACAATGTGGTTGCTGGAAATTGAACTCAGGAACTTTGGAAGAGCAGCCAGTGCTGTTAACCTCTGAGACATCTCTCCAGCATCCAGTTGTTTTTTTTTGTTTGTTTGTTTGTTTGTTTGTTTTTGTTTTTTAATCTTTAAAAAAGTTTTATTTTCTATTTGAGCGCGTTTCTGCTTTCCTGAGAAAAACCCTGCTTTGACTGGGAGAGTCCAAATGACTAATAAAAGGTGGTAGGAACCCCAGGATCCCCTCTCCAGGGACCAGGGACCGGATAGACTGTGTCTAATCAGAAGAATTCAAACTACGAATTTTTACCGCACACAAGCTGCTTCCAGCAGCCCAGCATGATTACTTCCGATAGTGGGGGCGGGGCGATGACATCACGAAGGGCACCAAAAGACTCCTGATCCTGAATATGGCGAAAGGTACAGGGCAGGGACATTTACAGAACACGAGGGACCAGGAGGAAACGCTGTGTGCGCTGTGGCGACGGGAAAGGGCTTCGGGGGACACTTCTGGGTCCCAGCAAAGCTGCCAGCGAAGGAAGAATACAGACGTTGGAGTGGGCGGGTGTAAGGAGTGCGCACAGCATTCTGGAAATTGTATTTCCGAGTCCGCGA
>NW_026586102.1:0-1162 GCF_907164565.1 Psammomys obesus | reverse complement strand
AGGCTGTTACCCCCTCAGGTGGAGGTGATCAAAGGGCCAGCCCATGTGTTCATGTCAGGTCACTATTTGCAGTTGTTATGATAGTATACATGAGTGACCCCAAAAATTTTACCAGGGAACTCCTACAGCTGATAAACTCCTTCAGCCAAGTGGCTGGATACAAAATCAACTCACAAAAAAATAGTAGCACTCCTGTATACAAAAGACAAAAGGGCCAAGAAAGAAATTAGAGAAACAACACCCTTCACAATAGCCACAGAGGACATAAAGTACCTTGGTGTAACTCTATCCAAGCAAGTCAAAGACTTGCATGGAAAAAAAAAAACTTTCAGTCTCTGAAGAAAGAAATAGAACAAGATATCAGAAGAGAATTCTTAAAGAAATAATTCAAATGGCTGAGAAACATTTAAAGATATGTGCAAGGTCCATAGTCATCAGGGAAATGAAAACCAAAAGCAGTTTGAGATATGGTCTAAAGAGAGTCACAATGGCCAAGAATGTTCAGACATTTCTAGTAGGAGTACAAACATATTTAGCCACTAAAGACCTCTCTATGGCTCTTCATCAGCAAGATGAAAATTGTTCTGCTTCAGGAACTAACTATACCACTCTTGGGCATATATCCAAAGAATGTTTCATCCTTCCATGGAGACATTTTTGCAAAGATGTTTACGACTGCTCTATTCAACACTTTCCAAAATTGAATATAACCTTGATGTAGTCCATCCACAGAAGAATAAATAAAGAAAATGTGGACATTTACACAACAAAATATTACTCGGTCATTTAAAAAAGTAAATCATGAAATTTCAAAGTAAATGCATATCTACAAGTAAACTAGAAAAAAATCAGTCTGAGTATATAATAACACAAGTTCAAAAATACAAATATGGCATGAATCTACTTACATGATATTATTAATTGTAAAGGGAATGATAAGCAACCTATAGTACATAAAACAATGTAGGTTACACAAACAATAAGGGACTAGTGTTCGAGAAGAAGTAAATAGATCTCCCTAGGATCAGGTAATAAAATACTTATTTATAGATTGAAGAAGGGCTCATAAAGGAGACTTGGTTGGAAGTGGGGAAGAAAGAAGACATTAAGGAAAATAATATGAAGAGAGACAGCCAAAATTAAATGTCAATTGAATGTTACT
>NW_026586101.1:0-5389 GCF_907164565.1 Psammomys obesus | reverse complement strand
ATACGCAGGGCGCTAAGCCGGAGCTGCAAGCCCAATAGGTCCCATTGGGGCCCGCTAGGTAATAGGAGCCCGGGTGGATCCTGGAGGTTGAGTTGTAAATTTTTTGGTGGGTTTTGGGGACTGACCCGATACAGGTTCCCCGGCCAGACACTTCAGATAGAGTTAGCCTATGTTGGGAGGTCGAAGTACAATATGTTGGGGGTGTGGTGTAGTTTACAAAGTTCCCCGTTATTGCAACCCCTTCATAGTAAGGGGGAGTTGGGACCAGGCATAGCCAGCATTCTCGGGTTTTGCTAGGATCAGTATAATTAAGCGTCTGGAAGGCTCCCTGTATTAGACCAAACAGTCTATCACCTGTACTTGATCGGAGAAATCGTGGTGTGGGAATGCCTAGACTGGCTGGGCCCGGAGTTTTGTTAGGGGGCATGGTTGTAGGCGGAATGGGTAATTTTTTAGGTTGGGAGGAGGGGACTCTCAGGTTTGGTAACACCGAGTTAGGCCCGACAGGCACCTTGGGTTTATCAAGAGTCAGCTGGAGGCGCATTATTCCTCCTACGCAGCCTGTTTTCCAGAGGCGCAACCCGAATTCTTTTCCACGCAACCATCCCTCTTTATACTTTTTGCCCTTATCGGTAAAGGTAAGGATGAGCTGATTACAGGGTTTGGGTACAGGACGGGGGTCATCAACATTGAGTGCATACCCACATCTATCATACTTGGGGTCCCTGGTGAGCTGGAGGAGTCCGATTGAGGTTGGTAGCCAGCTGGTGGCGAAATCCTCACATCCCCACGCGGCGCAATATAAGTCGTCCCTAGTTCCACAATTCTGCAGTCACCAGGGGCTACTCCCCGGGGAAGGGCACATGTAGAAATGTGTTTTTTGGTCGCCTACGATGCGCCTGGCGTAGGACCCGGGTGGCATGGCCTGAGCTAGATCAAAACTTAGTTCAGGGAACCAAGTGTACGGGGGGGCTATTTTGGAAGTTTTGTTAAGAAGGACACCAAATCCATCTAGCAGGACCCAAGTCAAATTTACAGGGATGTGGGGACTGGAGTGTGACAGAGTGAACAGGAAGAGAAAAAATATCAAACCCGGGTGAGTCTTATCTTTAGTGGATTTTGGGTGCGATGGAGTTTCCATGAGGAGGCTGGAGTCTGATCTTGTTCTGCGTCGTGATGGGCCGCCTTGACATGGGAGGCGTGCACCCACGCTGTGATACCGTCGACCTTGAGCGCCGTCGGAGTTGTTAGCAACACAGTATAGGGTCCTTTCCAGCGGGGTTCCAAGTTTTTGGTTTGATGTTGACGGACCCAAACTGTGTCTCCAATCTGGAACGGATGCGGCACCACCGGTCGGTTCAGTTGTTCCTGGTATGCAGCGGCGATGGGTTTCCAGACTTCTTTCTGGACAATCTGCAGTGCCTGCAAATGGGCTTTTAGAGAGGGGCTATCAGCAAATGAAGCTATACAGGGATCAAAGAAGTTAACGATCGGTGGTGGGGCTCCATACAGGATCTCGAAAGGAGTGAGTCCATGGGGGCCCGGGGTGTTCCGGGCCCGATATAGGGCCAGTGGGAGGAGGACCACCCAGTCTCTAGAGCCAGTTGCCAGCGTTAATTTGGATAAAGTCTCCTTGATAGTTCTATTCATTCGTTCTACCTGCCCTGAGCTCTGGGGACGGTATGCACAATGTAATTTCCAATTGATCCCCAATAGTTTGGCCACTAACTGACTTACCTGGGAGACGAAGGCAGGGCCATTGTCAGAGCCCAACGCCTGGGGCATGCCATACCTGGGGAAGATTTCTTCCAGAAGCTTTTTGGCGACTACTTTGGCAGTTTCATGTTTGGTGGGGTAGGCTTCTACCCATCCCGAGAAGGTGTCCACAAATACCAGCAAGAACCGATATCCATAGAGTCCAGGTTTTACCTCTGTGAAGTCAATCTCCCAGTGGGTACCGGGGCGATGTCCCCGGATCCTGGTCCCTGGGCCTACCCTATGGCGTCCTGCATTCACTTGGGCGCATGCTGTGCACTCTTTAGCCACTTGCTGTAGAATTTTATCCCTCCCCAGCAAATAGTGGGAGCTTTCCTCCCTTTCTAGGAGGGTTTTCATTTTTCTGGAGCTAAGGTGAGTCAGTCTGTGGAGGTATTCAATCAGGTTACGAGTCTGTTGCAGGGGCCACACAGGTTTTTCTTTGAAAGTCCAGAGTCTTAGCGTGGGATTGTAAGTGGCCCCCATTTCTTTTAGGAGGTCCCGATCTTCCTCACTATAGTGGAAGGGGGGTTCCTGAATGGAGGGGACCTCTGCCTCGGCCGGCTCTATAGCCAGGAGCTGGGAGGTATCTGAGCTTTCTTGTCTCGCCGCTTCTCGGGCAGTTGCGTCCGCCAAGCGGTTGCCCCTGGCTTCTTGGCTGTCTCCCTTTTGGTGGCCGGGGCAATGGATGATACTCAGTTTTGAGGGTAAAAACAAAGCTTTAAGCAGGGCCAATATTTCAGCTTTATTTTTGATCTGTTTTCCTTCCGAGGTAAGCAACCCTCTTCTCCGATATATTTCCCCATGGATGTGAGCAATGGCAAAGGCATAGCGGCTATCGGTATAAACATTGAGCTTCTTACCTTCTGCCATCCGGAGGGCCTGAGTTAGGGCGACGAGCTCAGCCCGCTGTGCCGAAGTGCCAGGTGGTAGGGCCTTAGCCCAAATTACCTCAGTCTCGGTGGTGACCGCGGCCCCCGCTTGCCGCTCTCCGTTGTCCAGAAAGCTGCTCCCGTCGGTGTACCAGGTGAAGTCGGCGTCGGGGAGGGGCTGGTCGGTCAGGTCGGGTCGGGTGCCATGTACCTCTGCAAGTATCTGGAGGTAGTCATGAGTTTCTGGACCCTCCGGTAGGGGAAGCAGTGATGCCGGATTGAGAGCTACTATAGGGCCAAAGTATACTCGATCAGTGTCCAGTAGTAGGGCCTGGTAGTGGGTCATGCGGGCATTGGAAAGCCATCGGCCCGGAGGTTGTTTGACCAGGGCTTCCACTGCATGAGGAGCCAAAATTGTTATTGGCTGTCCCATAGTCAGCTTGCCAGAGTCTTTAATCAAGAGGGCAATTGCTGCTACCATCCTCAGACAGGGTGGCCATCCCGAGGCTACTGGGTCAAGTTTCTTGGACAGGTAGGCTATCGGACGCCTCCATGGTCCCAGTTTTTGAGCCAGGACTCCTTTAGCATATCCCTGTTTTTCGTCTACAAACAGCTCAAAGGGCTTGTTTAAGTCCGGAAGCCCCAACGCGGGGGAGGTTAGCAGGGCCTCCTTTATTGCTGCATAGGCTCTCTGCTGCTCATCTCCCCACGTAAAGAGAGTCCCTTGCTTGGTGAGTGGGTAAAGTGGCGCAGCCATTTCTGCGAACCCTGGAATCCAGAGGCGACAGAACCCCGCCGTACCCAGGAACTCTCTTAGTTGTTTCGGGCTTTTGGGCACTGGAATTTTTAGGATTGTCTGTTTCCGCGCCTCTGTCAACCATCTTTGTCCATCTCTGATTTGGTAACCCAGGTATGTAACCCGCCTCTGGCATAATTGGGCCTTTTTGGCTGAGGCCCGGTATCCTAGAGTTCCTAAAGTCCTCAAGAGGGCCTTTGTTCCCTCCTGACATTTTTCCTCAGTTTCCGCAGCCAGGAGGAGGTCATCAACATATTGGAGCAAGATTAAAGCAGGGTAGTGAACTCTAAAATCGGCCAGGTCCCGGTGCAACGCCTCGTCAAATAGGGTGGGGCTGTTTTTGAACCCCTGTGGGAGTCTAGTCCAAGTGAGCTGACCCGATACTCCCAATTCTGGGTCCTTCCACTCGAAGGCAAAGATAGGCTGACTCTGAGGGTGGAGCCTCAAGCAAAAGAATGCATCCTTAAGGTCTAATACCGTATACCAGGTATACATCGGAGGAAGCCCAGTCAACAAATTGTACGGGTTAGGAACTGTAGGGTGTATATCCTCCACCCTTTTATTGACTTCTCTCAAGTCCTGCACTGGGCGGTAGTCTCCTGTCCCTGGCTTTTTGACCGGAAGGAGAGGCGTATTCCAGGGGGATTGACAAGGCACCAGGATGCCCTGATTTAAAAGCCTCCGAATGTGGGGCCTAATTCCTTGGTAAGCTTCATGCGACATCGGGTATTGCTTAATGGAAACAGGAGTTGCCGATGCCTTTAGAGTGATTACCAGGGGCAGTTGGTGGGTTGCGAGACCCACTCCCCCTGTTTCCGCCCAGGTTAAAGGGAATTTTTCTAACCAAACAGTTATTTCTTGCGGCCGAGGCCTTTCAGATTCGTGAAGCCGGTATTCGTCCTCCAGATCTATGGTTAACACATGTAAAGGCTGTCCCTGAGGCCCAGTAATGTGGGCCTTAGTCCCTTCAAAGTGGATTTGTGCCCTAAGTTTCATTAATAGATCTCTCCCCAACAGAGGATAAGGGCAATCAGGAACGTGTAAAAAAGAGTGAGTCACCTTACCGGTGGCGAGTTGTACTCTTCTTTCAGTTGTCCAACGGTATCTTTTCCCTCTGGTGGCTCCTTGAACCCACGCCGATTTGTCAGTCAGGGGTCCCGGTGTGGTAGTGAGCACCGAATGTTGGGCTCCGGTGTCCACCAGGAAGGTGACGGGTTGCCCCCCCCACATTAAGGGTTATCCTGGGTTCAGGGGGAGGCTCCTGACCCCGACTCCCCTAATCCTCCAGGTTTAGCAGGGTGGCCTGGGGCTTAGGCTTCCGTGGCCCTTTTGGTCTCTTTGGGCAGTCTCGAACCCAGTGCCCTTTTCCCTTGCAGTAGGCGCATTGATCTCTGTCTATCCGAGGACCCCTGCAGTCTCCTAGGTCCTGTCTATTCTGTCTCTGCCCTGTCACTACAGTGGCCAGCAATTTGCTAAATTCCCTATTTCTCTTGCGGTCTCTAACGTTTTCTCTCTCCTCTGCCTCTCTTTTTAACCTTTCGTCTCTCTCTTCTTGAGTCTCTCTCTTGTTGAAAATCCGCTCCGCCTCCTTTAGCAAATCCTGGATCGTACTTTCCCTTAAGTTTTCAAGCCTTTCTAATTTTTTTATGATATCCGGGGCAGACTGCCAGATGAAGGACATGGCCACATTGGTAGCCTGGTTAGGGTCCTCCGGATCATAGGGGGTGTACACACGATAGGCTTCCTTTAGTCGTTCTAGGAAGGCGGAGGGAGACTCCTCTGACCCTTGGGTCACTAACTTAACCTGAGCCAAATTAGTGGGGCGCTTTGCTGCCCCATGGAGACCCGCTATCAGCAACTGGCGATAGAGACGTAAGTGATTCCTACCATCCTCCGTGGCGAAGTCCCATTCAGGTCGCTCCAAGGGGAAGGCATCGTTGATCTCGTTTGGCAACTGAGTAGGCTG
>NW_026586100.1:0-4359 GCF_907164565.1 Psammomys obesus | reverse complement strand
TATAAAAACCCCAGCTTCCCATCTAGGGGGCGCGGAAGTCTTCCGAAAGACTTTTTGCCCCGGGTACCTGTGTATCAAAATAAAAGCCTCTTGCTGTTTGCATCCGAATGGCCTCGTTGATCCTTGGGAGGGGGTCTCTCTGACGGAAGATACCCTCCGGGGATCTTTCATTTGGAGGTCCCACCGAGATCTGAGACCCCCCCACCCAGGGACCAACGACCCACCTTCGGGAGGTAAGCTGGCCAGCCGTCTTTTCTGTTGTATGTATCTGTCTTGTCTGGTGTGTGCTTCTGTGTCTGTTCTGTTTGCAATCTGAGACTTGATCAAGTCATCTGAATCAGACGGAAAGTAAGAAGGGGTTGACGAATCCAAGGACTTCTGTTCCGTATCTCTGGAAGACGTTTCAGGGTGTCTGAGTGAGTCTGAGTGGGTTCGAGTCCCACTGCTGACTCCCATCTGGAGGGTCTGAGTGGGTTCGAGTCCCACCGGCTCTCATCTGAGAGGGTCTACTGTCGTGGGTTCGAGTCCCACTAGTCGTGGGTTCGAGTCCCACCGACTCTCATCTGAGTGGGGGCCAATTCGTTGGCTCCCCGTCTGGGAGACACGGATCCGTGGCACCGGGTTGGGGCCTCGCCCCTCTCGGAGGGTTACGTGTTTCATCTGGGCCATCTGAATTTTTGCTTTCAGTTTTGCTTCGTGCCGCGCGGCTTGTGTCGTGTTTTGTCTGTTTAAATCCTGTGTTTCTCATGTATGTATGTGTTTTTCTGTGTCTGTTTCTTTGTGGACTTGGACTGATAAAAATTTGGACAGAGGGCAGTTGAAATTGAAACTAGTTCTTGGCTCGGGAGCTCGGGAGCACACGGCTGCATGACAGGACACCAAGCAGTGTGCTCTCCCTCCCGAAGGAGCCGAGGAGAAAATGCTTTCAGGTGGCTGGGGAGACGTGGAGCTGGAGCTTGGGCGGGCGGTGCTCGGACACTTGGGAGTCTGTGAAATAACAATGTACAACCAGCAGGGCACGGGCTCTGCAGCCCCGAGACGAAGGGGTGGAAGATCACCCCCCCCCCCCAGCTCGGAGGGGAGGTGGGGCGGCGCGGCTGGACGCTCCGAGAGCTGCCTGCAGTGTTCAGGAGAGGCCCGGCCAGGAAGCAGGTTCATGACCTGCAGGGGAGGTAAGCTAGAGTAAAGCTCACAGGGAGCCAAGAGAACAGGCAAGGCTCGTGGGCTTGCTAGGTAAAAGTCCTTAGGCGGGGATTGGCACCTTAGCTGCTCCACGACATGCCGAAAATAAAGAAAAACTCCTCCCCCTGCCTTCAGCCAGCTCAGCAAGAGAGAGAGAAGAGAGCAGCAGGAGCTCACCACGCCCTCTTGTTCCTCTCTTCCCTCCTCCCACCTAGGGGGCTTGCAACTTACAGATCAAACAGTAATTTAAGATGATTGTTTTCAATTGGTTTTAAATGGTTGATATGATCAAAAATAATTGGGTATGCTTTAAAGTTAAATTCAAATCCTTGTTTAAAACATGTATATGTGCCTATGTGTTTGTAGGGTCTATGAATACATATGTTTAAATAACAACAATATAAATTGCCACATGGTGTGACTCAAAAAAAAAAAAAAAGGAACAAAGGGTACAAAATCTCTGAGTCAAAATGATTTTATTTCTTTTTAAGATAAGAAGAAAGTCTTGTTTTAAGTTGATATTGGTTCTAAAGATTGGGTTGTTTTCACTGATAAATTTTGGTTTTAAAATCTGGTTTAAACTTCTATTTGATTTTGACTTTGAAATTATGGTTATGCTTTGTGAATTCACTCCTAAAGAAAATACTTTGCTTGATATTGCAGGGACGAGTTTTAAAAAAATTGTTTAATGTTTAAGGCTATAAAATATTTAAAGTTTATCAGGCATTTGGGTATGACAATGATCTTGGGTAATCTGACAAAATTTAAAGGTTTCTCGATCCTTTAAAAGAGAATAAAAATACTTTGATATTTATTTTATCAATTTTATTAAATAAAACCCAGCCGTATGATTTGTGCTAATTGAAAAAAAATTGCAGTTTTTAGAATGTATCTTATGGAGAGCTGTTTGTTTGTTAAGCTGCCTTGTTACAACCCTGGTCTTGTGGACGCAGGGCTCCAGCAGGATCATGTTAGGATAGAAAAGATTTTGATGAGAGTTTATATGTTGTCTAAAAAGCAAGAGAAAGAAAAAAGAATGTCTGGTTAAGCCAGAAAAAGAAAGCTAGAAACCTGAAGGTTAGTGTATGTTGCAGAAGGTTAATGTATGTTGCAGAAGGTTAGTGTATGTTGCAGAAGGTTAGTGGATGTTGCAGAAGGTTAGTGGATGTTGCAGAAGGTTAGTGGATGTATTATAAAAAGCCAGAGAGTTAATATGATTTGAGAAAAAAAAAAACTGTATATGTTATAGTTCATTTAAAAGGCTGGTGATTCCTCATTACAAAATGTTTTCTTATGTTCTTTTAAGAAAAAAATTCTGGCTGATAGGTTTGATATGGCTAAAATAATTCATACAGTTTAAAATTGTTCTGTACTGTTCTGTTATACAGTTGGTTCTAAAACTTATTTAATCACTAAGTTAAAAATGTTGGTTGTGGGGGATTATAAATGCTCCACAATGTTTGCTGTATCATCATCAGCATCTAATAGCTATGTTTGGTATTATCAGTCACAGCCTGTGGTAGCCTAACACGAGGCTAGCCACCATGATCTTTCAGGGATAGAGAGCATGTAAAACTGTATTTTTGCTGCCATATCTGTTTAGGGCTTCCAGCTGAGTTCAGTTACACGTGGTCAGTCGCCATGCTAGTCCAGAGAAAAAAGATAGAGCCATGAGTTTGTGATCATTTTTGTTCAGGTATCTCAGTTATGTTCAGTCATCTGATTAGTGCTAAATGCAAAGCTTTTTACTGTTCAATTTTAATGCAAGTGATAGGAACAACAAGATTTGCTAGGCTCTCTATGAACTATGTCTGATTAAAAGATTTGCTTTGATTTTAGTTCAGAAAGAACAGATTTAAAGTTATACTAACAACTACAGTTGGCTACACCTAGTGTCTTTGTTTAGTTTTTCTTTTATACAGTTTAAAACAGATAATAAAGATAGACAAACAGATAACTCAGATATGCTGGCCCTCAGGCTTGTCAGAGATCTGATGAATATGGCATTTTAACTGTGTAAGCTTATTGTGACAGAAAGTCCTAAAATCCTGGCAGTAGCTCCCCCAAGGTCTCCGAGAAGATTTGGGCACAACGACAGATGACTGCGACTCTGGATTGTGGTATGCTAACCACTGGGCAATATTGCCTCAACTGGCCCACTGCTAGGGCCCAGCCTAAGCTGTGGACAAAGCCGGGGACATCTGAGGAGCCATTGTCTCACATTGTGAGAGGCAAGGTGAGGTCAATCTCTTCTGTTCCTCTTTCCACAGAAGCAGTAAAAGCAGTCTCTCACCTTCTGTGCCTGGCTGGACAGCCTCTGTTCAGGATGCCATGAAATAGGAGCGAGGGACACTGCCTAGGTGATGGACTAAGTAGTCATCTCTGTCATTTTGATAAACACATAGATTGATATATTTATATAGCATATAATTTATCCTTCTCGGGTCTCTGAACACCTTGATGGCTATGCTAAGCTTACGACAGCTTTACAGCTAGAGAGAAGACAATTAGATCCACTGTTAGTTCATTGATCAGTTCATTAGCTAAAACTACTGAGTACTAGATCTCTCATTTAAAAAAAAGAGACAGGTTTCCCTTGCTCACAGAATTCATGTTAGTTATCTGTGTCTTAAGATATATAACTAGATTAAAAAAAAAGATACAGTGCCTATATAAAGTCTAAAGATATAAGAGTTTAGGTTATAAAATCTAAAATGTTATTATTTGGTCTAAAAAAATGTTTCAGGGTTGATAAATACAAAAAAAAAATTAGAGTGTCTAAGTTGATAAAAATAGTTTAAAACATGTTAAAATTGAGAGATACTTTAGATCTCTCCCCCCTCTTTGCTACTGTTGTGCTTATGTTATAAGATTTCAAAAGTTCAGAGTTTTGACATTTATTAATAGAGTTCTGATAAGTTGATAGAGCACTGACTGCTTATTATTCAGTCACCAGGTTGAGATTTTAATTTCCTTTGATTGGCTTCTAGAGATAGACTTAAAGACTTAAAGATACTTCTCGTCATGTTAAAAACATCTGTTTAATATATATATCTGACCCAAAAGTCATAGCTTTTAGTATGGTATTCTTAATATCTGCCATTTCTGAGATAGATTTTGACACAGAAATAAAAAAAAATCAAACATCCAGGGTTTAACACTAAAGCCAGTAATGTG
>NW_026586099.1:0-1277 GCF_907164565.1 Psammomys obesus | reverse complement strand
AAAGGTGAGTGCCACTACTGTCCAGCAAGCTGTATTTTATTTTACTTCCGTTTTGGTTCTTTGAGACAGGGTTTCTCTATGTAACTGCCCTGGCCGGCCTGTAGCTTGCTTTGTAGACCAGGCTGGCCTTGAACTCACACATATCTGACTGCACCTGACATCTGAGTGCTGGAATCAAAGGCCACCATGCCCCGCTGCAAGCTTGAATTTTTAAATTTTCTCTTGTAGACTGGAGAAAGAGATCACCCATTGGTTAGGAGTACTTACTTGGTGCTCTCATAGGGACCTGGCTTTGGTTCCCAGCACATAAGTCTCCCGTTTCACAACTGCCAGTGACCATAGCTCGAGAAATTCCAGCACCCTCCCCGGCGTCTGCAGACACACACGTGGCACTTAGACATATGTAAAAATGTCTTTTAGAAAACTAAAGTTTTATTTGGGGCTGGGCCAGAGGCAGAGGCAGGCAGAGCTCTGTGAGGTCAAGGCTAGCCTGGTCTGCATAGTGAGTCCCAGGAGGATTAAAAACTAAAGCAGTATGTAGCTATGTGTGGTGGTGTGCCCGCATACCCACATGTGTGGACACACACGTGTGCAATTACACATATATGTGTTTGCAGGGTGGACAGAAGTTAGAGGTTGCAATTGGATTAGCTGTCTCTCCACTCTGTTCCTGAGGCAGGGCTCCTGTTGGACCCGGGGCCGATTCCAGTGGTTGGTGTCCAGCTTGTGTTGGAAACGCCCATTCTCTGTGTCTGCAGTTACAGCTGTGGCCAGATGAGCTGCCCCCACACTGGGTAGCCCTGGCTGTCCTAGAACTCACTGAGATCAGGCCTCCCCTGAGTGCTGGGATTACAGGAGTGTCCCACCACTGCCCGACAAATATAGACTTACAGGGCAAATTGACAGCATGATCGCTAGTGGAGACTCTTCCCCATAGTGACATAGTACGGAACAGGAACAAGACCATGACAAAGGATGCCTACGTTCTAGTTTCTAAAGTTGTGCTAAACTCCAAGGAGGAAAGTAGAAGAAATCTCATACCACTATGCATTATATAAAAAAAAGGCAGAAAGTGTTAACATGGGTAGAAGACAAGTAGGGGTATAGAGAACGACTGTTTGCTTAGCACAAACAGCCTCAGAATCTCCAGTAGCCATTTCTGTCATTGACCCTCGCAGACAGGGGAGAGCGCGAACGCAGTCCCCCACTACCACAAATTATGCAGTCGAGTTCCCGCATTTGGGGAAATCGCAGGGGTCAGCACATCCGGAGTGCAA
>NW_026586098.1:0-6598 GCF_907164565.1 Psammomys obesus | reverse complement strand
CCCTGTATAGCTTCATTTGCTGACAGCCCCTCTCTAAAAGCCCATTTGCAGGCACTGCAGATTGTCCAGAAAGAAGTCTGGAAACCCATCGCCGCTGCATACCAGGAACAGCTGAACCGACCGGTGGTGCCACATCCGTTCCAGATCAGAGACACAGTTTGGGTCCGTCGACATCAAACCAGAAACTTGGAACCCCGCTGGAAAGGACCCTATACTGTGTTGCTAACAACCCCGACGGCACTCAAGGTCGACGGTATCACAGCGTGGGTGCACGCCTCCCATGTCAAGGCGGCCCATCACGACGCAGAACAAGATCAGACTCCAGCCTCCTCATGGAAACTCCGTCGCACCTAAAATCCACTAAAGATAAGACTCACCCGGGTTTGATATTCTTTCTCTTCCTGTTCACTCTGTCACACTCCAGTCCCCACATCCCTGTAAATTCGACTTGGGTCCTGCTAGATGGATTTGGTGTCCTTCTTAACAAAACTTCCAAAATAGCTCCCCCGTACACTTGGTTCCCTGAACTAAGTTTTGATCTACCTCAGGCCATGCCACCCGGGTCCTACGCCAGGCGCATCGTAGACGACCAAAAAACACATTTCTACATGTGCCCTTCCCCGGGGAGTAGCCCCTGGCGACTGCAGAATTGTGGAACTAGGAACGACTTATATTGCGCCGCGTGGGGATGTGAGGACTTCGCCACCAGCTGGCTACCAACCTCAATCGGACTCCTCCAGCTCACCAGGGACCCCAAGTATGATAGATGTGGGTATGCACTCAATGTTGATGACCCCCGTCCTGTACCCAAACCCTGTAATCAGCTCATCCTTACCTTTACCGATAAGGGCAAAAAGTATAAAGAGGGATGGTTGCGTGGAAAAGAATTCGGGTTGCGCTTCTGGAAAACAGGCCGCGTAGGAGGAATAATGCGCCTCCAGCTGACTCTTGATAAACCCAAGGTGCCTGTCGGGCCTAACTCGGTGTTACCAAACCTGAGAGTCCCCTCCTCCCAACCTAAAAAATTACCCATTCCGCCTACAACCATGCCCCCTAACAAAACTCCGGGCCCAGCCAGTCTAGGCATTCCCACACCACGATTTCTCCGATCGAGTACAGGTGATAGACTGTTTGGTCTAATACAGGGAGCCTTCCAGACGCTTAATTATACTGATCCTAGCAAAACCCGAGAATGCTGGCTATGCCTGGTCCCAACTCCCCCTTACTACGAAGGGGTTGCAATAACGGGGAACTTTGTAAATTACACCACACCCCCAACATATTGTACTTCGACCACCCAACATAGGCTAACTCTATCTGAAGTGTCTGGCCGGGGAACCTGTATCGGGTCAGTTCCCAAAACCCACCAAAAAATTTGCAACTCAACCTCCAGGATCCACCCAGGCTCCTATTACCTAACGGGCCCCAATGGGACCTATTGGGCTTGCAGCTCCGGCTTAGCACCCTGCGTATCTGCACTAATTCTCAACCAGAACTCTGACTTTTGTGTCCTCATTGAGCTCTGGCCTAAAGTTGTCTACCATGAACCTAAATACGTCTACAAACATTTTGAGGGGATCACCCGGTATTCTAAGGAGCCTGTATCTTTGACTTTGGCCTTAATACTAGGGGGACTCACAGTCGGGGGTATCACAGCAGGAATAGGGACTGGTTCTGCTGCCCTGGTAGAAACTACTCAGTTCCAACAACTACAACAGGCCATGCATACCGACTTGCAAGCGTTAGAAGAATCAGTCAGTGCTCTGGAAAAATCCTTGACCTCCCTTTCAGAAGTAGTCTTGCAGAATAGAAGGGGGCTAGATATCCTCTTCTTACAAGAAGGAGGACTATGTGCAACTTTAAAGGAAGAATGCTGCTTTTATGCTGACCATACTGGATTGGTAAGGGATAACATGGCTAAACTCAGAGAAAGACTCAGACAGAGACAGCAATTCTTTGAGTCAGGACAAAGCTGGTACGAGAGATGGTTTAGTCGGTCCCCCTGGATTACCACCCTGATCTCCTCCATTATGGGTCCCCTAATCATAATTCTCCTGATTCTACTAGTTGGGCCTTGTATCCTAAATCGGCTAGTTCAGTTTATAAAGGACCGGCTCTCCGTCATACAGACGTTAGTGTTAACCCAGCAGTACCATCAACTCAAGCAGCTAGAGACGGAGATTGACTCACTAGACCCATAGAATGAAGGATTCCATTCTAGGCTAGAAGAGAAATGGGGGAATGGAAAAATAAAAAGCCCTAGCATAATGCTGGCAACACTATTTTACAAGCAATACAGGGTCAGAGGCAGGGCAGGACAGGTGTCCAACCACAGGGTATCTGCGGTTGGGCGCCTGAAACAATCGGGACACCCAAGATAAGAACCGGGAGTCTTTCCCGCCTTCTCTGAACCGGCTACGTGACTTAGCCCACATCTGCTTTCCCGCCTTCCCTGCTCCAAATACATAACCTAACTATGGCTTTGTTCAAATCCCCCAATCAGATCCACGTAACTATGCTTCTCGCTTCTGTAAATGTGCTTCTTGCTCCCAAGCCCTATAAAAACCCGTTACCCCAACCGAGGGGCGCGCAGGTCTTCCGAAAGGCTTTGTTGCCCCGGGTACCCGTGTATCGAAATAAACCTCTTGCGGCTTGCATCCGAAGGCTGGTCTCGCTGATTCTTGGGAAGCGGGGTCTCCCCGTCTAGAGAGGCTCTAGCCAGAGTCTTTCATTTGGAGGTCCCACCGAGATCTGAGACCCCCCGCCCAAGGACCACCGACTCCATCGGGAGGTAAGCTGGCCAGCAGAGTGTCTTTTGTTGTCTTCATTCCGTCACGTGTTTGCCTGTTCTATCTCTCAAAATTTGTACGATTCAGCTGAGTCGCTCCGTATTAGGTGGAAAGAGAAGAGGCTGACGAGCCTAAACTTCTCTCCCGCAACTCTGGAAGACATTCCACTAGTGTCTGGGGCCCGATTTTTCGGAGCCCGCCTGTCTGAGAACACGTCCCAATCTGGACTTTTCGGGGCGAAGCCCTTGTCCGAGGGCTATGTGGTTCTCCTGGGGGACGAGGGATCCGGACCCTCTTCGCAGTCCCCATCTGAAGTTTTGCTTTCGGTTTGGCGCCAGAGTCGTGCCGCGCGCTGCGTTTGTGTTACTGTCTGTCTATTGTTCGTTGGATTCGTGTTTGGTGTTAGTCTTTTTGAAATCATGGGACAGTCTCTAACTACCCCCTTAAGCCTCACTCTACAGCACTGGAAGGATACCGGAGACATCGCTCATAACCACTCTGTAGAGATCCGGAAGAGAAAGTGGGACACCTTCTGCTCCTCAGAATGGCCGACATTTAATGTCGGCTGGCCAGGAGATGGCACCTTTAACCTAGACATTATTTTGCAGGTTAAGGCGAAAGTCATGGATTCAGGGCCGCACGGCCACCCGGACCAGATACCCTACATTGTTACTTGGGAAGCCCTGGCCTGGGAACCACCCTCATGGGTCAAGCCGTTTGTCACTCCCAACCCCCCTGCTGTTCCCCCTGCAGTTCCCTCTGACCCTGCCCTACCTCCTCTGTTGGTCCCCACACCCTCTAAGTCTGCCCTCTACCCAGCTGTAACAAAGCAGGCCCAAGGACGTAATCCGGGGGGCAAAAAGACGCCGACGACCCCGGTACTGCCAGCAGACGACGGCTCCTTGTTGGATCTGCTGACTGAAGAACCTCCCCCCTATAGGGACCCAGACCCCGACCAAGAGCCGGGAGAAGCCGCCGCGGCCGGACCTCAGGAGGAACCAGCTCCTTCCCCGGTGGCAGGGCGATTGAGAGGGCGCCGAGAGGCCCCTCCAGATTCCACATCTCAGGCTCTCCCATTACGAGCGGGGCCTAACGGCCAGCTCCAATACTGGCCTTTTTCCGCTTCGGATCTATATAACTGGAAAAATAATAATCCCCCTTTCTCTAGGGACCCTTCTAGACTCACCGCTTTAATCGAGTCCATTTTAGTAACCCACCAGCCCACCTGGGACGATTGTCAGCAGCTGTTACAGGCCCTCCTGACCACCGAGGAAAAGCAACGAGTCCTTTTGGAAGCCCGTAAGAACGTCCCGGGGGCTAACGGGCAGCCTACTCAGTTGCCAAATGAGATCAACGATGCCTTCCCCTTGGAGCGACCTGAATGGGACTTCGCCACGGAGGATGGTAGGAATCACTTACGTCTCTATCGCCAGTTGCTGATAGCGGGTCTCCATGGGGCAGCAAAGCGCCCCACTAATTTGGCTCAGGTTAAGTTAGTGACCCAAGGGTCAGAGGAGTCTCCCTCCGCCTTCCTCGAATGACTAAAGGAAGCCTATCGTGTGTACACCCCCTATGATCCGGAGGACCCTAACCAGGCTACCAATATGGCCATGTCCTTCATCTGGCAGTCTGCCCCGGATATCAGAAAAAAATTAGAGAGGCTCGAAAACTTAAGGGAAAGTACGATCCAGGATTTGCTAAAGGAGGCAGAGCGGATTTTCAACAAGAGAGAGACTCAAGAAGAGAGAGACGAAAGGTTAAAAAGAGAGGCAGAGGAGAGAGAAAACGTTAGAGACCGCAAGAGAAATAGGGAATTTAGCAAATTGCTGGCCACTGTAGTGACAGGGCAGAGGCAGAATAGACAGGACCTGGGAGACTGGAGGGGTCCTCGGATAGACAGAGATCAATGCGCCTACTGCAAGGGAAAAGGGCACTGGGTTCGAGACTGCCCAAAAAGACCAAAAGGGCCACGGAAGCCTAAGCCCCAGGCCACCCTGCTAAACCTGGAGGATTAGGGGAATCGGGGTCAGGAGCCTCCCCCTGAACCCAGGATAACCCTTAATGTGGGGGGGCAACCCATCACCTTCCTGGTGGACACCGGAGCCCAACATTCGGTGCTCACAACCACACCGGGACCCCTGACTGACAAATCGGCGTGGGTTCAAGGAGCCACCGGAGGGAAAAGATACCGTTGGACAACTGAAAGAAGAGTACAACTCGCCACCGGTAAGGTGACTCACTCTTTTTTACACGTTCCTGATTGCCCTTATCCTCTGTTGGGGAGAGATCTATTAATGAAACTCAGGGCACAAATCCACTTTGAAGGGACTAAGGCCCACATTACTGGGCCTCAGGGACAGCCTTTACATGTGTTAACCATAGATCTGGAGGACGAATACCGGCTTCACGAATCTGAAAGGCCTCGGCCGCAAGAAATAACTGTTTGGTTAGAAAAATTCCCTTTAACCTGGGCGGAAACAGGGGGAGTGGGTCTCGCAACCCACCAACCGCCCCTGGTAATCACTCTAAAGGCATCGGCAACTCCTGTTTCCATTAAGCAATACCCGATGTCACATGAAGCTTACCAAGGAATTAGGCCCCACATTTGGAGGCTTTTAAATCAGGGCATCCTGGTGCCTTGTCAATCCCCCTGGAATATGCCTCTCCTTCCGGTCAAAAAGCCAGGGACAGGAGACTACCGCCCAGTGCAGGACTTGAGAGAAGTCAATAAAAGGGTGGAGGATATACACCCTACAGTTCCTAACCCGTACAATTTGTTGACTGGGCTTCCTCCGACGTACACCTGGTATACGGTATTAGACCTTAAGGATGCATTCTTCTGCTTGAGGCTCCACCCTCAGAGTCAGCCTATCCTTTGCCTTCGAGTGGAAGGACCCAGAATTGGGAGTATAGGGTCAGCTCACTTGGACTAGACTCCCACAGGGGTTCAAAAACAGCCCCACCCTATTTGACGAGGCGTTGCACCGGGACCTGGCCGATTTTAGAGTTCACTACCCTGCTTTAATCTTGCTCCAATATGTTGATGACCTCCTCCTGGCTGCGGAAACTGAGGAAAAATGTCAGGAGGGAACAAAGGCCCTCTTGAGGACTTTAGGAACTCTAGGATACCGGGCCTCAGCCAAAAAGGCCCAATTATGCCAGAGGCGGGTTACATACCTGGGTTACCAAATCAGAGATAGACAAAGATGGTTGACAGAGGCGCAGAAACAGACAATCCTAAAAATTCCAGTGCCCAAAAGCCCGAAACAACTAAGAGAGTTCCTGGGTACAGCGGGGTTCTGTCGCCTCTGGATTCCAGGGTTCGCAGAAATGGCTGCGCCACTTTACCCACTCACCAAGCAAGGGACTCTCTTTACGTGGGGAGATGAGCAGCAGAGAGCCTATGCAGCCATAAAAGAGGCCCTGCTAACCTCCCCCGTGTTGGGGCTTCCGGACTTAAACAAGCCCTTTGAGCTGTTTGTAGACGAAAAACAGGGATATGCTAAAGGAGTCCTGGCTCAAAAACTGGGACCATGGAGGCGTCCGATAGCCTACCTGTCCAAGAAACTTGACCCGGTAGCCTCGGGATGGCCACCCTGCCTGAGGATGGTGGCAGCAATTGCCCTCTTGATTAAAGACTCTGGCAAGCTGACTATGGGACAGCCAATAACAATTTTGGCTCCTCATGCAGTGGAAGCCCTGGTCAAACAACCTCCGGGCCGATGGCTTTCCAATGCCCGCATGACCCACTACCAGGCCCTACTACTGGACACTGATCGAGTATACTTTGGCCCTATAGTAGCTCTCAA
>NW_026586097.1:0-7221 GCF_907164565.1 Psammomys obesus | reverse complement strand
TCCTGTCCTCTCCAGCTCTTGCTATTTCCCACTTTTTACATAAAATTTCCATTCACTCTGCCCGACAGTTGGCCATCAGGCTCAGCATCTGCTTTGATAGTCTGCAGGGCAGAGGCTTTCAGAGGCCCTCTGTGGCAGGTTCCTGTTCTGTTCCCTGTTTTTTCTCTCTTCTAATGTCTAAAATGCTCAATCCTCATCCTGGAAGGCAAAGAGGATGGACATCAGAAGAAGAAGAAAACAGAAAACAACCTAGGAACCTGCCATAGGGGGCCTCTGAAAGCCAGAAGAAAACAGGAAACAACCTAGGAGGTCCCATGTTTTGATCTTAGAGTTTGTGCTCTTGGTGTTCTGTTCAGCACGCTGTCTCTCATGTTAGTGAGTTCAAGGCTCTTCCCCACTTTTTCTTCTAACAGGTTTAGTTTGTCTGGTTTTATATTGAAGTCTTTAATTCACTTGGACTTTAATTTTGTACAGGGTGATAAGTATGGCTCTATTTGCCACACCCCTCCCCACCGAGCTTCTTAGCCAAAGTGAAGGTGATGGAGGCCCATCGAGTTGTCTCTGACACAGAAACAGAGAGGAATGAACTTGGGTTACTGGTGGTCAAAACAGGAAATATGCACTTTGTACACAGGCACAGCGTGACTGTTGATGGGCACGGTATGAAACTCAATGAAAGCATCTACAGACAGAAATCCACTACTTGAAACTTTAAGAGCTTTCAGAATCACTTGTTGCTCCTGTCCATCCCCCAAATTTATGGCTGCTTCCTGTTTTTAAGAATGTGAAATCTCTAAGCTGTAAAACAATTAGGCATTGATCAGATTTAGTCCTCTTTCCTCCCCTGGCAAGTCCTGCTTCAGTTTTTGTTTGGCCTTTTTTCCATTGAATGGGACTAGTCATCTCGATGGATGTCCTCTTGTGGAGAGTCACATTTAACAGGAAACTTGGCAGGAGGAACTACAAGGCCAGGCCTTCTTCATTCTTAAAAAGATGTAGCTTAGGAAAGCATACCACATCTAGTTTTGTTTTCACTTTCTGTATTCCATTTTCCAGTTTTGCTTTGTGTGTTCATTCGCCTTATGAACTATTAAATTTCTCCATTGCTTTGGTTTGTACTCCACATTTTCTTCCAGAATTTAGAACATTTTGAAAAATATGTTTGAGACAAAACAAAACACATTATCATGGAATTAAACTACGAGATAAAATACCCCATTCCTTTGTAACATGTGCCTATCAGGTGGAACCTCATACCAGTATTCACACTTCCGCCTTTTAAATGCTGATCTGTGACTCTTTGCACACAATGTAATTTGGCCACAGCAGTAAACTACAACTCACTTCAACAAAAAGTTACTACACAATTGTTTGGGTAGGTAATATAGGCTCTTTTATTTTATATACACATTTGCAAACATACGCATACTCATAAAATGCATAAGACAAGCACTAAATTATCAAATGTGGTTACTTCTGAACGTTAAGGTTAGAGAATTGAGAAAAGAAACTTCTGCACGTTCATCTTTGGGTTTGGGGATAATAACTATGTAATTAGAAACAATTCAGAGTTCTGCATCGTTATTGTGATCTGCAGCCAAAAAAGTAGTTTGGTATCTGTAATCTGGGTTTGTTTTTGGCAAGTCTGTGGGCTACCCACAAAACACAGATTATTCACATTCAAGATTAAGTACTTGGATGGTAGACAGGGTAAGCATCTAAAGTCACATGGGTAGTGAAGGGAAAACTGTAGGTGGGCTCTGACCTTGGTGCGGGTTAGTATGGCTCCTTGGCTGTTTTCATTATGAGGTCTCATAGTTTCCTTGTTAGCCTTGTGCTTCTGTGGGCAGAGACCCAGGTGTTCTCAGTAAGGCCTCACACTTCACATTTCATCCTGAAAACCCAGCAGCTGAAGTAGCTGACTTTTGAGTAAATATTATGTGATCAAGACACAATAGGATTATTTCCCAGTGAGGACATGGTCATTGTCATGAGCAAGGCACGTCAGTCTTCTGGGCCTGGCCTCAAACAGACCACACATGAGCTCAAGAAGCATTTTCTGACTTGCTGTGTGCTTGCTGGCTTAGCTAAGGAATCTTTTTTATCACCTTGCCTTTACGCTGTCCTGAAGCTTTAATCTTAGGAGAGATTCAGGAAAGAGAGTGTGTGGTTAAACCTTACTGAAAAACAAATACATATTATTGTAAGAAAGAGAAGGCTTTCCACTGTGACGGGCACTAAGCAAGACAATACAGTTCAGAAATCCTAGACTTAAGCGTGGTCTCTCTCCATCCAAATCCATGGCTAGAAGTATCATTTTATGAACGGATGAACACTGCAAGTCCCTAGGTAAACACCTAATGATACAAACATATCCATAAGGTTTCTGGCTGAAAACCCCATGGGAAACCCTTATCCACAATATCCTAGACGGTATCAACAGGTGACTTGTGGTAAATAATTCTCTAGAAGACAAAAGACATACAAATCTTCCTGTCAGCCTCTGCTGAAGCATCAAATGTTTACTTGTTAGCTATGGCAGCCTTCCTAAGACACTGCTTCTGTAGCTTTGAAAAAGAGATCCAAATTGTTGACCCCAGTAAACCTAGAGGCTGAGCTCCTGCTGTTAGAGGAAGAGACTGCTACTCAGTTTCCAAAGCTGGGAAACTGAATTTGTGCTTGTAGGCAAAGAGGGCGGGGCTTGTAGGACATGGTTGTCACTAATGAATCTGCCTATCCTTTTCTTTCTAGTTGTCTCATATATGATCTCTGGTTTAATTATGCACCCTGGCTATTCTACATCCATTATCACCAGAATGTGAGACCTGGTTGGCCACACTTCTCTATTTAATTGATTCTGTTTCTTCTCCTTACTTTGCTGCCAAGTCTGGGATGTTTACCTGCTGGGTGGAGAAATGGCTCAGCTGTTCAAGGCTGGGCTCACAGCCAAAAATAGATGTTTACTTACTATGATGTTAACTATTGTAACATTATGGGATTTTGAATCATCATGGAAACAAATCTCAGGGCACCTGAGAGAGTTCCTGAAACTGGCTTGACTGAGGTGGGAACCTTAACTGTGGGTGTTACCTTTGCATGAGCCAAGGTTACAGACTGAATGAAAAGGAGAAAGTGAGCTGAGCACCAGCACTCATTGTTTCTGCTTCCTGATTGCAAATGCAATTTAATTAGCTTCCTTCCATTCCCAATGCCTAACTTGCCTGCCATGCTGCACTATACATTTGAGCTGACAGTGAAACCAACCTTTTCCTTCCTTAGCTGGCTTCTGTCAGGTATTTTGTTGTAGCAACAACTATTATAGCTATACATAAGCCTCTTCCTGAATGGTGGAAGTTGGCAGAAGAGATAAATTTTCTGGGCTGTTAATGAGGTACATTATCGACTGTGGCAGGAGCAAACAGCACAGACATCATATGTGCAATGGTTTTCCTTACTCTAAGTTCCTTGGTCATAACGTGCAAGGCTAAGAGGACACTTGTACACACAGTAGGTTGTCTTACTGGAGACACTAAACTTGAGATGCTGCTATCATTATATAGGAAGTAGGAAAGAGCATCTCAAATACTTGGTAACTTATGGACAGCTGTAACTGCTGGCTTTCCACTTGTACCCCAGTTCCTGAAAAATAACCCTGAAGTGTGATGTTTATTAATAAGCTTAGGCCTTAAGCTTTGGCTTGTTCTCCGACTAACTGATAACTTCTTGTGCTATTTGTACTAACCTTAGTTCGACTTAGGGGCCCCCCACCCCTACTCTGCCTGGAAATCCTGCCTTCCAATCCTGCCTCAGCTTGTTGGACATCTATTGTAGAAAAATTATTAATTTGGTATAGTTTTCTAACCCAGCTAGCCCCCAAATAATTGACACAGAGATTTATTTAAGAAACTTAAGCAAAATAATTGGGCAGGTATGATTTATACTAATTTTTTATGCTAGGCTGGCTACTTCCTAGCCCCAAGCTCCAAGTTACTTTTAAGTGTTCGTCTTGTCTGGGCTAGATCTGCTCCATTAGGCCACATCCTTTCTCTCTATCATCTCCCTTCTTTCTTCTCTGGCCTTGTGGTTCCTCCCTGAGACCTGATTCCTAGACCAAGTCTGGGAACCAAAGTCATGCTTAACTTACCAGCTGCCCGTCCTTTATTAACCATTCAGAGATAATTGGAGAGAAAAGTTTACACAATATTGTTCAGTGTACGTGAGAATGCACTCATCTGGATAACAATTAGATCTTCCTGGCAAGAATTTAGCATCTGAATACACAGAGTACCAAACCAACTCCCAAGAACCAGCACATTTTTATTGACATGTGATGTTTCCACACAGAACACAAGAGATTATCCCTATAGACAGCCCTGGAACATATTTAAACAACTGATTACTATAAGAATTAATGGTCATTATGGTGTTCATATGGCTAAGGTGCCAGAGAAGCTTCACAAAAGATTTTGAGCCCATGATCCCTAACAAGACAGAATTCAGAAACTCTTTGAAATTCTTTGTCTATCTACCTGCCAACTTAATTCTAATAAAGCTTTCTTCTCCTGAGCCTGACACTTTCTCTTCCTCTCCCTACCCCTTTCCTCCCCTCCCTGGCCTAACCTGCCCCTCCTGCCCCTCTTCACTCCCCTTCTTGTCCCCTTCCTTCCTCTCCTTTACCTGTAGTCTCCGTCTTTGTTGCTAAAATTTCTTCCCATAAGGGAGATGTAAGCCACATGTACTCCTTTTCCACATGTACTCCTCTTCCTCACGTCAAAATGGCCAACCAAGGCACAATTCCACCAAAAGTCACCCCAGGGAAGCAATGAATTTATTGGGCTTCCTTACAGAGCATATGTGAGGGGTTAGTTGCAGGGGTGTGGGTATTCCTCCCCAAAGCAGCTACACCTGGAAAGCCCTACCCATCAGGGAAGAGGGCTTCCCCATAGCTGCATAGATTAAGTCACTAGTCTACCCTAGCATATGTACATATATAGATATATATACATATACACATACACACACATATATATATATATAAATAAATACATATATACACATATACATATATACACATGTATACATATACATATAGGCTAGGGCCCCCCACATCAGGCCACAGCAGAGCTGCCAGTTGGTAGGGAACACTGAATACTCAGATACTTGAGGAGGTAAGGAATGCATGGAGTGGACAGAGAGACTTATTGGGAGAGACAGTCACTCATCTCACAGCCAATGGGTTACCGAGTGTCCAGGCTTCTTCAAAAATACTCAGAGAGAGGGCAGTGCATGAAATCAAATCCAGATGTGTTTTCTCTTAAAAATCAAAACAGCCTCAACTTCTTGCTCAGATTCCAGCTCTGCTCAGGACTCTTGACAGGGTAAGCTCAGAGGGCAGACTTTAATGGGGTTATATTTCTTTTTTAACTTTTCAAGCTGCTTGTCACTGATCTTACTAGCAGGATTCCACAACCTTTCCAAGCTCGTTGGCACACTCATCCCAGCCAATGGTTGCTTACTTCTCCTTGCAGAGGTGAAGCTTTTCAAACAATCTTATTTTCTTAAATTCTGGAGCCTGGGTATTCCTGTTCCAATTTGAGATCTGACATTGACATTCTCTCTCTCCCTGCCTCTGTCATTGCCCTCTTGTGATCAGGTCACAAGTGTGTCTCTATTCTCCCCTGTAACTCTGCCTTAATAAATGACCACCTTTCCTGTGAAAAAAAGAATCAAAATAAAATAAATGATCACTGCCCATGACGGATCATCAAAAGAGGATCTTCCAATCAAAATTGTTGCTTGCAAGGATAGATTCAGCTACAACAAAATGAAAGCAGAAGGAGCTGTTTTAGTGGAACAGATAAGCAGAGACAAGGAGAGAAGAAAAGAAAGGACAGTCTGGGGTGCCTGGGGATGCACACGTAAGAGGTGCTTGTTTTTCCAACAGACCCGAGGAGGAGTCTGAAAGCCAAGCCAGAATAAAGAGACGAATGTGTGATTATGACACAGCATCTGTAGATCTGCTCAAGAATGAACAGCATCCAATCTCTAGCAATGAGGCCCAGCCTGCCATTTCAGCTGAAAAGGAATTCCTCTCAGAAATGGTCGCCTGTTACCTGTCATCACTTTATTCAGTTGAACAGCTGCTTCCTCACTTCCTAGCAGGCGGTGGGAGTTTCAGTCATTAGATAGAAGTGTTTAGAAAAGATTTCTAACTGAGGAGCAGAAGGAATGGTTAGAAGTAGGGACAGGACAGTGAGTAAATGAAAATTAACTTGAAGTGTATCCACCCACAGAGGTGGAGATATTTTGTTGTTTTCCCCTCACCATGCTTCTATGCATGCTGGCTTTGGGCCTATATTTTCTATTATCTAGGTGGTTTGTCAGAAGAGTCACTTCTAACTTCTAACCTGACAGACCAAATGCAAACATTTTAATAAAAGTGTCACAATATGGGGCTCATATTTACCTGTGTTGAAATACGTAATCGACAGCACCCACCAAACTTCTTAGTCTGTTCAATACACATAGATAGCTGGACTGCTCAGCAGGAAAGGGTGTTTGCTGCCAAATCTGGCAACCTGAGTTTGATCTCTGGGTCTCCATATGATAGAAAGACTAAGTCCTGAATGCTGTCTTCTGACCCCCACACCTGTGCACAGGTGTGTATATGCACACATGCATACAATCACACACAATAAATTAATGCAAGTTTAAATGTTAAAATAATAACTGGACTGCCAAGGAACTCCAGAGGCTTGAGAAAAGACAATGCAAAAACAAACAGGAAAAAGGGGGACAGGAAGGAACAGGAACTACCTATTTAAAAAAAAAAAAAACGTTTTAAAGTGGGGCACTGGCGGCTCATGCCTTTAATCCCAGCACTCAGGAGGCAGGGGCAGGCAGATCTCTGAGTCTGAGGACATCCTGGGTTGCACAGAGAAACAGTGAGTTCTAGGACAGCCAGCATTACACAAAGAAACCCTGTCACGGGGAAAAGTTTAAAAAACCTGTTATTAATGACTTTAGGGTTATAAAGGAAACAGAGTTGAAAGGGTACATTTTAAGGGATTATAGGACAAATCCATTCTCTCCATAAGGTCAGCCCAAATATCAGGCCTAGCACAGAAAAAAAGTTACAAAAATATTTGTTAGAAAACCACTGAGATCTCATTCAACTCATTTTCCTTGTCTTTAAAACACGTTCCCAAAGACTTTGAAGTT
>NW_026586096.1:0-3903 GCF_907164565.1 Psammomys obesus | reverse complement strand
AGTATATACCAAGTTTGTCTTTCTCCTTCTGGGATACTTCACTCAGAATGATCTTTTCTAGATCCCACCACTTGCCTGCAAATTTCATGATTTCCTCCTTTTTGATTGCTGAGTAGTATTCCATTGTGTAAAAATACCACAATTTCTGTATCCATTCCTCTGTTGATGGACATCTGGGTTGTTTCCAAGTTCTGGCTATTACAAATAAAGCTGCTACGAACATGGTTGAACAAATGTCCTTGTTGTGTACTTGAGCAAATTTTGGGTATATACCTAGGAGTGGTATAGCTGGGTCTTGAGGTAGCACTACTCCTAGTTGTCTGAGAAAGCGCCAGATTGACTTCCAGAGTGGTTGAACTAGTTTACATTCCCACCAGCAATGGAGGAGGATTCCCTTTTCTCCACAACCTCTCCAGCATGTGTTGTCCCTTGAGTTTTTCATCTTGGCCATTCTGATGGGTGTAAGGTGAAATCTCAGGGTTGTTTTGATTTGCATTTCCCTAATGGCTAATGAGGTTGAGCATTTCTTTAAGTGTTTCTCTGCCAATCGACGTTCCTCTTTCGAGAATTCTCTAGCTCTGTTCCCCATTTTTTAAGTGGATTACTTGGTTTGTTGCTTTTCTGCTTCTTTAGTTCTTTATATATACTTGATATTAGCCCTCTGTCAGATAAAGGGTTGGTGAAGATTCTTTCCCAATCTGTAGGCTGTCTATTTGTTTTGATGACAGTGTCTTTTGCTTTACAGAAGCTTTTCAGTTTAATGAGGTCCCATTTATTGATTGTTGCTCTTAGAGCCTGTGCTGTTGGTGTTCTGTTCAGGAAGTTGTCTCCTGTGCCAATGAGTTCTAGGCTGTTTCCCACTTTTTTTCCAGCTGATTTAGAGTATCTGGTTTTATGTTGAGGTCCTTGATCCACTTGGACTTTAGTTTTGTGCAGGGTGATAAATATGGATCTATTTTCATTTTTCTGCAATTAGACATCCAGTTGGTCCAGCACCATTCGTTGAAGATGCTGTCTTTTTTCCATTGAATGGATTTGGCTTCTTTGTCAAATATTGAGTATTCATAGGTGTGTGGGTTTATTTCTGGGTCTTCTATGCGATTCCATTGATCCTCCTTTCTGTTTCTATGCCAATACCATGCAGTTTTTATTACTGTTGCCCTGTAGTACAGCTTGAGATCGGGAATGGAGATACCTCCAGATGATCTGTTGTTGTACAGGATCGTTTTGGAGATTCTGGGTTTTTTGTTTCTCCATATGAAGCTGAGAATCTTTTTTTCAAGGTCTGTAAAGAATTGAGTTGGTATTTTGATGGGAATTGCATTGAATCTGTAGATTGCTTTTGGCAGGATTGCCATTTTCACAATGTTAATCCTACCAATCCATGAGCATGGGAGATCTTTCCATCTTCTGAGATCTTCTTCAATTTCTTTCTTTAAAGACTTGAAGTTTTTCTCAAACAGGTCTTTCACTTGCTTGGTTAGAGTCACACCAAGGTACTTTATGTTATTAGTGGCTATTGTGAAGGGTGTTGTTTCCCTAATTTCTTTCTCAGCCTTTGTGTCTTTGGTATACAAGTGGGCTTCTGATTTGTTTGAGTTGATTTTGTATCCTGCCACTTTGCTGAAGGTGATTATCAGCTGGAGGAGTTCTCTGGTTGAATTTTTGGGGTGGCTCATATATACTATCATATCGTCTGTGAATAGTGACACTTTGACCTCTTCCTTTCCGATTTGTATCCCCTTGATCTCCTTTAGTTGTCTTATTGCTCTGGCTAGGACTTCAAGTACTATGTTGAAAAGGTATGGAGAGAGTGGGCAGCCTTGTCTTGTCCCTGATTTCAGTGGGATTGCTTTAAGTTTCTCTCCATTGAGTTTGATGTTGGCTATAGGCTTGCTGTATATTGCCTTTACTATCTTTAGGTATGTGCCTTGTATCCCTGATCTCTCCAAGACTTTGAACATAAATGGGTGTTGGACTTTGTCAAATGCTTTTTCAGCATCTAAGGAGATGATCATGTGGTTTTTCTCCTTCATTTTGTTTATGTGGTGGATTACTTTGATGGATTTCCGTATGTTGAACCACCCTTGCATTCCTGGCATGAAGCCTACTTGGTCATGGTGGATGATATCTTTGATGTGTTCTTGGATTCGGTTTGCAAGTATTTTATTAGGTATTTTTGCATCAATGTTCATAAGAGAGATAGGTTTGAAGTTCTCTTTTTTTGTTGGATCCTTGTGTGGTTTAGGTATCAAAGTGACTGTGGCTTCATAGAATGAGTTTGGTAGTGTTCCTTCTGTTTCTATTTTATGGAATAGTTTGAGGAGAATTGGTGTTAGTACTTCTTTGAAAGTCTTGTAGAATTCTGTGCTGAAGCCATCTGGTCCAGGGCTTTTTTTGGAGGGGAGACTGTTAATGACTGCTTCAATTTCCTTGGGAGATATAGGGCTATTCAGTCTTTCTACCTGATCTTGACTTAATTTTGGTAGATGGAATCTGTCAAGAAAGTTATCCATTTCATTTAGATTTTCAAATTTTGTGCCATATAGGCTTTTGTAGTATGACTTAATAATAGTTTGGATTTCCTCAGTGTCTGTAGTTATGTCACCCTTTTCATTTCTGATTTTGCTGATTTGTATGGTTTCTCTCTGCTTTTTAGTTAGTTTGGCTAAGGGTTTGTCTATCTGTTGATTTTCTCAAAGAACCAGCTTTTTGTTTCATTGATTCTTTGGATAATTTTATTTGTTTCTAATTGATTGATTTCTGCCCTTAGTTTGATTATTTCCAGCCTTCTGCTCCTCTTGGGTGTATCTGCTTCTTTTTTTTCTAGGGTTTTCAGTTGGGCCATTAAGTTGTTTGTGTGTGATGTTACGGATTTCTTCTTGTAGGCACTTAGTGCTATAAATTTTCCTCTGAGCACTGCTTTCAATGTGTCCCATAAATTTGGGTATGTTGTTCCTTCATTTTCATTGAATTCTAGAAAGTCTTTAATTTCTTTATTTCTTCC
Source organism: Psammomys obesus (assembly GCF_907164565.1). NCBI lineage: Eukaryota > Metazoa > Chordata > Mammalia > Rodentia > Muridae > Psammomys > Psammomys obesus. Next base: position 896 of record NW_026586096.1, on the reverse strand, counting down.
TTGACCCAGCTGTCATTGAGTAGTAAGTTGTTCAGTTTCCATGTGCGTGTCGGCTTTTTGTTGTTTCTGTTGTTGTTGATGTCCAGCTTTAGTCCATGGTGGTCAGATAGTATACAAGGGATTATTTCAATCCTTTTGTATCTGTTGAGGCTTGCTTTGTGACCAACTATATGGTCTATTTTGGAGAAGGTTCCATGTGGTGCTGAAAAGAAGGTGAACTCTTTTGAGTTTGGGTGAAAAGATCTGTAGACATCTATTAGGTCCATTTGATTTAGGGATTCTGTGAGTGCTTTTATTTCCCTATTTGGTGTCTGTCTGGTTGATCTGTCCCTTGATGAGAGTGGGGTGTTAAAGTCTCCCATTATTAAGGTATTAGGATCAAAGTATGATTTAAGCTTTAATATTGTTTCATTTACGAATGTAGGTGCTCTTGTATTTGGGGCATAGATATTCAAAATTTTGATGTCCTCTTGTTGGATTTTTCCTTTGATGAGAATATAGTGGCCGTCCTTATCTTTTTTGATTAACTTGGGTTGAAAGTTTATTTTATTAGATATTAGGATGGCTACTCCAGCTTGTTTTCTGGAACCATTTGCTTGAAAAACATTTTTCCAGCCCTTTACTCTGAGGTAGTGTTTATCTTTGTTGCATAGGTGTGTTTCTTGGATGCAACAGAATGTTGGGTCCTGTTTCTGTAACCATTCTGTTATCCTGTGTCTTTTTATTGTTGAGTTGAGTCCATTAATATTGATAGATAATATTGACCAATGCATGTTAGTTCCTTTTGTAATAGAGTCGATGATCTTACTTTGTTTCATTGCTTGTTTTCTTTTCATTTTTGTTGGGACATTATCTGTATGCCCTGTTTTCTTGGGTGAATTCGTTTTCGTTGGATT
>NW_026586095.1:0-1233 GCF_907164565.1 Psammomys obesus | reverse complement strand
AAATGTTGAGGCCTATGTTGGGATGAGTTGTTACTAGTTTTTTGTTTGTTTGTTTTTTTTTTTTTCATTCTTCCTCTGCAAGTTCCAGGAGATCTTCAATGTTAAATCGGAACAAATGCCAGCCTTCCTCACAGGAAAGGTCTAAAGCTCCTAGGCGAGTGTAGTACTCAACGGAATCCTGATTCCAAATGATGACAAGAAACTGCATGGCATTACAATGGGTACTGATGGCTATCTGTTTTAAAACAAACAAGTAGATATAACTCTTATTTGACAGTATAGTCATTCATATTTTATTGAAGGTCTGTTATATACAGTGCTATATATGTACGATAATTTTGAAATGCTATAAGTGTTTTTGGTCAACAAATCTTTTATATTAGTGCAAGTCACGCTGTGGGTCTATTTAATGAGTAAACTTGTCTTTTCTCTCCCTCATGCTTATTTGTCCTTGATGGTACAAAACATAAATATTGTGTTTGTACATTATATAGAACTAAAATTTAATTAAATATAATTTAGAGAATCTGAATTTTCAACTTGAAAACCCACTTTAATATTTGAAGTACATGTTGTAAAAGTGTTTCGTTTATGCAAATGCTCATGTTCAAATGGGTCTGGGGTGCACGTGTGTGCGATGCAGTGGCAGTCAGAGAGCAACTTCGGATGTTATCCCTCAGCTGCTTTCCACTTTTTGTTTGATATCAAGTCTCTTACTTACTGGCCTGAAATTTCACCAAGTATGTTGGGGTTGCAGCCACTAAACACAGGATTAAATCTTTGCCATTGCTGACATAAAATTGTGTGCCACCACTCCTGGCTTTTCATGTAAGTTCTGGGGATTGGGTTTATCTCCTCATGTTTTCAAGGCCTTATCAGCTGAGCCAGTCCTGGTATATTTAATTAGTAAGATTAGTCACCTAACCTATAACCTATTAAATAATTCTTGATGAAGAAAAAGATAATATATAGTCTATTAGTACTAACTAAAACACATACCTGACTTAGCTTCTTCAGCATGTCAGCCCCAATACCTATACCTATTAAACAGACATTTTCAGAGAAAGGCTGTAAGTTGAAACTTTTTATGTAACTAGTCATTTACTTTGGTTTTAAATCAATAAAAGATCAAACTCTATTTATGGTTACCATATATTCTAAATAGCATGTGTTGAGACTCATTCACGAATGCTTTAAATTTTCTTTTATCTTACTGAAGTATGTCATTAATGA
>NW_026586094.1:0-6776 GCF_907164565.1 Psammomys obesus | reverse complement strand
CCCATGACTACATAAGCTGATGCTGAAAGGATCCACTGTCATGGGCTGAGGACTAGATTTTACCAGAAACATGTTTGAATTTAGAAGTGGTGACACATGTCTGTTAGCCCATCACCTGGGATGTGGAGCCAGGGGGATCAGGAGTTCAAGGGCAGAAACCACAGCATTAGATTGCATTTTTTTTTTAAAGCAGCTTTTAAGCCTTCTAATTGTTATGCTAACAGCTTAAAACCATATCCATACATATCACTAATGTCAAATCCTGTCCACTCACCAGCTACATTCAGAATGAGGAAGGCTTCTCCTTGGTCTTGTTTATCCCTGAAGAAGCACCCATACACCCCTTCATCAAACGCTCTGATGTGGTGTATCTTCAGAGCAACGTGCCCCAAAGTGATGTTGTCCTGCACTAGAGTCACCCGCCCTTGATACTCGATCATCTGCTCTTCCTGCAGCTCCTGGCCTTCACGGTACACCATCACCCCAGGCGAGAATGTATTCCGGAACCAGCGCAGCTCCATGTGCTCGGCACTCACACTGGGTGAGAGGTGACAAGGGAGCAGTGCATCTTCACCCACTGAGGCCAAGATGGGCTCCAGGGGTCCAAGGACTTCAAAGTGACCTGCAGAAAGCCAAGCAGCATCAGATAGAAATGGAGATAGGAACATCATACTGACAGGAAGCCAAAAGCAAACCCCCTCAAACTACTTCTATTCCTTGTCTCATGGTCCACCTGGGTCCTGTGAGGATAGGTGGGAAGTGGCACTGCGACCCTTTGCGTTGGCAGAGACACGTTAACCCAGCAGTCAGTGGAAATGGGTGGGAGGAGAGAAGGGGGCCTTACCTGCATTCATCTTGGGCAGCTGCAGGACTATGAGGGTGAAGAGATACCCAAGCAGCGGTTTTTGGAGAGCTGCCACATACATCTTCCTGAGCAGCAGGGTACAAATCAGGGTGTGCCAGGAGCTTCAGCCTAGGAGGGAATAGAATAGTCAGGGGGTAATTACAGCCACTGGGGACCCCAATCTACCTAGTCCTCCAGCTGTCCCTCCCAAACTAAAATGCTTTGCTCATTTGCATCTGAAATCTATTGTGCCTTTTTTTTCAGAAGGATTTTCAGTTCAAGACAATTGTCATCAATACCTACCTATTCACTTTCCTAAGTGTAGTCAATAATATGTATGCATACACACACACACACACACACACACACACACACACACATATATATATATCAAGAACACTAATTACTAAGAGACACACAGGAGGAGGAAGAATGGTGCTTGTGAGATGCACTTTAAAAAAGGTAGTTTTTTCAGATACAAGAACTTGTCATTTCTTTTCATCAATGAGTCAACCGAGAAACTCAGCGTAGGGGCACTGGTCAGCAGCTGGGAACACTGGCCACTCTTGCATTGTTCCCAGCTTTGGTGCCAGCACTTACGTGGTGGCTCACCAGATTGGTAACTTTAATCCCAGGAGATCTAACGTTCCCTTCTGGTCTCTGTGTATACTGTATGCATGAGATATATGGACACATATGCAGGCAAACATTAATATTCATAAAATAAAACGTAAAAAAATAGGCAGAGTAATGTACACTCTTAATTCTAGGCATTAACTAGGCAGAGGCAGGCAGATCTCTGTGAGTCTGAAGCTAGTCTGGTCTACACAGTGAGCTCCAGGCCAGCCAGAACTACACAGTGAGATCCTATCTCAAAAACCCCAAACCCTGACATAAGTAACAATATATAAATAGATATGTATGTATATACATACATATCCAAAATAGAAAAAAAAATTAATTTAGCCTAAGAAATGAAGAGAAAGAAAACCTGTGTTTCCAACCTGGTACAGATAAACATTTAGGCTTGCCTGGGGATTTGCTTTTGAGAAGATGGGAGGCCACAGCCATCCTGTAGCTTGCTTTACTGTAAAAGCAGGCAGTCCTGGAACCTGTGTCTGTCCTGCTTCTTGTCCCATGGTACTGCTGAGAGACTAGGAGTCAGACAGACTCCTGTGGCTTGGATATAAATGTGGCAAATTTCCAAGATGGCCAGCTTCTTACCCTCCTGATCTTAGACAAAAGCCAGGCAGCTTAAAAGGTAGGCCTGATAGGCTTTGTCTCTACTAGCAAATTCTCTGCTGATGAACTCAACAAGTTCTAGGTTGGATCAGTAATAAGGTACACAACAGTGGCGGGTAAATCAACCATCCTATTCCCACTCCAAAGGGAAAACACTAAGTGAGAGGAGGAAAACTCTTCAGAGACTTAAAAAACCCAGCCCTGGATTTTACTGCTCATTTGCATGCACAACAGTGAGAACTTTACATAAGCAGGGGGGTCTGCTGGGTGGTGGTGGTACAAGCCTTTGACCCCAGCATTGAGGAAGCAGAGTCAGGAGGATCTCTGAGTTCCAGGTCACCATTATCTACAGAGTGAGTTCCAGGACTGGGCTACACAGAGATACCCTGTCTTAAAAAATAAATAAATAAACAAAAAGGACTTTTCTATTCAATCTTGTCAATGTTCATCTTTGGGCACAGCATGCACACACAATCCCTGTCTGGCCTCCCTCTTCTAGGCCCTATTTTCTTCAGAATTCAGAGGTCCTGGCACTTCCTGCTGCAACAGCACCAAGCAGGTCTCCATCTGCTCCTCCCCAAGGCTCTCTGATCAGTCCATTCATAGCTAAAAATAAATAGATAAATTGCTTTCACCTTAAAAACACTCTGTCTTTGCAATACCTTTGGATACACAGGTGGGCATGATACTTGATGATTACTCACATTGGAGAGCTTTAAAGGAAATTTTCATTAACTGAGTCTATTAAACGAGAAAACTTCAAATGTGAGGCTCAATTACTGCTGTCCATAAACAGATCAGTGGAGCCTCTCAAGGGGTTCACAGACAAAGGACAGAAAGTATATAAATAAATAAATAAATAAATAAATAAATAAATATCCCTGGTGTAAAAATAACTCGAGTCCACTGACAGACAGATTTGCCTCTTCAATGACTACTCTCAATGACCAACCACATACATCTCATGGGATTATGGAAAAACAGCAAAGAAAAAATAAAATGTTCAATGGATGTAACAATGCAAAGAATTTTAGTATTGAAGTATCTGTGTGCAAAGGTTAAAATGGTTGGATGTTTCCAAATGGAAAGTAAAGGGAGAAAGTTCATGCAAGCTGTGAGGGTCTGAGTAAATGATTAAAGGTATGTGAATGATAAGACTTAGAGACAAAATATACACATGATAGTAAGTTTCAAAGTGCAAAGTTTAATGCAATGAAATTAAGGCTCTATTTACATCAGTGGATTTCTAAGTTATTAATCTATTCTTGGAAATTGTTAAAAGTACTAAATACTAAAGCTTTACAAAAACAAAACTACCACAGACACAGTCTCAAAAAAATTAAATCTCTTTTGGTCGTTTACTCTGACCACATGGGCCTGGATCGAGATGGTTCAATGATTAAGAACACACTGGCTATTCTTCCAAAGGAGACAGGTTCAGTTATGGTAACTCATAACTGTCTGTAATTCCAGGTCAGAAATCCTCATACACTCAGGCAAGATGCAAATACACATAAAGAGTTAACACAGTAAAATCAGTTTATTTTGACACTTTCTAACTAATGACAATCCCCAAACAGATTAAAGCAGACAATGGTCTTGCTTATGTGTCTAAAACTTTTCATCTGTCTCTTTTTGTCAACTTAAAAAAATTTCTCTGTCTTCCAAGGGTGGTAGGTAGCTCAAGCCTTAGATCCCAGCTCTGGAAAGCTAGAGGCAGGATGATCTCTGAGTTCAAGGACTGCCTGGTCTACAAGGGATCTTCAAACCAGTCAGGGCTACATAGAGACCCTGTTTACAAACAAACAAACAATAAAGTTCATGTCTTTCATAGTATTCCCTAAGTACTGAAAGATAAGCCACAACTGAGCATTACTCTGTGGTACACCTTTAATCCCAGCACTGAGAGGCAGAGGCAGGTGGACCTCTGAATTGAAGGCTTGGGAGCCTTTGCTGGATTAGTTTGAAGTCTGACATCTCTGGATAGACATTTATTTGCTGTCAGTCTATGACTGTGGACTCCTTTTTCTCAGTGAAGCCCTAAAAACCCACCATTCTCCCAATATGGGTGACCCAGGTCTTGTAAGAAGCATCACATAGGTCTCCGGGCAGATTACAAGCCAGACCCTTTCCTGAGAAGGAAACCAGATCCAGCAGCACCTAGTAATTCCTAGAGATGCTGCACCCTGCTAAGGAGCTCTTACTCTTAGGCAGTGACCTTCAACTGTACTTGGAGATTTCCCCCTCACTGTAGGATAATTAAGTACTGTGATCCTTCTGATGACAGGACCATCCTCCTGCATGGAAAATGAGGTACTGTTCCATTCATTGCATGTAAATTAAGTATCTCTGATCTGATTCCCTCCCACTGCCCAAGGTTTATAAATCCCTGATTTCAAATAAACGTGCTGACTGGCTTCCTCATACCATCAGCCTTGTGCCATAACTACTGGAGACTCATATTTTATCCCCCGCTGCCCAGTCTCACCGGGCCTGCCCTCCAGCCTGCTGGGCCCATGTCTCAGCTGCAAGCTGACCAGGCAAGGGCTTCCACCCACACCTCTGCCCTGCTCAGCACAGCAGCTCAACCAAGAGCTGTAAGACTTAGTTATCACCCATAGGCTTTGGAATGCCCGAGCTTCCATTGGCACTGGCTATGTCATTCTAAAAGAGCTTCTCCACACCCTGGCCGAGCACATGGGTCTCATGCTATCTGCCCGGAAGAAAGGGAACCCAAGTTCTCCGTCTAGAATCTGAGTTCTAGGTCCCTGGCGAAAATCTAGAACCCTGCCAAACAGAGAATGACAAAGGCCAGCCTGGTCTACAGAGCAAGTCCTAGGAGAGCCAGGCCTGTGAAGAGAAACTTTGCTTTGAAAACCAAACCAACCACCCAACCAACTGACCAAAAAAAAAAAAAAAGGATAAAGGATTAACTGCTTAGGAGCAATTCACACTTTACAATTAAAAACAAAAACAAAAACAAAAAAAAAAAAACAGCCTCAAAAAGACTCTACCTAGCAGAGTATCAAAGCAGTGGCTGAGACTCATAACCAAACATTTGGCACAGTACAGAGAATCATATGAAAGAAGGGGGAGTTAGTATGACCTGGAAAGGACAAGAACTTCACAAGGACCAAATAGATCTGGGCACAGGGGTCTTTTCTGAGACTATATTTCCAACCAAGGACCATGTATGGACATAACATAGAACCCCTGCTCAGATGTAGCCAATGCTAGCTCAGTATCCAGATGGGTACCCTAGTAGGGGAACAGGGACTATTTCTGACATGAACTAAATAGCTGGCTCTTGGGCCCCTCCCCCCTCCCGAGGGAGGAGCAGCTCTGCTAGGTCATAGAGGTGGACTTTGAAGCCAGCCCTTGATGACATTGATAAGCTAGGGTCAAATGGAAAAGGAGGAGGACTTCCCCTATCAGTGAACTTGGAAAACGGCAGGGAGCACATGAGGGAGGGATGAAATGGGGAGGGGGTGTTGGGAGGAAATGAGTGAGTAGGATACAGCTGGGATACAAAGTTAATAAACTGTAACTAATATTAAAAAATTAAAAAAAAAACACAGCATGAGTCTTCAATAAAGGTGTCAAATTTAGTATCAGTGGGCCTTTACATACAGATGTCATGGACTACAGAACCTCACCCCCAGCCCCACACAAAACAAAGTTTGGTCTACCAGCCTAGACCATATGCCATGTCTGGGAAAGCCAGAGAGCTCTGGGTATTCTGGTATTGAGCCTGCTGTGTGCAAGTCTCTAGACCTTCACGGTAATGAAGGGTCTAAAGAAAAGCTCAGACACCATGTCGAAAAAGTCAGGAACCAAATGACATCTCAGGGCCGCAGGTGTGTGCAGAAGTGGGGAGAGGTTGTGGTGCTGAAGAAGGGCGCAGGCTCCCTAATCTCCCCATGAAGCTTTTACAAAGCAATTCACACTTTAAAAAATAAAATACGGCAAAAGTCTTCCAGAAAGGTGTAAAGTTTAATACCTGTAGGCCTTTACCTACATACAGATGACCATTCCTGGGGAGCCCCTGCAGCTCAGGTCCTCTAACCTACACCCCCACACACAAAATAAGTTAGAATGTAATATATACATCTTAAGGATATTTTCAACAGATATCGATGTACTGAAGACAGCCCTGTATGACCTGTTTGGATGCTTCCTAGGAGGTAACTCAGACATTTCGGTTGTTTTTGCTCCTTTCAGCGATGACCAGGTTCTAAGAAGGTCCAGCCGACAGGTCTCTGCATCAGGCTGTCTTCCTGAAGCTCCAGGGTGGCCCCGCGCCTTCCCCGCCGCCTCCCACGCGAGCCCTCAGCCCTCTGGCTGACCTCCCCAAGTCCAGCCGCCAGGCAGGACCCTCACCCCCGCGGCCTGGCTGTCACTTCCTCACTCACCTGCTGCCATCCATAACGCACCGCTCGGGCTCTGAGAACTTCAGGCTCAACCTTCTCCCATGGCTGAGAAGTTACACTCTGGCTGAGTCGGAGGCAAGCTTCGGACCCATGTGCTGGAGCCCTGAATCAGCATTGGCATTGGCTAAACCGCTGTGTGAGACCGCCTCTGCATGGGTTTAGCTTGCGGGGATTGGCTGAAACTCTTAGGTTGCTATACCTCAAAAGAGCAAGGGGGGCGGGGCCAAATAGATTTTTTTTTTTTTTTTTTTTTTTTTTTT
>NW_026586093.1:0-25553 GCF_907164565.1 Psammomys obesus | reverse complement strand
TGGAATCTTTCAAGAAAATTGTCCATTTCATTTAGGTTTTTAAATTTGTGTCTTATAGGCTTTTGTAATATGACCTAATGATTGTTTGAATTTTCTCTGTGTCTGTAGTTATGTCACCCTTTTCATTTCTGATTTTGCTGATTTGGATAGATTCTCTCTGCTTTTTAGTTAGTTTGGCTAAGGGTTTGTCTATCTTGTTAATTTTCTCAAAGAACCAGATTTTTGTTTCATTGATTCTTTGAATAGTTCTATTTTTTTTCTAATTGATTGATTTCAGCCCTGATTTTGATTATTTCCAGCCGTCTGCTCCTCATGTGTGTATCTACTTCTTTTTTTTTCCTAGGGTTTTCAGTTGGGCCATTAAGATGCTTGTATGTGATGTTACAAATTTCTTCTTGAAGGCATTTAGAGCTATAAATTTTCCTCTGAGCACTGCTTTTAATGTGTCCCGTAATTTGGGTATGTTGTGCCATCATTTTCATTGACTTCTAGGAAGTCTTTAATTTCTTTCTTTATTTCTTCCTTAACCGAGCTGTCATTGAGTAACAAGTTGTTCAGTTTCCATCTGCGTGTCGGCTTTTTGTTATTTCTGTTGTTTTTGAGGTCCAGCTTTAGTACATGGTGGTCAGATAGAATACAAGGGATTATTTTAATCTTTTTGTATCTGTTGAGGCTTGCTTTACGACCAACTATATGGTCTATTTTGGAGAAAGTTCCATGTGGTGCTGAAAAGAAGGTATACTCTTTTGAGTTTGGATGAAAAGATCTGTAGACGTCTATTAGGTCCATTTGATTTAGGGACTCAGTAAGTGTTTTTATTTCCCTATTTGTTTTCTGTCCAGTTGATCTGTCCCTTGGTGAGAGTGGAGTGTTGAAGTCTCCCACTATTAAGGTATTAGGATCAAAGTGTGATTTAAGCTTTAATATTGTTTCCTTTACGAATGTAGGTGCTCTTCTATTTGGGGCATAGATATTCAAAATTGTGATGTCCTCTTGGTGGATTCCTCCTTTGATGAGAATATAGTGGCCGTCCTTATCTTTTTTGATTAATTTGTGTTGAAAGTCTATTTTATTAGATATTAGGATGGCTACTCCACCTTGTTTTTTGGAACCATTTGCTTGAAAAACATTTTTCCAGCCCTTTACTCTGAGGTAGTTTTTATCTTTGTTACATAGGTGTGTTTCTTGGATGCAACAGAATGTTGGATCCTGTTTCCGCAACCATTTTGTTAGTCTGTGTCTTTTTATTGTAGAGTTGAATCCATTGATGTTGATAGATACTAGTGACCAACAATTGTTACTTTTGATATGGTGTTGGCGGTGTCACTGAGTTTCATTGCTTGTCTTCTTTTGTTTTTTGTTGTGTAGTTATGTATTTCCTGTGTTTCCTTAGATGCAGTTGTTTTCTTTGGTTTGGAGTTTCCCTTCTAGTAACTTCTGTAGAGCTGGGTTACGATGTAGATATTATTTAAATTTGGTTTTGTCATGGAATATTTTGAATTCTCCTTCTATGTTGATTGAAAGTTTTGCTGGGTATAGTAGTCTGGGTTGGAATCTGTGGTCCCTTAAGGACTGTATGATTTCTGTCCAGGCCCTTCTGGCTTTCATAGTTTCTGTTGAGAAATCTGGTGTGATTCTGATAGGTCTACCTTCATATGTTACTTGGCCTTTTTCCCTTGCTGCTTTTAGAATTTTTTCTTTGTTCTGTAGGTTCAGTGTTTTGACTATGATGTGACGTGAAGAATTTCTTTTCTGGTCTAGTCTACTTGGTGTTCTGTAGGCCTCTTGTATGTTTATGGCCATGTCCTTCTTTAAGTTGGGAAAGTTTTCTTCTATAATTTTCTTGAAAATATTTTCCGGACTTTTGAGCCTGATGTCTTCTTTTTCTTCTACTCCTATTATTCTTAGGTTTTGTCTTTTCATGGTGTCCTTGATTTCTTGGATGTTTTTTGTTTGGATCTTTTCTGATTTTATTCTTTCTTTGAGAGACGTGTCACTTTCTGCAAGTGTATCTTCGGCTCCTGAGATTCTTTCTTCCATCTCTTGTATTCTGTTGTTGATGCTTACCTTTGTAGTGCCTGATTTTTTCTCTATGTTCTCCAGCTCCAGGTTTTTCTCTATTTGTGTTTCTTTTATTGATTCTAATTCTGTTTTCATGTCTTGTGAGTGTGGAGTCCTGCTTTTCAATGACAGCTTCTATTTTTTGTCAGTTTCCTCTCTATATATCACTAATTGTGCCTCTACTTCTTTGAGAGTATGAGAGCTTTGTTTGTTTCTTCTTTATTTGCCTTCATTTGTGTGAACATTTCTTTGAGAGCCTTGTTCATTTCTTCTTTGTTTGCCTCAATTTTTGTCGTCATTTCTCTGAGGGGTCTATTTGTTTCCTCTTTATTCGTCTCGATTTCTTTGGCTATTTCTCTGAGGGCTTTGTTCATTTCATCTTTGTGGGCCTCTAATAGCTGGAGAAACATAGTTTTGAGGTTGTTTTCTTGTATATCTAGTGAACTGAAGTGTCCATTGTTTTGTGGGGTTGCTGGTGAGGTCATTATGTCCTGAGTTTTGTTGGGTGTGTTCTTACGTCTGCGTCTAGCCATCTGGTTATTTATAACCCTCACTGTTTGTTTCTCAAGTTTGTACTTCAGGCTATGATCGTCTCTTTCTGTTTTCTGGACTGTTTTTTCAGGAAGATGAGAGGGGTTCACTGGTTTGGTTAGTGTGCGTTGTGGTTGCAGTTTTGCCTAAGTAAGGAATGTGACCCTGGTGCTATTCGCATGAGCTTTTAGCGGGTGCAATGTGCATGCGTGGAGTCTGACTATTGCAGTGGCCTACAGGCCACTATTACGCAGTTCTGACTGAGATCCAGGGATTGTTTGTCTGGATTACACTGGTGGACCCACAAGGCAGAGGATTCAATGTTGGGGTCCCTATCCCAAGAATCCCTATGATGCCCACACTAGGGGTGTGGGTGTCAGGGATCTCTTCTGGTTGCTTCTGTGGAGAGGCCCTGGGTCTGGGGCAAACTCTTCCTAGAAGGCTCACTCACTCTCTTGCAGGACCAGTTGGAATGCACAGGGGTTCCCCTTGCTCTCTACTCTCTGATTTGGTTCTGCTGCAGAAGTGCACAGGTAGGCTAACAGTGGGCTCTGTGGCATTGTGGCTGTGGGACTCAGTGTCCACCTTTCCTGTGTGCTGCCTCTCTGTCCTTTCCCTCTGCCAGGATGGGTTATGTTGACTGGTCCCGGGGTAGTGCGGGAAAGAGTTGGGTTGAGTGTTCTCAATCCCAGATCCCGGGCCCAGATCTCTCTGCCAGAAGCAGCCTGGCAGTAGAACCTATGTTTGCTGATTCCGAGAGAGAACCAGGTATGGTTGAGTGTTCTCAGATCCAGAGCTTGGGTTTCTCTGCCAGGGGCCTCTGGGTGAGCTGGAGAGGGGGTGCTGTGTCCTCTGGCAGGCTGCCTCTCTGTCCTTCCCCTCCGCTAGGGCAAGCCTATGGCAGAGCTCTCAGGGGAGTGCCAGAATGGGTTGGGACTTCTCAGTTCCGAACCTGAGCCAGGGTTTCTCTGCCAGGGGCCGGGGGGCTGCCGGTGCTAAGACTTGGTGCTGGTCCTTATTGTGCTGGATCCAGAAGAGTCTCCAGACGTGTTGAATGACCACAGTCCCAGATCCTGAGCTGAAGATTGTTCCCTAGGAGCAGCCGGCAGCACTGGGGGCTGGGTGCTGTGAGCTGCTGTGCACCTCTCTATCCTTTCACTCTGCTGCTGCAGGGTTAAGGCAGCATTTGGGCAACCGGGGAATTCCATGAAAGGACTGGGATTTCTCAGCCCCGATCTCAGGGGTTTTTTTTGTTTGTTTTGTTTATTTATTTATTTATTTATTTATTTATTTATTTATTTATTTGTTTGTTTGTTTTGGTGGGAGCTGCAGCTCTCCCTGGGGCTGGGGTGCAGACAGTGTGGTCTGTGGTAGATTCTGCTGGATGCCTCCTGCCTCCTCCGAAGAGGGAGTAGGGTGTTGGGTGCGGGGAGGTGCCTGGGGATCACCTCTCTGGGGGTGTGTCCTCCGGAAGGAGTCTGACCTGATTCTAGAAGGACTCAGATCATGTTTAGCCTCTTTATTCTTGGAAGTCTAGATACCTCTGTTCTGGGTTGATCAGCCCCTTCATTCACCAATTTCCACGTTGCGGGTCCTCTCCCCTTCAGCTAAGCTACACACTAGCCGCCGCCATCTTGGAAGTCTCTTAATTTATATTTTTATTAATTACAGTTTATTCACCTGTAGCTCCCTCCCTCCCTCCCCTCCCAATTCTTGCTGCTCTCCCCATTCTACACCCATGACTCTCCCCCAGTCCACTGATAGAGGAGGCCTTCCTCTCCTTCCTTCTGATCATAGTCTATCAGTTCTCATCAGGAGTGGCTAAATTGTCTTCCTCTGTGACCTGGTGAGGTTGCTCCCTCTCATGGGGAGGTGATCAAAGAGCAGGCCAATCAGTTCATGTGAGAGACAGGCCCTGTTCCCATTACTATGGAACCCACATAGACACTGAACGTCCGTGGGCTACATCTGAACAGGGGTCTAGGTTATCTCCATTAATAGTCCTTGCTTGCAGTATCAGTCTCAGAAAAGATCCCTATGCCCAGATTTTTTGACAGAAAGACTGGGAGAGAACAGGAGCTCCACAAGGAGAGCAAGAGAACCAAAATTCAGACATTACTTTTGGCACAATTTTTTTTTTTTTGCTTTGGAGAAGTGATCTCCCTCTAATAATTGTCTAGCTATCTCACATGTTCAGGAAAAGTTATCAATCACAACATTTCCACAAATCACAATGTGAAATATGGAGTATTTGAAACTGGAATGTGATGTTTTTGTGTCAATATCCCAAAATATTTCTATTAGAAAATAACACAATACAGAGAATATTTAAATAAATTAAAATAGACAAAGAATTTATGAGCGTGGACTTTGTTAGTTTTCACAACGGGATCAGGCTTCATTGGAGGCAAATACTAAACTTGTAACTTAAACATATGAAACTAAAAGAAATCACAATTGAAAATATATCAAGATGGATTTTTCAAATTTCCTAAACTCACCTGGACATGAAAGCTAGAAAGGTTTAATAACATTGAGATTGCAACTGAAAATCTACCATGAATATATAGGAAACACTGGCTTGAGGCAGGAGAACTTGGATCATGACAATCATGTGTCACCTGCAGGATCTGAAAATTCAGATTCAAGGCTCAAATTTATCCTTTGCTACTGCAAGATTTTCTTTTAGGTTCTATTATTTTTCTTGAAAATTTCTTGCATTTTTCACGATGACTTCTGAAAATATTCATTTTTTCCTTGAACTAATTTATTCAATCACTACAGAGTATGATGGAAAATCCCTCATTCCTCTCCCAGTCTCCAGCCCACACCCTCTCTCCCTATTCTCTCTTCCCCCTTTCCACAGAGAAGGAGAAGGCCCCAGTGGGAAACAACCCACCCTGGCACACCGAGTCACAGCAAGACTTGTACATCCTCTCCCCCTGAGGCCAGACAAGGCAGTCTAGCCAGGGGAACAAGATAAAAAGGCAGGCAACAAAGTCAAATAAAATCCTACTCCAATTGCTAGCGTTCCCACATGAAGAACAAGCTGCACATCTCTACATATGTGTAGGGGGTCCAGGTCCAGTCCATGGAAGCTCTTTGATTGTTGGTTCAGTTTCTATAAGCCCCATTAGGCACAGAAGTCTTCTAAAAGTCTCCCTGAGCTCTGCCTATCCTTTGGATGTGGGTCTCTGAATTTGTTTCCATAAGCTGCTGGATGAAGTATAAAAGAAAACAATCATGCTAGGATTCTGTCTGTATCCAAAGCAGACTGTCATTACTAAAGTCAAGATTTGGCTCTTCCCCATGGGGTGGGTCTCAAGTTGGTCCTTTTACACAATGGAATACTGCTCATCTTTTAATAACAAAAATATTGTGAAATTTGCAGGCAAATGGATGGAACTACAAAAGCTTATCCTGAGTGAGGTAACCCAGACTCAGGAACAGGTGTATGGTAAGTATTCACCTATGTGTGAATATTAACCACAAACTTCAGGTAAGCATTCCACAATCCACAGACCCAAAGAAGCCAACTAAGGCAAAGGGAGGATGCTTGAATCTCACTCAGAAAGGTGTATAATATAGACATCTGAAATAGATGAAATGAGGAAGTTGGTGAGAGAAGGGTGGGGGGCTAAAAAGGATGAGGATAAGGTAAGGAGAGAGTAGGGTTAGGGCCTGTGGAGGAGGGCTTGGAAAGAGAATATAAATTGTTGGTGAAGTATCTATGGTATAGGCTCCCAGGACTGTGGAGGGTGACCTTACCTGAGACTTCTAAAAGTGGAGCATATGGAGCCTGAAGCTGTCACCTTCTTTAATCAGGTGGGACTTTCAGGGGTTGGAGGAGGACACAAAAACCACCCAGGAAATGTTAACCTAAAATTTGTCTTCTGTACAAGATGTGTATGAATCAGAATGGCACATAGATTGAGGGAATGTCAAACCAAAGACTGGGTTAACCTCAGATACATTTGTTTGTTTGGTTGTTTTACATTTAACTGTAGCATATCAGTGAGAATCTTCAACTATTCATTCTTGGAATATGTAATTTACATTTAACTCTAGCATATCAGTGAGAATCTTCAACTATTCATTCTTGGAATATGTAATTTATGTGCAATTTCATTGCTTATCGAGGCATCTACAGAAACCTACTGCAGGAGTGGGTGTCTATGATCATCTGTTGTCTATGATGGCTGCTTGTAGGCTAACTTTTCCCATCTGTCTCCTCTCCCACCTCTCTTGTAAACCTGTAAATCACTGGATTTTTCATTTTCTCTGAGAGCATGGTAGAGTCTTACATTGCTCTTTCTAAACACTGTTTTCAGAATTGTTTGTGGTCAGTTTAGTGACGTATATTTATATCTCTCATAATAACACTGTTTTATACAACGTAAAACTTTCCACACATTGGTCAATTACCCTTTTTCTTTTTTTGGAGATGGTATCTCAAGACACCAGTTAGAATATTCTGTGGGTGAGTAGAGGCCAGTTTTCTATCTGTTATCACGAAACTCAAAATCCTAATCAAAGATCAAGAGAAGAGTATTTGCTCTGTTGCTTTGTGCCACAGTAGAACCAGTTTCCTCTCAGGGTTTCTGACACACTCAGGATGTGGTTTTCACACTGTGTCTTGCACAGTAATACATAGCCGTGTCCTCATTCTTGAGGCTGTTGATCTGAAGATAGGCAGTGCTGACAGAGGTGTCCAAAGAGAAGACAAACCGCCCTTTGAAGTCTTCGGCATATGTTGGGTTCCCAGTATAAGTGTTGATCCAACCCATCCACTCCAGGCCCTTTCCTGGCGCCTGCTTCACCCAGTTCATGCCATAGTCTGTGAAAGTGTAGCCAGACGCCTTGCAGGAGATCTTCACTGACTCTCCAGGCTTCTTCAGCTCAGACCCAGACTGCACCAACTGAACCTGGGCTTGGACACCTAGGGAGAGAACACAGGAAGGTTAGATTTCTTGGGATTACCTCAGGTTCTTATGATGCTCTTGGCTCCGATGTCTTACTTTGGACAGCTGCCATCAAGAAGAGGAATTTCCACACCCAATACATGATGTATGATGTGTGGGCTCTGTGATCCTTGACACTAACCAGGCACTCTTTGCTGGTACAGGAGGAGACCCTCACTTTTCTACTCCAAAATCTTCTACAGATTTGCATAAGGCTGTGCTCACTAACTCACAATGAGCTAAACCACGTATACAAATTGACATATGAGGATTTCTGACCATGGATGGCTGAGCCTATGCCTTTAGTATCTGGTATTCATGTCTTCTTGCTGGTTGTTATTTCCTAAGGTCTATGCTTGAGCTGGGTCTGCACAGTGACTTTTCTCAACCATGCACCTCACTGCTTCAGTGCTCTACCCTGAACTTTATATGTGTAACAGTGCAACAGTGGCCTACGCTGACCACTCATAAGGTGGCTGTCCTGCTCTGTGCTCAGAATCAATGACTCCATCTTTATAGTTGAGACTGCCCTCTGCATCAGTACTTCCTGGCCTATTGCCTCTAAATTGGAGCTGGTCCTCAACTCTTAGGGTCCTCTGCACTTCCATATCAGTGTATGATCTTTCTTGGTGAAATTTACTGTAAAATTAAAATACATTTCTATTTAAAATGTGTGATCCCCATTTATGTAAGTCACATAGTAAATGTTGTAACTGTGAAATAGTGCAAGAGGGTAGGTAAATGAGGAGCCTTGGGTGGAATAATGTACTTATATTCATATGAAATTAAAATGTCATTTCAGTAAAAATGGTGAAGCAAATGTTATAACAAGAATAGTTTGGAGAGCTGGTGAAATAGATCGGTGGTTAAACACATGCACTGCTTACCAAAGGACCTCAGTGCGATTCCTAGCAACCAAATCAGGTAGCTCAAAACTACCTAAAACTGCAACTCCTCAGGGAGACAAATGCTTCAGCTTCTTTGGACACCTGCACCAATGTGCACATGCCCACACAAAGACTCAGACCAGTAATTAAAATAGTACAAATATGAAAAGAAAGAATAGTTTGATAATAAATTAACATATGTGAAAAACAGAACACTGATATAAAATGGAGATTTCTTAGAGTACTGTAACTGAAAATCTCCATGCTCAAAGATGAAAAAATTTCAGCACAGTTCACCCATTCTTTTATTTTTTATTTTCATTTTTTAAATTTTTTATTAGTTACACTTTATTCACTTTGTATCCCTCCTGATAGGGGAGGTCTGCTTTTAATTCCTTCTGATCCTCATCTATTAGGTCTCATCAGGACTGCCTGCATTGTCTTACTATCTGGCCTCGTAAGGCTGCTCTTCTGTCAGGGGGAGGTGATCAAAGAGCAGGGCAATCAGTTCATGTCAGACAGTCTCTCTTCCCATTACTATGGAACTCACTTGGAGACTGAACCACCATGGGCTACATCAGTACATGATGTTCTAAGTTATCTCCATGAATGCTTCTTGTTGGAGTGTCAGTCTCAGGGAAGCCCCCTGTGCTCAGATTCTTGATAATCTGAAATCCCATGAAAAGCCTTTCTCATTTTAATCTTATTTCTGCTCTTTTATACTCCAAACTTTATGAGACTGGGCTCATCATTAGAGATATATGATTCTACTTACTTTGTACATTTGACACTTTTCCATCAGTGCACATGATGAGCCACAAAGAGCAACAGAACACTAAGTGATACAGTTCAAGAAGAAAGCAGAACCTAGATTAAGAACAGGGGATGAAACTAGGCATGTTTTACATTTGGCCAGGGTTAAACAGTGTTATTTGAATGTGTACTGTGTTTTGTACTGATACTGTGGACAAAGGAAAAACAATTACAACCGGGTGAAACCTGAAACAGTAGATGTGAGGCAGGAAATGCAAGAAATGAGTACAAGAGTGCGGTGCATGCAGACACGGCTTCTGTACTGCACCATTCATGTTCTGCTAGCACAGGTGTTACTTGTCAAAGGAAGTCAGAAATTGTCACTTTCGTTGTCCTGCAGTTTCTTCTGCATACTGGGCAGAGAGAGGAAGCCCAGGACTGACAGGAAATGTTTTCTGGCCTTCTGTGCACCTGCTTCAGAGATACAAGTGAAACTGTGGAGATTTGGCGCCCCCTGATGTGTCCCTGACTCCCTGCAGTATGACAAGTCTTCCACCCTGATTGTAGGAGCATCATGATGGCTTCCAGTGCATGCTTTGTCAGTTATAAAGTCCCCATCTCAAAGACACTCCTGATATGGACTTGGGAAAGATGTGATTGTAGAATTTACAATTTTCTGATGATTTCAGATTATGCCTCAAAATCATGTCATCTTGATTTCCTCTTCTATTGGCCTGCAGATCCCACAATTTAGATGACTTTCTGTGGCAAGTGAAGCAGCTGGTCTACCAGGAGAATTTAGATGTCCCTGTCAACTATTGCTGCAATGGGGCAGGCATGGGTTTGGGTCAGCAGAACCCTCTCCTTTGGCAGATGCTCAAATTTCCCTGTGATTGAACTTTTCCTGAGTGGGCACAGATGTGTCACAAGGCAGTGACATTGTTTACGGTGATGGTCTTAGGTTCGTCTCCCCATGCCTCACACAGGATATGAGATGGTTTTTGTGTCTCTGTTGTCCTCTGTGATTCTACCTGTTCCATCCACTAATATGTTCACTGTACCATCCATAGGTTCATTTGTCTTGACTGAAAGCGTTATTTGTCACTTATTCTATCTGGTTTTTTTATGCTCAATTTTTGTGTGAAATTCATATGAGTAACAACTTAGTTAGACAGTACCCTGAAATTTACAGCATTCACAATGTTGAAAATGTATAGCTCAGCTCTTTCTATGTTCTATCATTGTCTCAAACATATAGAATATAACACATCCCATATTCACATTCCATGTCCCCAGGTCCTCTTTTTCTGGCCCTTTCCATAGACTTATCTAGCCTTGAATATTATGGGAATGAAACATGTCATATGAAGTTACATTCTATCCTTTTTTCCCACTGTTTTAAACCGTTATTTTTTATATTAATTACAGTTAATTTTTTTTTTTGTATCCCAGCCGTAGCCTCCTCGCTAGTTCCCTCCCAATCCCAACCTCCCCTCCTCATCTCCTCCCATGCCCCACTCCAAGTCCACTGATAGGGGAGGTCCTCCTCCCCTTCCATCTGACCCTAGCTTATTAGTTCTCACCTGGACTGGCTGCATTGTCCTCCTGTGTGGCCTGGCAAGGCTGCATGCCCCTAACAGGTGGTCAAAGAGGCAGCCACTGAGCTCTTGTCAGAGACAGTCCCTGTTCCCCTTACTAGGGTATGCACTTGGATACTTAGATGCCATGGGCTACATCTGAGTGGGGATTCTATGATATCTCCATGATTGGTCCTTGGTTGGAATATCATTCTCAGAAAAGTCCCCTGGCTGGGCTTTTGTTTTTTCACTTTTAAACTCCTGTGGATTCATCCACATTGTAGCATAGAAAACATTGCATGAATGTCAAATGTTGCGATCACAACATGGCACTTTTTGGAAATAGTTGGCATGTTCAGTCATTCAACATTTGATGATTTCAGTGATAGAGTATCATAGATTATCAGGCACTGACTATCTGTGCAAATATTCTTGTAAGAGTTTTTAACTTCCACATTTATAGTACACCACAAGAAGGCTAATTGATGGATCACACACTAATTCTGCATTGAGTATTGACACCCTTACTGAAAGCGAGTTCTCCCTCTGTGTGTGTGTTGTTTTAAGTACTGTGACTGTGTGCACACAAGTGAGTATGCTTGTGTGTATAGACATATATAGGAACTAGCGGTAGACCTTGGCTGTTGTTCACCCACCACCTGATAACATGTCTTTGATACAGGGTTTCTAACTGAATATGAAGTTCTTCCATGAGGCCTAACCATCATGCCAATAAGCTTCAAAGATCTATATGTCTGCCAACAGGTGCTGGAATTATGAATATCCACAGCCATTCCAAGTTTGCTTCATGAAATCTGGGTTCCAAAATCAGTGTCTCTTGCTTGTGCAATAAATGTTTTACCTATTGTATTGTCTTCCCTCCTTTTCTTTACTTTTTCTTCCTTCCTTCCTTCCTTCCTTCCTTTTCTTTCTTTTCTTTTCTTTCTTTCTTTCTCCTTCCTTCCTTCTTTCCTTCCTTCCTTCCTTCCTTCCTTTCTTTCTTTCTTTCTTTCTTTCTTTCTTTCTTTCTTTCTTTCTTTCTTTCTTTCTTTCTTTCTTTTCTTTCTTGTAATATTGCATTGAACCTAAGATCAAAAATGTGCTAGTTAAATAACATTTTACTGAACTACATGAGCTTACTTTATTTGTCATCCCTGATGATCATAAGAACATTTCTGCAGTGGCTTTCCTAAGGCTGTGTGAAAATGATATTAGGAATAGAGAATACTTTAAACTACTGAATTCTTTATTCAATAAGCACATAGTCACCATTGTATTAAGTAGAAGCAAGTTCCTTTTATATGATAATTTAAGTATTTTGGATAGACCCAAAGAAATAAGATTGAAAGAACATTGCATAATTCCAATTAACATTATCAACATTACTTATTAATTATTTATAATTACAAAATTTTAATAATATTTACTAATTTATTATTAATTATTATTACTAATTATTTTGTCGCTTTCCCTGGAGGTTCATGAAGAAGTCTATTCATCTCAGATAGGATTACAATATCAGAAAAAAGAATCAGTTGCATTCAGATCTTGCTTGTTAAACCAATGATTTATTGGACTTCTATACAGGCATGTGTGTGACCTGAAAAGAACTAGATTGCAAAAATATTCTTTCACAACCTGGGAGATATTATGAACATTGAGTAGATTGGGGCCACTCAGTTAACCCGTTTAACATCAGGAGGCATTATAACCTCCAGAGACTAAATGCAGCCTAGTTATTATTCAGTAACTCCCAGCTCTTTGGGGCCTAGGTTACTACATCAGGGAGTATGTTGTAGTTCCACACATCCATTTTTAAGTATTGTGATTTCACTTTTCTTTATATTTGACTAGAATACTGCCGTATATATGTACTATATTTTCATTGTTTATTTCTTGAAGAGATGGATCAACCAGTGACCTTGGAAACCTCATGGGATATGTGGGAGTTACCCTGGCTCCCTCTGTCCACTGACTCAGTGTGAGAACACTTAGAGTAACACCGTTCTTCTCCTAATTCAGTTGTTTACTGTAGATGGTCATTATATAATTTGGAATCTGCTGCTGTGGGGATTTGAGACAAAACCTGATAGAACCGTAGCACTGAACCCCGGGTTTAGGTAACAGACATCCTTCATCTTTATAAAAATAAACACAGACAGTCCTTATTTGTGAAAAAACTTACTAGGACCAAAGTTGTAAGCAGGAAGCCAAGGCTCTGAAGCTCAGAATGAAGGGAAACCCCAGAGGCTGGCAGGAAACATGTGACCCTCCACACCTCCTGCACTGAAGGAGGAAACACAGAGCTCAGGACCAGCCTGAAATACTGTACAGCTGCAAACGGAGGCTGTGTCAGTGTGTTCTCCGAGCACAGTAGTATGTGGCAGAGTCTGCAGTGTCCACACTGGCGAGCTTGAGGAACACCCGGTTGTTGGAGCTGTCCTTGGAGATGGTGAGCCGGCTCTTCAGGGACGGGTTGTAGTATTTATCATCATCCCAATCAATTCGTGCCAGCCACTCCAGACCCTTCCCTGGAGGCTGACGGATCCAGCCCACACATATACCAGAAGTGCTCAGTGAAAACCCAGAGAAAGTGCAGGTCAGACTGAGGGTCTCAGAGGGCTGCAAGAGCCCAGGGCCAGACTCCTTCAAGGTGACCTGGGACAGGACATCTGTGAAGAAAGAAACAGAAGGTGAAGTTGGACTAGGCGAGGATAGGAAGGTCCGTCCCGTGGGTGGCCTTGGCACTCACATGCAGGGACAAGCAGCAGCAGCAAGGAGGAAGCAAGCCTGGCCATGGCTGCACACCAGTGAGCACCCAGGGCCAGCTTTGGCTTTTCAACCCAGGGATGGGTGGAGCCAGGGGAGATTTGCATTCCTCAGCAGGTGCTGGCCCTGAGGGTGGACTTAAGATTCAGGACCAGGAGGAGCCTGTCTGTGATGGGAAGCACAGGAGCCCTCAGGGAGCTCACCTCTGCTCCCATAGAGAGTGGCTAATGGAGACCAGAGTCCTCAGAATAAACACTTGTGGGGAGTGCTGAGTAGGAGCAGGACTGAGAGAGACCCTCACTGGAACAGGAAGGGTCCTGACCTGTCCACTAATCCAGGGATCATCACCCTGTGATTTTGCATGGAGAACTCATGAAGAGCTAAGAGCATTGCTTTTCTCCTGCCTTCATGATGCTCTGTGCGTGGAGCCAGAGCTGGCTCCTGTGTGAAACTTTTCAGTACATATTTTCTATCACAAAAATAGGTATGGAGATTGCACACTTCTTGTATAGTGTAAGAGAATGTGCCATGTGTCCACAGTGCAATGCCTTTCCATCTAGGATTAAATTATGTTTCCTAAAATAAGAAAACATCTGAAATCCTTTCCGTGAGTTTCAAATAACATCGCAAATATCCTCTGCAAAGACAGGCAGGAGGAAGGATCCACAAGTAGCAAAGCATCAGGAAATGATCTTGGTACCTGGCTAAGCTGCCAGGTTTGGTAGAGGGAACAAGGGCCAGAGAAACAAGACTCCTGGTTCCTGAATATTAGAAAGGCAGGCAACAGGTTCTTCACAAGAGAGAACATCACATTTCAGCAGGAACTTGCATGTGCCATTTCAGTGTCCATGGAGAGAAAAAAGTGTGATGTCCTCTTAAATCTTTGATTGAGATACAATCGAGGTTTACATTTTTCCTACAGTTTTCAGATGTGTCTGGGTACTTATGAGTCTGAGCCTAAACATGTGCATGTAAGTGTGGACAATGGGGTACAAAAATTAATGTGTATAAGCTCAAATAAACAATGTTATGTAAATATTTTGTTAAACACTGTGCCAATGAGATCTCAAAAATTAGAAAATATTCTGGGAAATTTGGAAGAGAATAACTTATTTATTCAGAAATTTTCACGGAATGGTTTTATACTGTCCAAAATTCCATATCTAAGATATACTCAAGGAGAGAGTTTATTTAACGTGTTTCCAATCAGGGCAGTTGGCATGACTGGGTTTTCCTGTTTATCACAGTGACATTTGAAGTGAAAAGCTCTGCAGTGGAAACAGTCATGGGGTAAAATGGAATTATCAACTCAAACTTCAGTAGTTCTCAAGCACTGGATTGCAAATGATGGTACTATTTTCCATTTATGTGAGGAGAAGATGTTATATATTGATGCTGTGAGTAATGGGATTCAAGATATGCACGGAACAGAGCAGCAACCAGACAAACATTTACCTGTCATGTAAACTTTACATGTCTCCCTGACTCTGCTCCCAGAGTCAGGATGGAATCTCAAAAGGGTTAAAGGTTTGAGGAAATAAAGAGAATATGAAATCACCATTAATTTCAGGAATCTCCACAGAGAGCTGAAATTCTAAAACCCAACATTGGAGCTGGTTCTTAACCAGATAGAGTCCTGGGGTAAATGTAAACACTAGGATGATGTGGGGAACCTGGACATCACATCTCACTGAAGGACTCTCATTACAGGACAGGACAGTGATGAAGCTGACCCCAGGTGAGGAGCAGAGGGCTGTAGACAGATAAAGGGGCTGTTGCATCCATGATGGTGTAGGGAACATTGTCTAAATTCGTGTGTAAGGGCAGTAGTGTGGCATGGGTGTGAGATGTCACTTCTTTAATTTCATGATCTGGGTCTCCACAGGGACAGTCTGTAATTCATGCGGTCTTCTAATCTGTTTTCATGAGTCACAAAATTATATAATAGCTTGATATTTGATAAAAGCCTTAAACATATGCAAAAAAAAATTAATGATGAAAACCAAATTTTATTTGAAGCCAGACTAGGCAAATATGTTCAGCTTCTGCTGCTCTCCTTTCCCTGAGTGGTGGCTTTACATGGCAGTGGAAGACACCTTGGATCCAGGTCTCCTACACTTGCCCAGCAGAGATTCATGGGCTCAACACTGTGGACAGAACATCAAGGACTTGACTCCCAGGTCAAACTCATGTATTCCAGCTGAGGAAAACCCTTCTGTCAGTGAAAAAAAAGTTACAGAGTTACAGATGCTGCTGATGGTGATGATGATGTTTGAAAATGTGTAGCTCTGTTCTGTATGTATATGTCATTGATGTTTGTCTTTCCAATAAGGTTCATATGTAGTTAACAAAACACACCTGTGCAGTATTTCTTAACAAACACTTCTTATTGAGCTCACTTTGTAGTCTTGTTACAGTACCTACATCGCAGGGATTATATGGTCTCTGACTTTATAGAGGTCAGCAGAGGAAACCTTACAGTCTCCTGGGACTGCCTCACTCTCCAGATGTGTCTCTGCACCTACAACTTTTTCTTCCCTGGTGAAACTGTGCTCTCTAGCACCCTCTGCTGGTCCATAGCATCCTCACATGCAGTTGCTCCTGAGCACATAGGAAACTTGGTCACTGTGTCCACTGCAAGGCTGTGTCTGCAGTGATAGCAAAGCTCAGCCTCAGGGTGACCTGGATCTTGAATGTGTGCACTCACATACTGATGGACTCCTCAGTGATAGTGCCACATGTTCTGCAGAACTTTATCCTATTTTCTCTCAGGGCATGGAGACTCTTTCTCAGAGTGTGTGGCTTGGAGGAGACTCTCACTTCCCAAAAGTCAGGAGCCATCATCACCAAGTAGACCTGCAGGCATTCTGAGACTATATACAGTTTGTTCAGATTCTGCTCACAGGGACCAAGAAAAAGCTCTAACTGTCCAGAGTTTTAGACACAATACCAGGGAGGGAGGCAAATACCCCAGAGCATCATCCTCATAAGAGAATTTCTTAAAAAAAAAAAAAAAAAGGAAGAAAATATCTCAGAATTCGCTTTGAAAAGAGAAAAATATTTAGTTGTACATTTTTTCGTTGTTTTATTAATTGAATTTGGTTTTGACAGTTTCACACATGTATAGAGTACACTCTAATGACTCTCTCCTGTCTTACCTACCTCCTACTACTGTCAAGCTTCCGTTTGATACATAAGAGTCTTTTGTGTGTTTACCACATTCTTTTGTGACTCATTGAGTTTAACCTTGGACATCTATATAAGTAGATTATATCATGGAGTATCTAATGAGAGTAAGTCTATGGGATGATGGGGCTTACCAATGAGTATACATCTGAGGATAATACCGTTTATCCAGAACTTAGCAGAATTCACTAGTTCCTCAGGGAGGGCATAAGGCACATGATCCACATTCCAAGAAAACAGGGACTGTGTTTTTGCCTAAAAGCAACAGAAATGAAAATCATGATGTTACCCTTGAAAGCAGAATATGAATTATCTCACCTATACTTTCAGGAAACATTATGATTTATAACACCTATGGGTAGTGACATGCAAAGGTAGCTCTCAAAGGCTTGGTGTTAGAGAGGACTGAGCTATTTGATTTTTCTTGGCATGAGGAAACAAATAATCTGTGATTTTAAAGAAAAATTTCAGCAGTACATCTTCGCCATGGATTCTCTGTTGGGTTGTTTAGACATTCAGAACACTCAGTACAGATATCTTCTTCATTCACTGTGAAGTATCTGGGTACTTGAAAATGACTTCTGCAGCAGATATCAGACAAGTTTGAGTCAAGGTCTCACAGCAACTTAACAGATGCCTTCCATTAACAGAGGAGAATTGCATTCAATTATGAGGTCAGAACTGGAGGATTCCCCTGTGTTCTGGTCAAACTCTGCTTTCCTGGCGCAAGAGATAGGACTGTTTGTTATAAACTAACTGGTATTTTGTACAGCATTATAAATTCAATAAAATAGATTTGCAAAATCTCTAATAAAGAATTGGACTAGGAGATTGATACCTGCACATTCCCCATGGGATGCAATTAAGCACATAACCTGAAGATTTTCACAGGGAGGGAATTCTGCTGTAGGAACATGCAATGTTAATGTCCTGAGGTAAAGAGACTTCTGACTGGATCAAACCCCTGAGATTGTGTCTCTGCTCGTTGTTATTCATCCATTATCTGAAACGAGTGCTTTGTAGAAAAAGGGAGACACAGAGTGTGCAATGGACTGTGAAAGTTGATGCTGCTTGAGTGTAGGTTGGTGTTCTGTAAAGGCTTGAGAATGTGGGGCAGATTACTGCAGCTCAGAAGGAAGGGAATAGGTGACCAAAGACATGTATTATTTTAGAAGCTATCTCAATTAACATGTACATACATTGAGTGGATAATCGAGTTCTATGGAAAGGTTTGACAATACTTGAGCAACATGTAGGAATTATGGATATGTGGCAGTGCATTCTGATGTAAATATCTTTTACAGTATAAGAGACTGCTGAAACACACAGTGAACAACACACCTTGAGGTCTCTTTCTCTTAAGACCTGAGACTATGAAAGCAATTTTTGTTTGCCCAAATGTTGGTGATTTGGCTTTTGCAGGTCAAATGTGTATTATTATTTCAAGCTATTCCAACAAATGTTCTGGTCTCTCATAACCCAGAGATATTTTTATCATGCATCATCACAGTTTTCACTTTTTATTATTTTATTAAAGCAGAAACATGTCAGTGGAGGTGGTCACTGGTGAAGAAAATTACAAGGTATGGTGTAAAGGCATCATAAATCAACATCACTGAATTTGTAGATGTCCTTGTGCCAAACTGACAAAGGGACAAAAGGACTGTGAGGAGCAGAGAGAAAAATGGATGCTAAAAATTATTATTCTGAACAAGTCTTCAGACAAATCTTCTCTGTTCTCTTAGTCTCAAGAAAACACCTCTTCCTCCAGGTTTTCTGACACACTCAGGATGTGGTTGCAGCACTGTGTCTTGCACAGTAATAGACCGCAGAGTCCTCAGATATCAGGCTGCGGAGCTCCATGTAGGCTGTGCTGGAGGATGTGTCTGCAGTCAGTGTGGCCTTGCCCTGGAACTTCTCATTGAAGGTAGTACTACCACTTCCAGGATAAATGTATGCAATCCACTCCAGCCTCTGTCCAAGCCTGTGCTTCACCCAGTGCACAGCATTATCAGTGAAGGTGTAGCCAGAAACCTGGCAGGACAGCTTCACTGAGGTCCCAGGTCTCCCCAGCTCAGCCTCAGATTGCAGCAGCTGGACCTGGGGGTGGATGCCTGTGAAGGGAAAAGAACAGAATATGGCATTGTCCTATCAGTCCCTGTCTCCTCTTCAGGTTTGCAACTGGTGAGTCCCTTACCTGTAGTTACTGACAGGAGGAAGAGGATGACCCAGCTCCATTCCATCCTGAGGGACAGTGTAGCCAATGACTCTGCAGAGAACACTGATCATTTGTTGTTTTGGGGGAGTTCACAGCCCTGTACTTACCACCATTGACTCACATAATTTGCATATTCATGAACAGAGTCTTTCTTAAATAAGGACCTAGTTGAGCTCCAGAAGAAGGAAGTAGAGGACACCAGGGTCAGACAGCAGAATGCTGAGCTCCAAGTCCTAACCCTATTTTAGGAAATGCATCCCACACTCCTTTCCATCCTTCAGTTATATTCAATTAGTAATTTCCTTTCCAACTGGTTATATACTGAAGAACTCAATCAAATAACCAAAAGCAAATATACTTCAGATATATTTATACATCAGTGATTATTGCATGAAGTCATAGGATGGCTCTTTGATCACCTCCACCTGAAGGGGGAGAATACTTATCAGTCCACAGAGGAAGACAATGAAGTCAGGACTGATGACACTTGATAGACTAGGGTCAAATGGAAAGAGTGGAAGACCTTCCTAATCATTAGACTGGGAGAGGGGCACAGGAGAAGAAGAGGGAGGGAGGGTGAGATACACAGGGGATGGGAAGGGGGCTACAATTGGGATACAAGGTGAATAAACTGTAATTAATAAAAAAATAAAATTAAAAAAACTTTAAATGAATCAAAGAAATTGATAACAATGAATAATTGAATAAATCATCAAGACTTTTCATTATATCAACCTAAACTAAACCAAGTGTTGTTGGAAAGAAAGGAGAAATGAGCAAAATGGAAAAGAAGTGCTAGATGCTTTATTCAACGCAATTTGGCACAGTTAATGGAAATGCTGAGAGCCATCAGAATAAAAGGAGTTTATCAAATTAAACTGATGAGAAATAGAACAGGTCAAGTATGTATTTTTCAAAAAAAAATCCCTTTAAGCATAGACAGGAACATTGAAATATTAAAAAAAAATCTTAGTCAGGGAAAAATGCAGATCAAAACCAGTTTTTAATGTCCATGCTGATTTTCCTTAAGTTGCCCTCATCAGGGTGAACCATTATGAACCAACATAGATTCTTCCTAAGGTTCTGAAATCTGCTACCCACAGAATGAAACTTCCTGCAATGTTCCTCCCACAGGAAACAGTCCCGCCACCATGCTAGCTGGAGGGATCCACACTGCAGTGTGCACAGGTAATGGGGAGTCTGGCAGAGATCACTCAGGAGGCCACCGATTAGAATATGGCCATGAAATCTGTGGCGTGTTCTGGGCAGGAATCTCAGCTATTGCAGTGGAACACTGGGGCAGTGAGCCCAATGTCTTCAGGAGGTATCTCCATCCCTGATCTCAAGCTGTACTATAGAGCAACAATACTAAAAACTGCATGGTACTGGCATAGAAACAGACTGTTGGATCAATGGAATCGAATAGAAGACCCTGACATAAATCCACACACTTATGGACACCTGATTTTTGACAAAGATGCCAAATCCATTCACTGTAAAAAAGACAGCATCTTCAACCAATGGTGCTTGTCTAACTGGAAGTCTGCATGTAGAAAAATGCAAATAAATCCATTCTTATCACTCTGCACAAAACCAAAGTGCAAGTTGATCAAAGACCTCAACATGAAACCAGATACACTAAACCACTTAGAAGAAAAAGTGGGGAATGCCCTTGAACTCATTGCCATAGAAGACAACTTCCTGAACAGAACACCAACAGCACAGGCTCTAAGAGCAACAATCAATAAATGGGACCACATGAAACTGAAAAGCTTCTGTAAAGCAAAGGACACTGTCCTCAAAACAAAACGGCAGCCTACAGATTGGGAAAAGATCTTCACCAATCTAATATCTGACAGAGGGCTAATATCCAGTATATATAAAGAACTAAAAAAAGTTAAACAGCAAAAAATCAAGTAATCCAATTAAAAAATGGGGTACAGAGTTAAACAGAGAATTCTCTGCAAAGGAATATCAAATGGCAGAAAAACTCTTAAATAAATACTCAGCCTCATTAACCATCAGGGAGATGCAAATCAAAATGACCCTAAGATTTCACCTTACACCCATCAGAATGGCTAAGATCAAAAACTCAAGAGACAACACATGCTGGAGAGGTTGTGGAGAAAGGGGAACCCTCCTCCACTGCTGGTGGGAATGTAAACTTGTACAACCACTCTGGAAAGCAATCTGGAGCTTTCTCAGACAACTAGAAATAGCGCTTCCTCAAGATCCAGCTATACCACTCCTAGGCATATATCCAAAAGATTCTCAAGCACACAATAAGAACATTTGCCCAACCATGTTTTTAGCAGCCTTGTTTGTAATAGCCAGAAGCTGAAAACAGCCCAGAGGAATGGATGCACAAATTGTGGTATATCTACACAATGGAATATTACTCAGCAATAAAAAAACAAAACAAAACAAAACAAGGAAATCATGAAATTTGCAGGTAAATGGTGGGATCTGGAAAAGATCATCCTGAGTGAGCTATCCCAGGAGAAGAAAGATGCACACGATATATACTCACTCATATAGACATATAATATAGGATAAACCTACTAAAATCTGTACACCTAAAGAAACTAATTAAGAGGAAGGACTCTTGCTAAAATGCTCAATTCCTATCCAGAAAGGCAAAGAGGCTGCACATCAGAAGAAGGAGAAAAGAGGGAACAAGTCAGGAGCATGACACAGAGGACCTCTGAAAGGCTATGGCCCGCAGACTATCAATGTAGATACTGAGACTTATGGGCAACCTTTGGGCAGAGTGCAGGGAATCTTAGGAAAGAAATGGGAAACAGTAAGATCTGGAGAGGACAGGAACTCCACAAGGAGAGCTACAGAACCAAAAAATCTGAGCCCAGGGGTCTTTCCTGAGACTGCTATTCCAACCAAGGACTATGCATGGAGATAACTTAAGACCAGATGTAGCCCATGGCATTTCAATATCCAAGTGGGTTCCATTGTGATAGGAACAGGGACTGTCTCTGACATGAACTGATTGGCCTGCTCTTTAATTACCTCCCCCTGAGTGGGAAGCACCATTACCAGGCCACAGAAGAAGACAATGCAGCCACTCCTGATGAGACCTAATTGACTAGGATCAGAAGGAAGGGAAAGAAGTCCTCCCCTATCAGTGGACTTGGGGAGGGGCATGCATGCAGAG
Organism: Psammomys obesus; assembly: GCF_907164565.1. Taxonomy (NCBI): domain Eukaryota; kingdom Metazoa; phylum Chordata; class Mammalia; order Rodentia; family Muridae; genus Psammomys; species Psammomys obesus. Next base: position 3,441 of record NW_026586093.1, on the reverse strand, counting down.
GGTGGAGGAAGAGAGGGATTGGGATGGGAAGAGAGAGGGGACCACGGGGGGGGGTCTAAAAAGTGAATGAAGTGTAATTAAAAAAAAAAAAAGAAATGTCTCAGCCACCTTTACCTGTTGAAGTAGGTACTTAGTATCTGAAGTGATGTAGCAGGTATCAGAAAAGGCCTTGAAGCCACTAGGTCTTACAGCCACTAGGCAGATGTATTCCTAGTACATTGTTGCTTCTCATTCAACAAGTGGCCTGAAGTGGATGGTCCCTTGCTTTCTGGCCATTCCCTGCTTACAAGTTGGAGGAGACAGGAAGGTGTTCTTAAAAGTCAGTGATATTGCATAGTCAATAATGATATGTATAGTCAACAGAGGTTTGCATTGTCTTTAATATAGAATTCTCCTAAAGGATTCAAGCCTGCCATAACACAATCCCTGTAAGATTGCATCCATTTTAAGCATAGAACATTCGTATTTGTCATAGGGAGGTGATGCCTACTAGAGGAACATGCGAAATAAATGTTCTGAGCTAAAGAGACTTCTCACTGACATCAAACCGTTCAGATTACCAAGCACTGTAGCATTTATACAAACCAAATGCTCTACAGAAAACATTACCCCCAAAAGACTGGGAGGGATGGTGCTGTGTCAGTGTAGGTCAATGTTCTGGTAAGGCAGTAGAGTGTAGACCAGGGCAGTGAGACTGGGAAGGAAGAAAATAAGAGACTAGAGAATAATGCATAATCTCAGAACCTATGAACAGTCTTTCACAAGATTCCCTACAACCTGCCCAAACTTTGGCTATGAGTCTCAGCATATGCTTCAATACCCTGCTGGGCAGAATATTTCAGAGGCCCTCTATGGCGGACTCCTCTCCTTTTCCCTCCCTGTTTTTTTTTTTTTCCTCTCTTCTACTATCTCTCCAATTTGCCTTTCTAAATGAGGACTGATCATCTTACCCAGGGTCCTCCTTCTTGCTTAGCATCTTTATGTGTAGTGATTCTTAAGTTCAGGGTCATCTGGGTTGTTTCCAGTTTCTGGCTATTAGGAATAAAGCCACTATGAACATAGTTGAGCAAATGTCTTTGTTGTGTGGTGGAGCATCTTTTGAGTTTATGCTCAGTAGTAGCGTAGCTGGGCATTCAAATAATGCTGTTCCCAATTTTCTGAAGCAGTACTAGATGCATTTCAAAAGTGGTTGTTCAAGTTTGCACTCCCACCAGCAATGGAAGAGTGTTTTCCTTTCTCCACAATCTCGCCAAAATATTTACTCTAGGTTTTTATTTTTTTTTTGTGTTTTTTTTTTATTTTAGCCATTCTGATGGATGTAAGATGGAATTTCAGAGTTATTTTAATTTGCATTTATCTGTTGACTAAGGGTAATGAGCATTTCTTTAAGTGTTTCTCAGCAATTCAGTATTCTTCTGTTGATTATTCTCTGTTTAGATCTGCATGATATTTAAAATTGGATTATTGGGTTTGTTGGTACTAAATTTCTTGAGTAATTTTTGATTTTTGGATATTAGCTCCCTGTCAGATGTACGGTTGGTGAAGACTTTCTCCAAGTCTCTATGCTGTCATTTTGTTCTATGGATAGGGTTCTTTTCTTTACAGAAGCATCTCAGTTTCATTAGGCCCCATTTTTAATTGTTGGTCTTAGGGCCTGAGTGTTTTCTGTTCTGTTCAGGAAGTGGTCTCCTGTGCCAATGAGATCAAGTTCCTTTCCCAATTTTTCTTTTAATACATTTAGTGTGTCTGGTGTTTTGTTGGGACCTTTGACTTTACTTTAATTCAGGTTCATAAGTATGAATCTATTTGCATTTTTTTAATGTAGACATCCAGGTAGACCAGCACCATTTGTTGGAGATGCTGTCTTTTTTCCATTATGTGGTTTTGGCTCACTTATTAAGAATCAAGCTTCTTTTATAGAATGACTATTTCTAAGCCACCATTCAGGATAATCTGTTCTGTCATCTCACTTTCAGGGCAGCTTCCTTCCCCTCCAGGATTTTCTGACAGACTCAGGATGTGGTTGCGACACTGTGCTCATGTCTTGCACAGTAATAGGCCGCAGAGTCCTCAGCTGTCAGGCTGCGGAGCTCCATGTAGGCTGTGCTGGAGGATGTGTCTACAGTCAGTGTGGCCTTGCCCTGGAACTTCTGGTTATAGCTGGTAGAACCACCATTTCCATAAATATATCCAATCCAATCCAGCCCCTGTCCAGGTCTCTGCTTCACCCAGTGCATATAGTAGATGGCAAAGTTGTATCCAGAAGCCTTGCAGGACAGCTTCACTGAGGACCCAGGTCTCCCCACCTCAGCCCCAGACTGCTGCAGCTGGACCTGGGAGTGGACACCTGTGGAGAGAAAGGCAGAGTGGATGGCATTGTCATCGCAGTCCCTGTCTCCTCTTCAGATTTGGAACTGGGGAGTCCTTTACCTGTAGCTGCTGCCACCAGGAAGAGGACGACCCAGCTCCATCCCATGGTGAGGTCCTGTGTACTCAGTGACTGTGGGGAGCACAGCGAACATATGTTGCTGTTTGGCGTTGCTATCCCACTATTTACTGCCAAAGACTCCCATAATTTGCATATTCACGAGGCAGGTCTTTCTTACATAAGAACCTAGATGAGCTGGAGAAGAAGGACATGAGGACTCCTGGGTCAGACAGCAGGATTCTGAGGTCCGACAGCAGGATTCTGAGGTCAAAATTCTAATCATGTCTGAGGAAATAACCATCCTGACACATGTGCATACCCTGTGGATGTAACATTCAGTCCTAATCTCTCAGTTTTAATCAGAATCCCAGCCTGAGACTTTTGTTCCTCTACGTGAAAAATTGATTTTCAGGTTGTGGTTGTGATGAGGATAACGGTTGCTGAAAATTTTGAAAACCCCTAAGTTACAAGGATTTACAACCTTCTTACATATTTTACCAGCAGGATGATACTAAAAACTTACACCAATGACTACAAGTGCATATACTGCAGAAATCTGTGCACACAAATGGTCATTTTTCCTCATATTCTACAAGCACTGAATTACAGTAACAACCAACACTTCTGTAACTTGAACGATTGAATAAAGAAAACATGATAGAAGCACAGCATAGCATAAATTTTTCATCTCACTCCACTATTAGGAAAATGGATGTAACTGGTGATGATTTCATTAAATAAATTAAGACCCCAGAAACACAGATTTTGCATGCATTTCTCATTTGTAGTCCTTACATATTGCCTACTTAGAAACAACCACGTATGCAATCTGTAATGAAATGGAAATGAAACTGTCTGCAAATGGGAAGGGTGGGGACAAGGAAAGGATATGTAGAGGTTATGGGGGAAATATGTTATGGGGGAAGGCTCTGAGGTTGTGAAAGGCACAGGTCATTTCAGTGTGTGTCTCTGCTTTCTGCTTGTGCACCAGGCTGTGAGCCCTCAGCTGCTGC
>NW_026586092.1:0-8232 GCF_907164565.1 Psammomys obesus | reverse complement strand
TTGCAGGTAAATGGTGGGACCTGGAAAGGATCATCCTGAGTGAGTTGACCCAGAAGCAAAAAGACACTCACGGTATATACTCACTCATATAAACATACAATATAGAATAAACCCACTAAAAGCTGTACATCTAAACAAACTAAGCAAAAGAGAGGACCCTAACTAAAATGTTCAATCCCCATCCTGAAAGGCAAAGAGGATGTACATCAGAAGAAAACGAAAATAGGAAACAACCTCGGAACCCGCTACAGAGGGCCTCTGAAAGCCAGAAGAAAACAGGAAACCACCTTGAAACCTGCCACAGAGGGCCTCTGAAAGCTTCTGCAGTATAGACTGTCAAAGCAGATGCTGAGCCTGATGGCCAACTGATGGGCAGAGTGAATGGAATTTTATGTAAGAAGTGGGAAATAGTAAGAGCTGGAGGGAACGGGAACTCCACAAGGAGAGCAACAGAACAAGATAATTTGAACACAGGGAACTTCCCAGAGACTCCTACTCCAACCAAGGACTATTTGTGGAGATGACCTGGAACCCCTGCACAGGTGTAGCCCATGGCAGTTCAGTGTCCAAGTGGGTTACATAGTAATGGGAAGAGGGACTGCCTCTGACATAATCTGATTGGCCTGCTCTTTGATCACTTCCCCCTGGGGGGGAGCAGCCTTACCAGGCCACAGTAGAGGACAATGCAGCCACTTTTGATGAGAACTGATAGACTAAGATCAGAAAGAAGGAGAGGAGGACCTCCCCTATCAGTGGACTTGGGGAGTGGCATGCATGCAGAAAGGGGAGGGAGGGTGGGATTGGCAGGGGAGGAGGGAGGGGCTTATGGGGGGATACAAAATGAATAAAGTGTAATTAATAAAAAATAAATAAAAGATTTAAATAAAAAAAGAGATTAATAATTAAAAAAAAAAAAAAAAAGAAAGACAAATGGGATGGACTTTGGAAGTAGAACACCAGAAACAGGACAGGAGCCTACCATAGAGGGCCCCTGAAAGACTCTACCTAGCAGTGTATCAAAGCAGATACTAAGACTCATAACCAAACCTTGGGCAGAGTGCAGGGAATCATATGAAAGAAGGGGGAGTTAATAAGACCTGGAGAGGACAGGAGCCCCACAAGGACCAAATATATTTGGTTTTAGGGGTCTTTTCTAAGACTGATTCTCCAACCAAGGACCATGAATAGATATAACCTAGAACCCCTGCTCTGACATAGCCCATGGCAGCTCAGTATCCAAGTGAGTTTCTCTAGTAAGAGGAACAGGGACTGTCTCTGATATGAACTCAGTGGATGGCTCTTTGGCCTCACCCCCTCTCTGAAGGATGAACAGCCTTGCTAGGCCCAGAGGAGGACATTGCAGCTAGTCCTGATGAGACCTGATAAACTAGGGTCAGATGGAAGGGATTTAGAGAAGGGCAGGGAGGAGATGAGGGAAGGAGGGTGGAATTGGGAGGAATAATGGAGGGGGCTACAGCTGGGCTACAAAATAAACAACCTGTAATTAATATAAAAAATAAAAAGTATAAAAAAATGAAAGAAACTTAGCCTTTACTGCTAGCTAACCACACAATAGTAATAACCTTCTTTCACAAGTGGACAGGCCTTGCCTGGCAGGTTTACATTGAGGTTTACAGGATTCACAAATGAGCAGGACCGCTGTTGTCCCCAGTGGTCTGGATCCTCCAGTACTGTGAAGGTTTGCCAGTAGGGAGGCGGCTTCCGGGTTAGTTCTAGCTTGTTTTCTGGTACCTGGGCATTTTCTTAATTAGTGAACGTTGGGGGGGGGGGTCCAGTGACTATGGGTGGTGCCATTCCTATAATGGTGGTCCTAGGTTTTATGAAAAAGCAGCCTGAGCATGCAAGCCAGTAAGCAGCACTCCTCCATGGCCACTGAATCAGTTTCTATCTCCAGGTTCCTTCCCTGTTTGGGTTCCTGTCCTGACTTCCTTCAATGCTGAACAATGATATGGAAGAGTAAGCCAAATAAAAACTTTCCTCTCCAACTTGAATTTTGGTCATGGTGTTCATTGAAGCAATAGGTTCAATGAATGAATGAATGAATGAATGAATGAATGAATGAATGAACTTAGGGTAAGTTTCTTTTCTGACTGTGGCCTTCGTGTTCCAGTAGATATCCTATATCCATGTACATAAAAGCAGCCCTAAATTGATTCAGTTGATTTGTAAAAAGAAAAAAAAAAGAAGTTAGGAAGGAAAAATACACGTGGGATAAAAAAAGGAATTAAAGTGAAGGCATTAAGGTGATCAAAACACATTATATGTATGTGTAAAAATTCTCAATTAAAAAATGTTAAGAGGAACTTATGTATCCTTCATTTTCTTGACTCCTACCTCCAAGCTGCACGCAAGTCTATCAATTTTTCTTTCAAGATATAGTTATCTGCCTACTGCTCTTATCTGTACTTCTACCACCCTAAGACATGTATGATATAAAAAGGTCTTAGCCAAGCTCAGACTCAAATTGAGTATTCTGTCCTGATAAAACATATCTTTCAAGACTTCAGCAAATAAAGACTGAAAAATATACAATTTTAGAAACATTTTAATTTAAGTAAGAGAAAAGGCAGAGAGGGTTTCAATTTATAATAGGTACCAAAATATTAAGACACTGAAGAGTAAATTTTACACAGAATGCAACAAAACTTATAAAACATTACCGAAGGGTATGTGAAAAGATACTGGATACGCACATAGGCTTCAAAATGGAAATATTTGGTATCTTAAAGCATATTAATTATTTTCAAATAAATTTGTAAATTAAATGTAGTTTCAATAACTATCAATTTCTGTTTCATATAATTTATATTTTGGTCTCTGCATTTTTGTTCAGATATCAAGACAAAACAAAGATTTAATGATTAGCAAGTGTAATACTGACACAGGGACAAACAAATAGATGAAGAGATTAGAAGGTCAGGGAACAGACTCATGATTACAGGAAACTTGATTTATGAGAAAAATAGTTTAAAATCAGTGAAGGAAGGATAGACAAATCAACAAATATTACTGAAATGCGATTCATTTGAAAAATAAAATAAAAATATATTCATATCAGACTGATTTATACAAATCTCAAATCCAGATAGACAGGAAAAGTAGTATTTTTCTTTTCTCCAATTACCCCCTCCGTCTCCCCATCCATTTAGTGTGTTTGCTCCTAAATAGTTCTCCTTCTGTTTTCATGCTGTGTGTGTGTTAAATTTCATATATGAGAGAAAACATTAGATATCTGTCTTTTTGAGTCTGATTTATTTTGTTTGACATGATCACCAGTTCTAACAATTTAATGACTGAAATGGAAAGGAATCCTCAGTTTATGAAGAGAAAAAAATCCACTTATATAAGGGTCTGAGAAGATGATGTTTCAGTTGGTAAAGTGCTTCCTGAAAAAGCATGAGGTCCCACGTTCAGATCAACATCACTCATGTAAACTTTGGGCCTGGTGGTATGTGCCTGAGGTCCCAGTGCTGAGTAGTTGAAAACATGAGGGCAGCTGGTTAGGTAGTCTAACTGAATGGCCTAGATCCAGCTCCAGTAATGGATCCTATATCAAAAACTGAGGTGAAGAACAGTCAAGGGAGACAATCAATGTTCAGAATTCGGACTTCCATACAAAAGTGTACAGGTGTGCATGGGCACATACACTCACTGAAACATAGAGATATAAGTGAAAATACACAGAGATATATACATAAACAAATAAATAAGCAAATGAAAAAGAATATGCAATAATAATTTTAAGTAGAAAAAGATTCCCAAATAAGGCACAAAAGGGAGAAGCTGTGTATCTAGGGACAAATATGCATAACTCCGTTAAATAAATTTTTAAAAGTCTCTTCAGTAAAAATGTCTGATTGATTTTTTTTTTCTGGCCCCTGTGCTGAGGGAGGAAATGTGATCAGATCTGGCCAGTATGCTGTGAGGAATTTTGAGATAGGCCAATTCCAAGCTGAAGTGTTTGCATTTTAGCTACTATGAGCTCTTGCAAAGCTTTTTTTTTTCCATTCGCCCATGTTGCTAGGCAGCATTCTACTTAAGGCAGCCTGAGGCAATGAGGATGAGACAGAGGTTCACTTTCAGCTAACCGGCACTGCATATTCAATAAACAAAAACAAAGGATCAGCCACAGGCTGGAAAATATTTATAAAGAAGATATTTATAACAAAGGCTTAATCTAAAATATTTTAAGAACCATATACCAAAAAGTAAAAATGAACAATTGCATAAAAAACACAGGCAAAAGATATGATCAATTAGTTTAGTAATGAGAAAACTTGATAGGTTATTTACCTGTTTAGAACTCAGGAAATAAAATTATTATAACAGTAATTCAGCAAATAGTAAAACTGATTTAACTGCAAGGCAATGTTATTTTACATTCATTGGTTTGGTAAATGAAGGATTAATGAAAATGATGATATTATTGGTAAGAAATAAGAATTATCCCCAATAGCTAGAATATAAATTGCTTTTGTTTGTTTGTTTTTCTTTCTGTGATGAGATAAAATACTGCAGTCAAAGCAAGATAAGGAAGGAAAGGATTTATTTGCTTTACTTGTTAAGGTCACTGACATTCAGTGAAAGAAGGCAAAGCAGAAACTTGGTGGAATGCTGATTGCTTACTCACAGACTCATGCTTAGCTATCCTTCTTATGCAGCCCAAGACCACCTGCCCAGGGAATGGCAGTACCCACAGTGGGATGAGCATTTCTCCATCAGTGGACAATCAAGAAAATCCTCCACAGACATGACTCAGGCCAAACTCATTTGGAAAATCTAATAGACACGTTCCTCTCAGGTGACTCTAGCCTATGTCAAGTTAATTGCAAAAGCTAACAACAATTGTAATGAAACTTGCAAAGGAAAAAGGTCAATACTGAATAGGTTGAAAATGTAGGTATAATATCTCTAAAATTGGAACTTTTATCTTCATGAACATTTGCCTTACTTGTGGAAAAACAGTAGATGAGGCCAAAACCACAATGTCATTAATTTTTGAAATGGAGCTATCAGCTATATAGGTAAAGAAGTGGGAAAATAAATTTGTTACAGTAGTTCATGGAAACTAAAAATGAGTGACTTGGAGTCACATATAAGGCAACTGTAACCATTATTTTCAGAAAGATAATTTTTATAATGGCTTCTTGTTGTAGCTTTTACACAGTTTTGAACTATATAAAAATATTGCATATTAGCCGTAGATTTTAATTTTTCAGAACATTTACACATGCTTTCACCACTTTTATTGGAATAATTTGATAAAACTTAGCAGATTGCATTCTTGATTGTATTATTGAGATTGGTTCAATAAAGAAACCTAAAATCCAAAAGAAAAGAAGAAATGAAGGCAGATACATATATATCAACAGGCACATGCACACAAATACATACATAAAAAAGGAAAAGAATATTTAAAGATCGCTTTATTAAAACAGTGCTTTCAACACAAGTTGGTCATTTTGATTTTGAATGCCACAGCTGTTGAATTATTCTTTATGTATTGTCCATTTCAGATGCCTATCAACTTCATTGACATACGCCATGTTGGACTCAGTGAGACTGATTTTATATGCTATTCTGTTTTTCTATATTTCTAGGTAAATGTTACACTTTAGAAAAAATAGGAAAAAAAGGGAAGAAATGAGTTCCAAAGGCAATATTGGGCGATTTTCCTCCAGTATGGCTCTAGTCACCCTTTGCTTATAGTTTTTTTCCTATGTTCTGCTACTTAAGTAAAGTGTAAGTAAGTTGCATATTTGTAAAACATGTTTTATGACAAGGTCTCCAAGTGTTCCATATTCTGAAAACTATCTTTAATTCTTCTAGACTTAATCAGATCTTCCCATTTTGATAGACCTGCCATGAGATATTAGGCACAAACACTACATTAGCATAATGTGTTTTAAGGTTTGGGAATGTTATAATGTAGTTCTCATGATTAAAAGGAACATATTTTATTGACCTTTCTTTAGAATTCTTTGAAGTGAATTTGAGAATAATTTTGATTGATTCATAGACATTACAAAAAAACACATATGAACTTACATAGACTGTGTGACAGCCCTACAAGACTGCATAGTTCAAACAAGGCAAGAATCTCAGAACTGAGAAGAGAAAGCACATAAAATCTCACCTCTAACCTAGAATCTATTTGCAATTGATATAGTCTGGGCAAGGAAAACAATTTTTATACAATGAAATGTCACTGGGTATGCTAACTACACTCCAAGGCAGGCTCCATGTCCAAAAATATTTAGCCAATATTAAAAGAAACTCATCTGATTATCTGTTTTTTTTTTGTTTGTTTTTGTATTTATGTTTGTTTGTTTGATTTTCATTTTGTAAGTATATTTTAAGAGAGAGAGTATAAAATTGGGTGGGTAGGAAGAATATGGGGAGGATCTGGCATAGGTTAGAAGAAATGAAAGAATATGATCAAGATGCATTATATGATAATATATATATATACTTTAATTATTTTTTTACTTTTTATAATTTTTACTTTTTATATTAATTACAGGTTATTTATTTTGTATCCCAGCTGTATCCCACTCTCTTATTCCCTGCCAATCCCACCCTCCTCCCCTCATCTCCTCCTACCTGCCCCCTCTAAGTCCACTGATAGGGGAGGTCCTCCTCCCTTCCATCTGACCCTAGTTTATCAGGTCTCATCAGGACTGGCTGCGATGTCCTCCTCTGTGGCCTATCAAGGTTGCTCCTCCCTTGGGGCGGGAGGTCAAAGAGCCTGCCATTGAGTTCATATCAGAGACAGTGCCTGTTCCCTTTACTAGAGAAACCCACTTGGATGCTGAGCTGCCATGGGCTACATTTAGGCAGGGGTTCTAGGTTATATCTATGCATGGTCCTTGGTTGGAGAATCAGTCTCAGACAAGACCCCTGTGCCCAGATATATTTGGTTCTTGTGAGGCTCCTTTCCTCTCCAGGTCTTACTAACTCCCCCTTCTTTTATATGATTCCCTGCACTCTGCCTAAGGTTTGGTTATGAGTCTCAGCATCTGCTTTGATACACTGCTAGGTAGATTCTTTCAGAGGCCCTCTATGGTATACTCCTGTCCTGTTTCTTGTTTTCTCCTACTTCCAATTACATCACATTTGTCTTTCTAAGAGAGGATTGATCACCTTACGTGAGAACATCTTGTTTGGCTGCTTTAGGTGTACAGATTTTAGTATGTTTGTTCTAAGTCTAGTATCCATTATAAGTGAGTATATACCGTGTGTGTCTTTCTGCTTCTGGGATACCTCACTCAGGATGATCTTTTCTAGATCCCAACATTTGCTTGCAAATTTCATGATTTCCTTGTTTTTAGTTGCTGAGTAGTACTCCATTGTGTAAATGTACCACAGGTTCTATATCCAATCCTCTGTTAAAGGACATCCGTGTTGTTTCCAGGTTCTGGCTACTATTAATAAATATGTTCATTATTAATGAACATGGTTAGACAAATGTCGTTGTGTAATTGAGCATGTTTTGTATATATGCCTAGATGTGGTATAGCTGTATCTTGAGAAAGAGCTCTTTCTAATTATCTGAAAAAGTGCTAGATTGATTTCCAAAGTGATTGTACAAGATTACATTCCCACCAGCAATGAAGGAGGGTTCATCTTTCTCCACATCTTCTCTAGCATGTATAGTCACTTGAGGTTTTGATCTTAGCCATTTTGATGGGTGTAAGATAAAATCTCAGGGTTGTTTTGATTTGCATCTCCCTGATGGCTAAGGACATTGAGCAGGTCTAAATGTTTCTCTGCCATTCTATATTCTTCTACTGGGAATCCTGTTTAGCTCCATATCCCATTTTTTAATTGGATTGCTTGGTTTGTTGTTTTTTAACCTTTTTAGTCCTTTATAAATTCTGGATATTATCCCTCTGTCAGATATAGGGTTGGTGAAGATCCCTTCCCAGTCTGTAGGCTGTTGTTTTGTTCTGAAGACAAAACAAGACAGGTTCCAAGGTTGTTTCCTATTTTCTTTTTCTTCTGATGTCCATCCTCTTTGCCTTTCAGGATGGGGATTGAACATTTTAGTTAGGGTCCTCTCTTTTGCTTAGTTTGTCTAGATGTACAGATTTTAGTGGGTTTATTCTATGTTGTATGTTTATATGAGTGAGTATATACCATTCGTGTCTTTTTGCTTCTGGGACAACTCACTCAGGATGATCCTTTCCAGGTCCCACCATTTACCTGCAA
>NW_026586091.1:0-5539 GCF_907164565.1 Psammomys obesus | reverse complement strand
TTATTGCTCTGGCTAGGACTTCAAGTACAATGTTAAAGAGATATGGAGAGAGTGGGCAGCCTTGTCTTGTCCCTGATTTCAGTGGGATTGATTTAAGTTTCTCTCCATTGAGTTTGATGTTGGCTATAGGCTTGCTGTATATTGCCTTTACTATCTTTAGGTATGTGCCTTGTATCCCTGATCTCTCCAAGACTTTAAACATAAATGGGTGTTGGACTTTGTCAAATGCTTTTTCAGCATCTAAGGAGATGATCATGTGGTTTTTCTCCTTCATTTTGTTTATGTGGTGGATTACATTGATGGATTTCTGTATGTTGAACCACGCTTGCATGCCTGGGATGAAGCCTACTTGGTCATGGTGGATGATATCTTTGATGTGTTCTTGGATTCGGTTTGCAAGTATTTTATTGAGTATTTTTGCATCAATGTTCATAAGAGAGATAGGTCTGAAGTTCTCTTTTTTTGTTGGATCTTTGTGTGGTTTAGGTATCAAAGTGACTGTGGCTTCATAGAATGAGTTTGGTAGTGTTCCTTCTGTTTCTATTTTATGGAATAGTTTGAGGAGAATTGGTGTTAGTACTTCTTTGAAGGTTTTGTAGAATTCTGCGCTGAAGCCATCTGGTCCAGGGCTTTTTTTGGAGGGGAGACTGTTAATGACTGCTTCAATTTCCTTGGGAGATATAGGACTATTCAGTCTTTCTACCTGATCTTGACTTAATTTTGGTAGATGGAATCTGTCAAGAAAGTTATCCATTTCATTCAGATTTTCAAATTTTGTGCCATATAGGCTTTTGTAGTATGACCTAATAATCGTTTGGATTTCCTCAGTGTCTGTAGTTATGTCCCCATTTTCCTTTCTGATTTTGCTGATTTGTATGGTTTCTCTCTGCTTTTTAGTTAGTTTGGCTAAGGGTTTCTCTATCTTGTTGATTTTCTCGAAGAACCAGCTTTTTGTTTCATTGATTCTTTGGATAATTTTATTTGTTTCTAATTGATTGATTTCTGCCCTTAGTTTGATTATTTCCAGCCGTCTGCTCCTCTTGGGTGTATCTGCTTCTTTTTTTTCTAGGTTTTTCAGTTGGGCCATTAAGTTGTTTGTATGTGATGTTACGGATTTCTTCTTGTAAGCACTTAGTGCTATAAATTTTCCTCTGAGCACTGCTTTCAATGTGTCCCATAAATTTGGGTATGTTGTGCCTTCATTTTCATTGAATTCTAGAAAGTCTTTAATTTCTTTCTTTATTTCTTCCTTGACCCAGCTGTCATTGAGTAGTAAGTTGTTCAGTTTCCATGTGCGTGTCATTTTTTTGTTGTTTCTGTTGTTGTTGATGTCCAGCTTTAGTCCATTACGGTCGGATATATACAAGGGATTATTTCAATCCTTTTGTATCTGTTGAGGCTTGCTTTGTGACCCACTATATGGTCTATTTTGGAGAAGGTTCCATGTGGTGCTGAAAAGAAGGTGTACTCTTTTGAGTTTGGGTGAAAAGATCTGTAGACGTCTATTAGGTCCATTTGATTTAGGGATTCTGTGAGTGCTTTTATTTCCCTATTTGGTGTCTGGTTGATCTGTCCCTTGATGAGAGTGGGGTGTTGAAGTCTCCCACTATTAAGGTATTAGGATCAATGTATGATTTAAGCTTTAATATTGTTTCATTTACGAATGTAGGTGCTCTTGTATTTGGGGCATAGATATTCAAAATTGTGATGTCCTCTTGTTGGATTTTTCCTTTGATGAGAATATAGTGGCCCTCCTTATCTTTTTTGATTAACTTGGGTTGAAAGTCTATTTTATTAGATATTAGGATGGCTACTCCAGCTTGTTTTCTGGAACCATTTGCTTGAAAGACATTTTTCCAGCCTTTTACTCTGAAGTAGTGTTTATCTTTGTTGCATAGGTGTGTTTCTTGGATGCAACAGAATGATGGATCCTGTTTCTGCAACCATTCTGTTAGCCTGTGTCTTTTTATTGGTGAGTTGAGTCCATTAATATTGATAGATAATATTGACCAATGCATGTTAGTTCCTTTTGTAATGGAGTTGATGATCTTACCTTGTTTCATTGCTTGTTTTCTTTTCATTTTTGTTGGGATATTATCTGTATGCCCTGTTTTCTTGGGTGAATTCGTTTTCGTTGGATTGGAGTTTTCCTTCTAGTATCTTCTGTAGGGTTGGTTTGCTGTATAGATATTGCGTAAATTTAGTTTTGTCATGGAATATTTTGTTTTCTCCATCTATGTTGATTGAAAGCTTTGCAGGGTATAGTAGTCTCGGTTGACATTTGTGATCTCTTAGAGTCTCCATGATGCTTGCCCAGACCCTTCTGGCTTTCATAGTTTCTGATGAGAAGTCTGGTGTGATTCTGATAGGTCTACCTTCATATGTTACTTGGCCTTTTTCCCTTGCTGCTTTTAATATCTTTTCTTTGTTCTGTAGATTTAGTGTTTTGACTATGATGTGACGTGATGTGTTTCTTTTCTGGTCTAGTCTATTTGGTGTTCTGTAGGCTTCTTGTATATTTATGGACATCTCTTTCTTTAAGTTGGGAAAATTTTCTTCTATGATTTTCTTGAAAATATTTTCTGGACCTTGGAGCCTGGAGTCTTCTTTTTCATCAATTCCTATTATTCTTAGATTTTGTCTTTTCATAGCATCCTTGATTTTTGCTTTGAGAGAAGTATCAATTTCTGCAAGTGTGTCTTCCGCTCCAGAGATTCTCTCTTCCATCTCTTGTATTCTGTTGGTGATGCTTACTTTTGTGGTTCCTGATCTTTTCTCCAAGTTCTCCAGCTCAAGAGTTTTCTCATTTTGTGTTTTCTTTATTGATTCTAATTCTGTTTTCATGCCTTGCACCATTTCTTTTATATGTTTGAATTTGGATTCCTGTCTCTCTACGATGGACTCTATTTCTTTGTTCATTTCCTTTTTGTATGCCACTAATTTTTTCTCTACTTGTGCCTCTATTTGTTTGGCTATGTTTGCCTGTGTTTCTTTAAGGGTTTTGTCTATTTCTTCTTTCTTTACCTCCAATTGACTGGCCAACTCTTTGAAAGATTTGTTCATTTCCTCCTTATGAGCCTCAAATAATTGAGCAAGCATGGCTTTAAGGTCATTTTCCTGTGCTTCTGATGAATTGGAGTACCCATCGATTTTGGGGTTTGCTGGTGAAGTCATGATGTCCTGATTTATGTTGGAAGTGTTCTTTCGCCTACCCCTGGCCATTGGCTTATCTGAGACCTTCCCTGTTTGTTTTTGGATTCTGCCGATCAGACTGGTACTGTCTCTCTCTCGAGTCTGGAGAATTCTTCAGGAAGTTGAGAGAGGTCCCATGTCCTTAGCGTATGCTGAGGACTAGCTGTACCTGTGGGAGGAAAGTACGCAGGCACAAACAGAGGCAAATGCCAGCGTGCGTGCGTGCGTGTGTATATGTGTGTGTGTGTGTGTGTAAGTGGGTGTGGGCGTGTGTCTCGAGGGACAGAGTGATGGCTAATGTTGAACCCTTGAGTGTGTGGGAGGCTCTGCAATGTATATGTCGCAGGCGCTAGTGATGATCGCAGCGCAATTTCTGGCATTAACTGCCTTAACTCCTCAATTAGACCCACAGAGCAGGAACTTCAATGTTCCAAGTGCCCCTCTGTTTCCCAAAGTGGGTATATGGGTGGGAGGGGGTTCGATGCCTGGCTTCTGTTTTAGAAGAACCCAAGATCAGTGGAGCTGCAGATTCTCAAGGGTGCACTCACTTACAGGCAGGACACTTGGCAGAGATCGGCGTATCTGGGCTCTCTGCTCTCTGGTTTGGCCCTGCTTCTTTGATGTGCTCCCCAGTTCCGTGCTGCTGTCACTGCCAGGTTATGAGGTCTTGCTGCAGCTGGAGATTTCAGGGTGGTCACGTCAGTGGGAATCGGGGTAACCAGCCTTTCTGTTCTCTGGTTTGGCCCTGGTTAGTCTTAAACTGGAGGGCTGATGTGCCCCGCCAGCTCAGTGCTGCTCCGCTGCCAGGTTAGAAAGTCCCGCTGTAACTGGAGACTGGGTTGCTAGTCCAGATGCTTTCTGGGAAGTCCTGGGGTCTCTTCACTGTGCTCTCCAAGCTTGGGAGGCCCAGCGCCTGGTGTGTCTAGCTTGTATGGCGTTTCTGTCTGGTTTTGGTGAGTATATAGCGTATTCTCTGTCACTGTGGGATTGGGCGGGCCGTACCGTCAGTGATGGCGCTCCTGCGGAGCTAGACTCGGGCCCTGGGAGGATGGTGCAGCAGCCGAGCATGAATCTGGGGCTCTGAGACACAGTACTGCTGGCCTTTGCCGATAAAGGGCTTGGGGCTCCGCCTCAGTGGCTGCAGGCCCCAGGCAATTAGGTCTGTGCTGAGAAAGGCGAGTCAGCTGTGCCGAGGAGGAGGGAGGTCTGGGGGAAAGGAGTGCGGAGAGATCAAAGGATAGTTTCTCACCTTCCCCAAACAAGTCCCTGGGTGACCCGAGACCAAGATTTTCACCTCCTGCGATGTTCCCTGTTGTTTAGAAAATCTCTCCGTTGTTTCCCTGGCTTCAGAAGTTCTTCCACTCATCAACTCAGAACTTTATCTCTTCCACAGCTCGGAAACTGTGTGTGCTAGTCGCCATCTTGGCTCCGCCCCCCTACATTTCCATTTTCAATTTAGAAGACAATCATAAGGCGTCTTTCTTCACTTTCTGCTCTTTGTTTCTTTTTATTTCCAGCTACATATTCCAAGCTAGATATCACGCAGCACTTAGAATCTCCTGAGCCCTTTCTCTATTGGTCAGTAGGAAGTGCCCACTGAAACGACTACCACATCTTTGTGTTCATTCTTGTGTCTGCACTCTGTCTTAATTCTTTCACAGTAAGTGCTTCATCCTGTAAGCTATTCCCTAGGATCTTAAATACATGATGTTAAACAACAGCAAGAGCCTGAGCCTTGAATGTTTGTCACAGACCAAGCTGGGAGCCAGAATAAGATTGTGGGATGATCTTGTTATCACTTTAGTTTGTGCAAAGGAAGAAGGAAGATTAGAAATGTGTATATCAATACTATGTGCCAGATTTTCTGGTAAAATATTAGGTACTTTTTTCATAAAAAATTCTCTGGAAAATATAAAATGTAAGCATCATGATGTCGGCAAAATGAGAGTTTTGAGTAAAACAGTATATATTCATTCTGGGCTCATACTAGGCTTTATATCAGTAAACTGGTTATATTAAAAACAGACATTTTTTTTCTGTAGTTTCCTTTCAGGCCCTTTCAAAGTTCTAGTTTTACAAATAAAAGATCATCAATTTCAGCAAACTCTTCTGCACACAAACACGTACTTGTCTCATTGGAAACCTCATTCTCTGGGCACCAGACACAATCAAAGCAGCAGTCTGCTGTTTGATTCTGATGAGATTTCCTGAATCCAGGAGGGCACATCACACTGCATGTAGAGGTGGGAACCTGAGGTAGTTAAAACAAGCATTGATGACAGACATGGGTTATACAAGCTTTTTTTTATCCTGCACTATATATCAAATTCAGCATTTGAGCATTACC
>NW_026586090.1:0-1938 GCF_907164565.1 Psammomys obesus | reverse complement strand
AATTCTACCAGACCTTCAAAGAAGTGCTCACACCAATTCTCCTCAAACTATTCCACAAAATAGAAACAGAAGGTACATTACCAAACTCACTCTATGAAGCAATAGTCACCCTGATACCTAAACCACACAAAGACCCAACAAAAAAAGAGAACTTCAGACCTATCTCTCTTATGAACATTGACGCAAAAATACTCAATAAAATACTTGTAAACCGAATACAAGAACACATCAGAGATATCATCCACCACGACCAAGTAGGCTTCATCCCAGTCATGCAAGGGTGGTTCAACATATGGAAATCCATCAATGTAATCCACCACATAAACAAACTGGAGGAGAAAAACCACATGATCATCTCCTTAGATGCTGAAAAAGCATTTGAAAAAGTCCAACACCCATTCATGTTTAAAGTCTTGGAGAGATCAGGAATACAAGGCACATATCTAAATATAGTAAAGGCAATATACAGCAAGCCTATAGCCAACATCAAACTCAATGGAGAGAAACTTAAATCAATCCCCCTGAAATCAGGGACAAGACAAGGCTGCGCACTCTCTCCCTACCTCTTCAACATAGTACTTGAAGTCCTAGCCAGAGCAATAAGACAACTAAAGGAGATCAAGGGGATACAAATCGGAAAGGAAGAGGTCAAAGTGTCACTATTCGCAGATGATATGATAGTGTATATGAGCAACCCCAAGAATTCAACCAGAGAACTCCTCTAGCTGATAAACACCTTCAGCAAAGTGGCAGGATACAAAATCAACTCAAAAAAATCAGAAGCCCTCCTGTATACCAAAGACAAAAGGGCCGAGAAAGAAATTAGGGAAACAACACCCTTCACAATAGCCACTAACCACATAAAGTACCTTGGGGTGACACTAACCAAGCAAGTGAAAGACCTGTTTGAGAAAATCTTCAAGTCTCTGAAGAAAGAAATTGAAGAAGATCTCAGAAGATGGAAAGATCTCCTGTGCTCATGGATTGGTAGGATTAACATTGTGAAAATGGCCATCCTGCCAAAAGCAATCTACAGATTCAATGTAATTCCCATCAAAATACCAGCTCAATTCTTTACAGACCTTGAAAGAAAGATTCTCAGCATCATATGGAGAAACAAAAAACCCAGAATCTCCAAAACAATCCTGTACAACAGCAGATCATCTGGAGGTATCTCCATCCCCGATCTCCAGTTGTACTACAGAGCAATACTAATAAAAACTGCATGGTATTGGCATAAAAACAGAAAGGAAGACCAATGGAACCGCATAGAAGACCCAGAACTAAACCCACACACCTATGAATACTCGATTTTTGACAAAGAGGCCAAAACCATTCAATGGAAAAAAGACAGCATCTTCAACAAATGGTGCTGGTCGAACTGGATGTCCACATGCAAAAAAATGAAAATAGATCTATATTTATCACCCTGCACAAAACTAAAGTCCAAGTGGATCAAAGACCTCAACATAAAACCAGGTACTCTAAATCTGGTAGAAGAAAAAGTGGGAAACAGCCTAGAACTCATTGGCACAGGAGACAACTTTCTGAACAGAACACCAACAGCACAGGCTCTAAGAGCAACAATCAATAAATGGGACCTCATGAAACTGAAAAGCTTCTGTGAAGCAAAGGACACTGTCATCAAAACATAACGCCTGCCTACAGATTGGGAAGGAATCTTCACTAACCCTTTATCTGACAGAGGACTAATATCGAGTATATACAAAGAACTAAAGAAGCTGAAAAGCAGCAAACCAAGTAATCCAATTAAAAAATGGGGAACAGAGCTAAACAGAATTCTCGACAGAGGAATATCGAATGGCAGAGAAACACTTAAAGAAATGCTCATCCTCATTAACCATCAGGGAAATGCAAATCAAAACGACCCTGATATATCACCTTACACCCATCAGAATGGCCAAAATGAAAAACTCA
>NW_026586089.1:0-17811 GCF_907164565.1 Psammomys obesus | reverse complement strand
ATGAACACCTGAAGTAGATGAGGCCATTATACAATCTTCCAAAATTATTATCCGTTATTTTTTTCTTCTGAAGATGCATCATAAAGAGAACTTTGAACACTTAATTTCTGTTTTCTCATTATTATATCACTGAACATCTTTGGTAAAAGTGGGAAATTAAACTTATAAAGTTAGTTGTCACCCTCTTTGCAATTTCTGTCAGGTTTTGTTGTGTGGACTTTTCCATTTTGCTTTTAGAAAGAAATTCAGTCCTCCATGGGGGACATTTGGGCAGTTTGGAAACTTATGTAGACATTAATATGGAAGAAAAGTTGGAAAGAACAGCAATTGAACTGCTGAGATAATTCCTGTCAGCTGCACCGCTCAGAACTGGCCTCTGTCCATCTGATGCCATCTGGTACTGTGGTCTCCCACTGAAGACACTGTTCTGCATATTATCTCTGATCCAGTTATATGCCTGAATGATTTTGGATGAAGATGGAACATTTGCCCACTCTTCAGAACTTTGCTACATACTTGCTTCTCAAATATGGCCTTCTTTGTTTTCCTTTTAGTTATGAGCTAGCCATAGATTACAGTTTGTAGCTTACAACTAGCAGAGTCAATTGTTTCTATTACTGAAACAAAATCTGCAGTGTCTACACATTATAACCCAGTACTGACCTGGTTCATTTTCTGTTTTGTTTTCTTTCTAGGCTAAAAAAAAAATGGTAATATGTTATCTTTGAAATACCCCTTGCTAACTTAATCTGCCATAATATAATGCTAGAAATGTTATCTTAAACAACTGAAATTTGTCATTTTCCAATTCTAGGAAAAGAAAGGTGGAGATTAGGGTGTCAGTATGAGGGGACCTCTCTTTTTAATATTCAAAGAACCATTCCTTTTATCTTTACATAGACCTTCAGTCCCTTCAAAAGTTGTCTACTGCCATCGCTCTATCTTATGCAATTACTATTTGAAGTGTAAACCAACAAGCAACATTGTGGCTTTGTATGCGTTATAATCTCCTGTATTAAATTGCAGTTTCCTTTTATTTATTTATTTTTCATTCCCTTTAAATCCTGGTTGTAGCCCAATCCTACCTCGCCTTCCAGTCCCACCCTTCCTCCATTCCCCCTCCTCCCTGCTATCTCTCCTATTTCTCAGAAAAGTAGATTTCCCCTCCCCTTCCTGTTCACCCCAGCCTATCAAGTCACATCAGGGCTTCCCTTAGAGAGGTAGGACAAGGCAGGCAGGAGCCATTTTTTAGTGATGGGCCTTGAAGGTTAGGTCTGGTTAGATGTTCATTCCTGCCATGACCTTTCCTTCCTAACTCACCACTGTGGTGAGGAATTTCAGCACATGTTACTAGGCCTCTTGTTTATCACACTCTTCCCACTACAGTGGTCATAAGACAACCAAAACTGCTAATGAAAATAACTGATTTGATCACTAACTGTGTTAGTTGTCAAACAACTAACACAATTGTTCAGAAAGCTTGACTTCCACAATGCAAATTTGGAGGGGTATAATCATATTAATTTTATCTATAAAAACATGATCTATCAAGAAGAAAGCCATTTTCAGGAACCCAGAAGGACAACACTAATAAGGAGCACAAGACACAAATGGCTCCGTTATATTTTTATCTAAACTAAATTGTGTGAGGAGGCAAAATATTTAGTTTGTACAAGAATGATTGGTAATTGTAGCACTTTACCCATTTTTTGGGTAAAAATGAAATAGATTGATGTTATAAGTATACTCACATACTCACATCTATTTAGTAAGACAAGAGATGATTTTTCTTTTTAACCATAGAGCACTATCAAGGAATTGAGATCCTGGATGATAGTTTATTTTTTAAGAACACAATGTTCTATTTCTTCTTAACCTTTTCTGTAAAATATGCAAGGGTTTACTTTTTTAAGTTAAACTGTGGAAATATAAACATTTCTAAAATTGTTTAATCACAAATCCAGTATTGTTATTGCTTTGAAATATATTTCTTAGGCAATAATTATGCAACTAAAATTTTCTGTTAATATTCAAAAACAGAGTAGGTTCTGTTTCATATTCACCAATGTTTCCTATTACAGAAGCATTAAAATTTCTCTTGGTTCTGAGAATTTTTTGCAAATTTTATTAATAAGATAAAAAATGTAAAATTTACTTTAATGCTAATATTTTCATATGTTCTTATGCTACTTGGACAGTTTTGTCATATTTTTATGTCTCTATCAAACTGTAAGACAAAAACTGACCTAAAGACAATGTTTGTGTATTTCTATGATCTTATTTACTTCACACAGCATCAGGCAATACATACTCAGGTGTTAAAATAGTCTTCAGTTAATATTTGACTTCACCATGAATATGGGAGCTAGAGAAACAAGTTTTGCAACTGGACATTTGAATGTAAAATGATAATAGATGCTCTAATATTTATTATATGTCAGGAGCCTTGATTCCAGTGGCCTGCTTTGATATTTTAATCTCGGCAGAGAGATGGCTTTTAGGAGGCCTTTACTAATGGCAGAGAAGAACTTGCAAGTCCATCTCCTTTTGTTTGTGACAGCAGGTGAGATAGCTTGTGAGGGTTACACCTCTTCCTCAGGCTCCTTGTGCAAATTAACCTATTGTTCTGAGAAATTTTACTGGCTGAAAGTAACTCCTCACAAATAATGAGGTCAGAGGGCTGGAGGCAAGGGAGGAGGCAGAGACTTGAGACTTGCTGCTTGCGCAGCAGCCTGCCTTTTGTTGTGGCTGTGGAGTCTGGACCTTTAAAAAAGTTTCCTGTGTGCTGTGTGTTTATTTTATTAATATTAATCCTCACTCCTGACTCAAGAACCGTTCAACTCTGCCAGGCTGGCTCCGGCATATATAGAATGTGTACCATAAATGTTAGGTCCATTTAATGAATGAATAATTAGTTAGGTATCTCTGTGTTAAACTTTAGTACTCATATATTTTTAGTGTTGACACTGTATGAGATTCCTTTTATGGAATTCCTTTACGGTATTCCTTTTGCTGTTGGAAATGATGGAATATTCAGAAATTTACATCAATAATCTAAAAGCATTATTAGGTAGCATATTTAAATTGTTAATTATATGCATCTTCTCATGAAAGACAAGAGAAATGAAAAGGGATATTGATGTTAAGATCTACCTCACTGTGGCCTTAAACACCCGGCAAAATCTTTGTTTGTACTTTGTCATTCAAGCTAATTCATGGTCATCCTGAATGACCACTGCAAGTATTTAAACCACATACTTAACATTTAGTCTTCAGCCTTTATAATGAAACATCATGAAGCCAGAAAACACATATTAGCCTGCTATCACTTATGTGGGGAAAACTGTGGGCAAACATTGTTGGCTGAGGTTCCAAGCCACTAATATGCTTTCTTTCTTTAGCTTAGAAATGCCAATGATGTTACAAAATTGCATACTTAGCATTAAGTCTGGTCACAAACCTCTTAAGCCTGACACAAGCTTGAATTAGGCCATAGGTTTCCCTTTAAGATGAAGTTTAATTCCTCATTTGTCAGTTCTTCCTGTTTTGCATCTCAAGCACAGAACTTTACTATTAATGTGTTTCAGAGAGGTCTACAAGGATGACCCATGAAGCATGTTGAACTTGAATTCATCACAGTGGACCTAGGATGCAGAGAAATGGCAATTAGTTTGACATGGGTGGAACAGGATGAAGGATTCTCTGTCTGTGAACAACTCAGAAATTTTATATACAGCCTTAAATATCTACTTATGAACATTTGAGTATGTGAATTAAATAATATAGCCAAAGATGTTTCTTCATACTGATTTTGATTCTCTATATATTTCAATAAAAACTATTAATAAATGAAACTAGTCATTAATGCTATGAATAAAATTATTTTATATCACCATTTGTACAATAATTGCAAAGAAGCATGTGTGTATATGAATCATTCTAATGAAGACAAAACTGTATTTGCACATTAAGATGTTTGTGTAATTATATAGGCTAAATTATCTTCCTGTTGTCTTTGATATTGATTTTCATATCCTCAGTATGAATATATATACATATATATACACACAATATTATTATTTTACACTTCTATAACAATAAATGCTTTTTTATCAGTCTATCTCTGTCACATACACACACACTCATAGACACATTCACCCATACACCTACACACACAAGACTATTGTTTTAGTTTATTCATCCATCCATGCTCACATTAACATACTTAAAATACCCTAGATAAGAGATATCAGATTTTGAGAAATGTAATTAAAATGAAATTCATATTTCTAAACATTTTTTTTCTTGAAGTGATTATAGTATTTTATGTCTTTTAGAATAACTTTGTCAAATTTAGACTTTTAGTTTTTCAGTATGGTTGGTATTTAGTAAAAACTCAGTGGAAATGATGCATTTCCTCTACTTTTTAAAATAAGAATTAACATTTTAAAATTGTGTTTATTGTGATTTTAACTGAAACCTTTCATATGAGCTAGTATAGTAAAGATGAAGTTCAACTCCAAAGCTGCCAGATTAACTGACAATTTCACATCTGTGAAAATTTTATCAAATTACTTCTGATATATAGGCATGAAAGAAGACAAGATGAAGCTGACTGAAAAAAAAATCATCTTTAGAACAAATTTCACATATGACACAGATGTTTAAATTACCAGATAATTTTAAAGTATTAATGAAGAATGAAGCAATATAGAAATGGTTGGTTAACACTATAAGAGATACTAAAACACAAAGATAATCAAAAGGAAACATTAGATATAAAAGTATAATAGAAATCAATAATATATTGGGAGAATTATTAATAGCCTATACAAGACATTCATAAAACTTAAGAAGTTTGAAAATATACTCCAAAAACAAGGAAATAATGAAATTTGCCAGGAAATGGATGGAACTAAAAAAGATCATCCAAAGTTAGGTAATCCAGAAGCAGAAAGGAACATATGCTGTATTCTCACTGGTAAGTGGATATTACTCACATAATATAAGATAAATATACTCAAATCTATAGCCCTAAAGAAGGTAGACAACAAGGATGACATTTGGGAAGAGGCTGAAACCTCACTCAGAAGGGCACATAGGATTGACATCAGAAGTAGGAGAAGACAGGGATTACAACAGGAGTCTTCCTCAGGGGTCCTCTGAAAGACTATCTATCAGGATATCAAAGCAGATGCTGAGTCTCACAGCCAACTTTGGGCAGAGTACAAGGAATCTTAAGAAAGAAGGGGGAGATAGAAAGACCTGGAGGGGACAGGAACTCCACAAGGAGAACAACAGAACCCAAAAATCTGGACCTTAGAGGGGCATGCAGAGAGTGATTGGTACTCCAACCAAGGACCACAAGGACTTAGACCTCCTGCTGAAATGAAGCCCATAGGCTGCTCAGTTTCCAAATAGGTTTCTTAGTAAGGGGAACAGGGAATGTCTGGCATGAACTCAGGGGCCAGCTCTTTGATCACATCTCCCTGGGGGATGCATCCTTGCCAGGCCACAGAGGAAGATGATGAAGCCAGTCCTGATGATACCTAATATGCTATGGTCAGATAGAGAGGTATAGATGTTCAGAACTGTGATGTTTTCCTGGCAGATTTTTCCTTTGATGAGAATGAAGTGCCCCTCCTCATCTTTTTTGATTAATTGTGATTGAAAGTCCATTTTATTAGATATTTGGATAGCTAACCCAGCTTTTTTTTCCTGGGTCCATTTTTCTAGCCATTTACTCTGAGGTAGTATTTATCTTTCTTGCAGAGATGTGTTTCTTGGATCCAGCAGAATGGTGGATCCTGTTTCTGCAACCATTCTGTTATTCTGTGTCTTTTTACTGGAGCATTGAGTCCATTGATGCTGAATGTTAGTTCCTTTTATTGTGGAATTGGTGGTGTTACTGTGATTCATTGCTGGTTTTCTTTTAATTTTTGTTGAGAAATTATCTATACCCTGTTTTCTTGGGTGTAGTTGTTTTCATTGGAGGGGCTTGTGGGTTGTTTCCAGGTTCTGGCAATTACGAATAAAGCTCCTATGAACATGGTTGAGCAAATGTCCTAGTTGTGTACTTGAGCATATTTACCAAAATTAAATCGAGATCAGGTAGAAAGATTGAATAGTCCTATATCCCCCAAGGAAATAGAAGCGTTCATCAAAAGTCTCCCTTCCTGTTTTCTCCTTCTTACACTGTCTGTCCCACTGGTCTTTCTGAGTGAGGACTGACCATCTTACCCAGGGTCCTCCTTCTAGCTCACCTTCTTAAGGAGTACTGATCTTAGTGTGTTTATCCTATAATATATTCTAGTATCCCCTTATAAGTGAGTATATACTGTGTGTGTCTTTCTGCTTCCGAGATACCTCACTCAGGATGATCTTTTCTAGTTCCCACCATTTGCCTGCACATTTCATCATTTCCTTGTTTTTAATTGCTGAGTATTTTTCTATTGTGTAAATGTAACACAATTTCTGCATCCATTCTTCCATTGAGGGATATCTGGGTTGTTTCCAGGTTCTAGCTATTACAAATAGAGCTGCTTTGAACATGGTTAAACAAATGTCCTTGTTGTGTGCTTGGAAATAGGACAGGCACCTACCACAGAGGGCCTCTGAAAGACTCTACCCAGAATCGTATAAAAGCAGATAATGAGACTCATAAACTTTGGGCAGAGTATTCAGAATCTTATGAAAGAAGGGAGAGATAGATAGACCTGGAGGGAACAGGAGCTCCACAAGGAGAGCAACAGAACCAAAAAAAATCTGGGCACAATCTTTTCTAAGACTGATACTCCAACCAAGGGCCATGCATGGATATAACCTAGAACCACTGCACAGATGTAGCCCATGGCAGCTCAGTGTTCAAGTGGGTATCCTAGTAAGGGGAACAGGGACTGTCTCTGACATGAACTCAGTGGCTGACTTTTTGATCACCTCCTCCTGAGTGGGGAGCAGCCTTACCAGGCCACAGTGGAAGGCAATGCAGCCAATCCTGATGAGACCTGAAAGGCTAGAGTCAGATGGTAGGGGACGAGGCCCTCCCTTATCAGTGGACTTGGAGAGGGGCATGGGAGCAGAAGAGGGAATGGTTGGGAGGGGACTACAGCTGGGATACAAAATGAATAAACTGTAAATAATATAAAAAATTAAAATTAAAATAAAAAACAAAGTTAAACACTGAAGAAATATGTAGTCTTTCAGGGGTCCTCTGTGTTAGGGTCCTGTCCTGTTACTTGTTTTCTCCTACTTCAATGTCCATCCCATTTGTCTTTCTAAGTGAGGATTGATCATCCTACCCCGGGTCTTCTTTCTTGTTTATCTTCTTTAGGTGTACAGATTTTAGTATGTTTATCCTATCTCATCGGTCTAGTATCCACTTATAAGTGAGTATATACCATGTGTATCTTTCTGCTTCTGGGATACCTCATTCAAGATGATCTTTTCTGGATCCCACCATTGGCTTTCAGATTTCATGATTTCCTTGTTTTTAATTGCTGAGTAGTATTCCATTGTGTAAAAGTACCACAATTTCTGTTGGTTGGCTCTTTGACTTCCCCCACCCACCAACCCACCGAGGGAGGAGCAGCATTGTTTGGCCACAGAGGAGGACATTGCAGCCAGTCCTGAAGAGATCTGAGTTGTTTTTTGTTTTTTGTTTGTTTGTTTTGTTTTTTTCAGTAGTGGGAATTGTATGAGTCCAAATGCATGCTATGTAAGAACTCTACTGCTGAGCTATATCCTCATATCCTAAAGAGTCCCAATCTATTACATGGCAAATTAGTTTTCCTTATTTTCAGCATGTTAGAATGCAAGTTATATACCTAGGAGTGGTATAGCTGGGTCTTGAGGTAGCACTACTCCTAGTTGTCTGAGAAACCGCCAGATTGACTTCCAAAGTGGTTGAACCAGTTTACATTCCCACCAGCAATGGAGGAGGGTTCCCTTTTCTCCACAACCTCTCCAGCATGTGCTATCACTTGAGTTTTTCATCTTGGCCATTCTGATGGGTGTAAGGTGAAATCTCAGGGTCGTTTTGATTTGCATTTCCCTAATGGCTAATGAGGTTGAGCATTTCTTTAAATGTTTCTCTGCCATTCGATGTTCCTCTTTTGAGAGTTCTCTGTTTAGCTCTGTTCCCCATTTTTTAAGTGGATTACTTGGTTTGTTGCTTTTCTGCTTCTTTAGTTCTTTATATATACTGGATATTAGCCCTCTGTCAGATAAAGGGTTGGTGAAGATTCTTTCCCAATCTGTAGGCTGTCTATTTGTTTTGATGACAGTGTCTTTTGCTTTACAGAAGCTTTTCAGTTTCATGAGGTCCCATTTATTGATTGTTGCTCTTAGAGCCTGTGCTGTTGGTGTTCTGTTCAGGAAGTTGTCTCCTGTGCCAATGAGTTCTAGGCTGTTTCCCACTTTTTTTTCCAACTGATTTAGAGTATCTGGTTTTATGTTGAGGTCCTTGATCCACTTAGACTTTAGTTTTGTGCAGGGTGATAAAAATTTGCTCAAGTACACAACAAGGACATTTGTTCAACCATGTTCGTAGCAGCTTTATTTGTAATAGCCAGAACTTGGAAACAACCCAGATGTCCATCAACAGAGGAATGGATACAGAAATTGTGGTATTTTTACACAATGGAATACTACTCAGCAATCAAAAAGGAGGAAATCATGAAATTTGCAGGCAAGTGGTGGGATCTAGAAAAGATCATTCTGAGTGAAATATCCCAGAAGGAGAAAGACAAACTTGGTATATACTCGCTTATATAGACCTACAAGATATGATAAACATAATGAAATCTATACACCTAAAGAAGATAATCAAGAAAGTGGACACAGGCGAAGGTGATTAATCCTCATTTAGAAAGACAAATGGGATGTGCATTGAACTTAATGACAGGAGTCTACCACAAAAGGCATCTGAAAGACTCTACCTAGCAGTGTTTCAAAGCAGGCACTAAGACTCATAACCAAACCCTCGGCAGAGTGCAGGGAATCATATGAAAGAAGGGAAGTTAGTATGATATGGAAAGGATAGGAGCTCTACAAGGACCAAATATATCTGGGCACAGGGTCTTTTCTGAGACTGACACTCAACCAAGGACCATCTATAGATATAACCTAGAACGTCTGCTCGGATGTGGCCCGTGGTAGCTCAGTAACCAAGTAGTTTTCCAAAGTAAGGGGAACACGGACTATTTCTAACAGAATCTCAAGGGCAGGCTGTTTGACCCCCCCCCCCAGGGGAGGAGCAGTCTGTTAGGCCACAGAGGAGGACTTTGCA
This sequence comes from Psammomys obesus, assembly GCF_907164565.1. NCBI lineage: Eukaryota > Metazoa > Chordata > Mammalia > Rodentia > Muridae > Psammomys > Psammomys obesus. The sequence goes on along the minus strand of NW_026586089.1, from coordinate 8,525 downwards.
GCCAGCCTTGAAGATACCTGATAAAACAGGGTCAGATGAAAGGGGAGGAGGTCCTCCCCTATCAGTGGACTTGGAAAGGGGCAGGGAGGAGACCAGGGAGGGAGTGTGGGGTTGGGGAGGGAATGAGGGAGCTGGATACAGCTGGGACACAGAGTTAACAAAATGTAACTAAAAATAAAAATAAAATAAAAATAAAAAAAAGAAAAATAATGTATTTATATCTAGGAAGTAGAGCGTGCCAGCACTGGAGAGTGCATGGTGGTGAAAGTGGCCTTGCCTTTCTTGTCCACGATGAACACAGCAGAGAGAAGCACATTAAGAGACTTGTCATTTCTAACTATGTAAGGACATTAAGTTTCACAGACTGTGGGTCTGGTTAATTTTGGTGTGTGGGTTTTTTTTTTATTGATTTCCAAGTTTTTGTAATAAAGTTTATTTTAAAAAGAAAAAAAAAAGAATGCAAGTTATACACCATGAACATTCTTATTTTTTTATTTTTGACATTTTGTTCTGTGTTGTATCTTCAAAATATCTTCTATTTGTTACACATAGCAAATTTATTCATTTTACTTTTAGTATAGGGTTCCACTGATGAACATAATATAATTTCTGTAATCATTTGGCTGCATTTCCTATTTATACTCTCACTAACTTGAAACTAATAGGAATTGTGAGTTCAGAAACATTTCTATAGATATTAACAAGTGTACATATGTTCATTTAGTTGTTCCATATACAAAGAGACATCATGGGCAGTTTAAACTATAAGCAAAAATGTAGACTTACTTGCAGTTCTTGCAGTTCTTCTTCTATTGCCTATGCTTTATTTTATATAGCTACATCACTTAGTATTGTTGGATTTTAGTATTGTTAGTTACTGTTATTTATTAATGGGGTTAGGATACTTTTTGGATACTCTTTTCTTTTGTGAAGAACCTATACAGTGATATTTTAAGAGATTTTACTCTTGTAATTAAATTTATGTTAACAACTTTTGAAAAACATTAAAATGTATATATAAACTGAGTTTTGACATTTATTGGAACTTATAATTAAGGTTAGCATAAAGGTTATATGCTATACTCTCAAATATACCAAATTGGTCAACATATCACAATAGAGAGATGTTAAAATTCTTTTTGCTAGATTTTTAAGATGTGTAGCTCATGATTTCTCTCTGTGGTAATATTTTTAAGAGAAAACCAATCAATCTCATTCTTATGCAATTTCAATATAATATCCATTTTCACTTTTTTCTCTCTCTCACTCACCTATTGCCCAGCTTATGGCAACAACCATGCACCCAATTTTTACATTTTTAATTTCTTAGATTCTTTTAATGAGGCTCATGTGTAGTTTCTTTTTTGTGTTACTGACTTCCTTCAATTTATACCACATTGTTCCAATGAAGTTGTCTCTAATTGTAGTATTCCATCACAGTATTTGGTTGTGCCAATGTGCCACAGTTTTTTCATTCACAGTTGATCAGTTCTTATCTCGTCCCCATTTCTAAATTATTGAGAATAGTGCAATGGTGATAGGAGTCAGTTCATAAAACTGATTCATTTCTTTTGACATATGTGCATATGATCCTGCCTCATATGATAATTCAACTTTCATTGTTTAATCGTAACCTGTATTGTGCTTTCAATAATAGCTATAGTAATTTACATACTAACCAAAGTACTCAAAAACACCATTTTTCACATCTTTTCCAACCTTTGATACCTTTATTATATTTGATAACAGACATTCTAGTAAGCAGAATGATAAATCTGATTTTATTTTTAATTAGAATTTCTTTACACCCGTCAGAATGGCTGAGATCAAAAACTCAAGTGACAATACATGCTGGAGAGGATGTGGAGAAAGGGGAACCCTCCTCCATTGTTCCTGGGAATGTAAATTTGTACAGTCACTTTGGAAATCAATCTGGTGCTTTCTCAGACAACTAGGAATCACGCTTCCTTGAGATCCAGCTATACCACTACTAGGCATACATCCAAAATATGCTCAAGTACACAAGAAGGACATTTGCTGAGCCATGTTCCTAACAGCTTTATTTGTAATAGCCAGAACAGGGAAACAACCCAGATGTCCTTCAAAGAAGGAATGGATACAGAAATTGTGCTGCATTTACATAATGGAATACTACTTAGCAATTAAAAACAAGGAAATCATGAAATTTTCAGGCAAATGGTGGGATTTAGAAAAGATCATCCTGAGTGAGGTATCGCAGAAACAGAAAGATACACACAGTACATACTCACTTATAAGTGGATACTAGACATATAATATAGAATAAACCTACAAAAATCTGTACACCTAAAGAAGGTGAGCTAGAAAGAGGATCCTGGGTAAGATGATCAATCCTCCCTGAGAGAGGCAAATGGGACAGACATTGAAAGAAGGAGAAATTAGGAAATAGGACAGGAGCCTACCACAGAGGTCCTCTGAAAGACTCTACTTAGCATTGTATCAAAGCAGATGTTGAGACTCATAAACAAGCTTTGGGCAGAGTGCAGGGAATCTTAGGAAAGAAGGGGGAGATAGTAAGACCTGGAGAGGACAGGAGCTCCACAAGGAGAGCAACAGAACCAAAATATCTGGGCCCACTTGTCTTTTCTGAGATTGATACTCCAACCAAGGACCATTCATGGATCTAACCTAGAACCCCTGCTCAGATGTAGCCCATAGCAGCTCAGTCTCCAAGTGGGTATCCTCGTAAGGGGAACAGGAACTGTCTCTGACATGAACTCAGTAGCTAGCTCTTTGACTGCCTGCCCCATTTGGGGAAGCAGCCTTGTCAGGCCACAGCAGAGGACAATGCAGTCAGTTCTGATGAAACTGGAAAAGCTAGGGTCAGATGGAAGAGGAGTAGGACCTCCCCTATCAGTGGACTTGGAGAGGGGCATAGGAGGAGATGAGGGAGGGGAAGGGGGAGTGGACTACAGCTGGGATACAAAGTGAATAAATTTTAATTAATGTAAAAATAAAAAAATAATTAAAAAGAAAAACATAAATAAATAAATATTTTAAATTAACCTTGATGAAATAAATATGTCATAGAGGAATAGTAGTAGCAGGTTCTGTGATCACCTTCCTGTTGGGAGCAACCTTGCTAAGCCACAAAGGAAGATCATGCAGTCAGTCCTGATAGCCTAGGGTCAGAGGGAAGAGGGGGAGGACCTCCCCTATCAGTGAACCCTAGTTCACTGGGGCATAGGCAGAGAAGAGGGAAGGAGGGTGAGAATGATAGGGGACATGAGAGGGGGTCACAGCTGAAATACAAAGTAAATATATTGTAATAAATAATAAATAAAATTTTAAAAAGAAAAAAGAACAATTTCCTTGATGATGTGTGACGTTAAGCATTTCTCTCAAAACTATTTGAGCAGATTTTATGTCTTCTTTTGCTAAGTGTATATCTATATTTGTAATCCTTTTCAAGTCATTTCCAATTCAGGACTAACTGAAAATCAAAATAAAAAAATAATATGACATTTAAGTAGAATCACAACTATGATGTAAAAACAGAATAAACACGAGTACCTAATTCAATTATCTTATTAATCAATGAAGGAGTCAGTAATACACCAAAGCTGATTCAAATATTAATCAAATAAATTTATTTCATCATTTTATTCATGTAAGAAATATGTTAATAGAAACAGAACTCTTAAATATCTTATAAGCCATAAAACTCAAATCTGATCACTATTGCTTTTATCTTTCTATCTAATAGAAACATATAAATTAACTTTTAATTTCAGATTCAGGGCTCAATGAAATGGTAAATAGCACCGTAAAATGCAGGCGCCTCCTTTTAGAATCTAGATTGCTCAATAACTCTTGAATTGGCCTGTTAAACATTGACATTGAAAGGACATTGTATTTCTCTGCCTTGTTTTAAACTAATAGATAGTTATTTCAACAAAAGAAATGGTTATAAAAGTCACATGTAACAGGCCTAAAACAGGTCACTGAAACACAAAGAGCAATTGTTACTTTCACAGTCTACTGTCAGTATTTTGGGAGCACTTCATAGAGAGCTAGCTTGTTCTCAGCCTTTTTTTTTCAATTTGTTTAATTTCATTTTATGTACATTAATGTGAAGATCCCAGATCCCTTGGAATTGGGGTTACAGACAGTTATGAGCTGCCATGTGGGTGCTGGGAATTGAACTCAGGTCCTTTGGAAGAGCAGACAGTGTTCTTAATCACTGAGCCATCTCTCCAGCCCCTGTTCTCAGCCTTTTAATTTAAAAGTATAAACTAAATTCTAAGTAGAAAGAATTTTAAAATATAACAATACATTTGGCCCATTGAAATATATATTTGAGTTTTTCTATTTGTTTGTTGGAAGAATGACATAGAGAAATGTAGGCAGGTCTTTCTAGTTTACAGTTGTATTCCAATATTGCGTCAATGGAAGACATTTTGCCTATTGTAGTGAGTAAAGAATACCAAGAATAATCATATAATATTGTAAAATCGAACCTAGTTCCTGCATTATTCATAACTGTATATACTGAAGTTTGCAATTTTGTTTGAAATCAGTGAAATATTTTACAAGAGACTTTTATTTTGTATTTGAAATAAACATAATTTCTTTAAAGAAAAAAATATCCCAAGCAGGTTCAACATTGCTGTCTTTGTCTAACACATATTCCCTCATTCATATAGATGACATTTTAAACACCTGCTGTTTTTAAATGATGCTATTATCATTAACAGTTAAATCTGGGAATAGCGTAGTTCTTATTGCCCTCTGTTGTCAAATAGTCCACCTGTTTTTAATTAGATAAGTCATCTATGGCTTCATATAGCATGCCATTTGGAATTATAAATGGCAGGTTCTACAGGAGTAGAGCTTTTACTTAACTGATTTTTCCCTAATAACTATTCCAAACTTTGAAATGTGATAAAATTTTCTACATCATCCTCAAACAAATTCAAGAGCAGAAATCTTATCCCTATACCTATTGCGATGATCAGACACTGAAAATCAAAACAGATTACCTGAGCTCCAGTTATAAGGATTTGTTTAGGCAAATGCTCCATGACTTTGGCCGTCAGTTCCTTTTTACTAATAAATCAAGTGACACTTTTCCTGTAGACCTACTTCGTACAAACCGCTATGGCTAAATGCTGTCACTGTAAGCGACAGCACCATGGACCATAGTAGCATATCCTTGGCGCTCTGATATGTTGAACGGATACAACTTTCTTGCATATGGCATGAAGAAAGTCTGCACTCTGTGGAAGACATATTTGGTTATCAGGAGAAAGAATGAAGTTAGCATTAGTGCATTGGTCAAAGGTTAAGCAGGATTTATCTAGCTTTTCGGCTTTAAAATAATTCTAAGCCTACTCTCTAAAACGTAAGTACAATGCAAATATGCTAACAAAAGGCATAGTATAAAAAAACTGATTTAATGGTTAGATGATCTAATCAAGGATTTGTACCTCTTTCCAAGTTGTATGTGAAAAATCTCATTTGGTTTCATTTTTTTATTAGTGTCTCACTGGCAATATTAAGGAGATTATATATAATTTTAGCAGCCTTACCTATAAAGTAATTATAGTATTACTATTCCATGTGAATTTTGAGACAAAAATTACAAACAAAATGAAAAAAATATAGCCATTATTTAACTATGAAATTGAGTGTTTAACAGTTGCCTTCAATAGTTTTAAGAGGTTTCTTTCTGGCCTGCATTCCTACTTTTGCTTATTAGTTTAATTTTATTTTTTTCATTTATCATTTTTAAATTATTATTTATTATAATTTATTCACTTTGTATCCTGGATGTAGTCTCTTCCCTTTTCTCCTCTAGGTCCCACTCTCCATCCCTCCTTCCCCCCTATGTCCCTCCCCGAGTTCACTGATAGGGAAGGTCCTCCTTCCCTACTATCTGACCTGAGCCTATCAAGTCTCATCAGGACTCTCTTGATCCTCTTTCTCTTTGGCCTACTTAGGCTACCTCACCAGGGAGAGGTGATCAAAGGGCTCATAATTTTATAATACTTTGAAGTGTGGTTTAATCAAAATTCTCTGGCATGTTTATTTTCATTTTTTTAAATTATTAATTTCTTTTATGTTTTGATATTTTTATTTAATTACACAATCCTTCCTTCTCTGTCCTCCACCTAAACTCTTCTGTAAACTTTATCTGAGTCTAGATGCAGTTTGCTTTTGTTTTTGCACAACATCATAAAGATAGCATCTGGGTAAAATAATGCTAGCTGTGAACCGTCATCTGGCTAAAAGCAGAAGCATCTGGAGGGTTGCCACTGACTGGTCTATCCTTTCATTGGCAACACATGCCTTTTCTGTCTCATTGAACAGAGGGATGTCAAACAGTTTTGAATTCTCTGTGGTTCCCATAATCATATCTGGTAGCAATATTTATTTGTGTAGGACAAACAAGGACCTTTGATGGTCAGAGAACAATTTTTATCAATTCTGTAACTCTCTTAATCATCTTTGTAAAAAATCATTCTATATGCTCTCAAGGACATGAGCTTAGTATTTGGTTAAATACCCAGCCTGTGTTGCGAAGCTACAGACATTTCTGAAGCCACAGTCATCATCACTCTATCCACATTAAAGAAAAATCAATGTTGAGAGAAGAGGTGACTCTACAGATTTGTGAGTAGATTTGAAGGTAATTTGGGATTTAGAAAAGATTAACGTAAGGATTTAAGTAGCTTTCATAGTGCTATCTTTCACTGACTTAAAATATGTCTGAGGCATGCAGGTAAGCATGTACGCAGGAGCACAATATCCTTTCACGCAGTGGTTAATTCATAAAATCATAGAGATTCACTTTGTGGCTGTTATACTCTGGTACTATACCTGAATCCAAGAATTTGCTTAAAGTTGATTTATCTTAATGGAAAGTTTAAATATGCACGGGAATAAACACTGCCGGTGATAGAGGTGACCATAAAGTTACAAAAGACAAATTTGTGGAAGATGAGAACAAAAGGGCTTCTAAAAAGCTATATGTATGCTGAGATCTTTTTGCAGCTAAAAGAAATTCTCCAGGTATTGAGAGGTAAAATGAGATTATTCAAATGAGAAATTTATAATACTATAAGGGAATACTTTTTAAAAAGAACTATACTTCATTAAATTAAAAACCTGAAAGTTATGTTTGGTTTTCTAGATTCATTCAAACAACCAATATTAAAAGAACATTAAAAATAGGTCCAATAACTCAAACAGACCATAATAAACAAGAAGACTGAAATAGTAATTAAAAGCTCATGCACAAATAGATTTATAGCAGAAATTTACCAGTCTTTCAAAGAAGAACTACAAGCAATAGTTCTTAAAATATTAAAAAAATAGAAACAGAAAGAACATTTCCAAACTTTTTAGAAAGCTAATATTACTTTAATATGAAAACTGGATAAAGACACAACAACAACAAAAATCACTGCAGGTGGTGTCTGAAATAAACACAGACTCATACATTCTTGCCAAGATAATTTCAAATGGAATACAGACAAGTATCAAAAAAGATAACTATCAAGTTTGATTCCACCCTAAGATATATAAATGGATCATCATACAAATGTCAATAAATGTTACAAATCATTTAAGTGAGAAACAAATTTAAAATTTTAGGAAAAATAGTGATTTTGTTTAATGATCAATGATGGGACTAGGATATATGGTACAAAATCTTGTTGGAAAGAAAGTCAGGAAGCATGAAAATGGACACTTGTAGGCCAGGTAGGTTGTTTGTTTCATCTAGGAGGCCATGAACAGACAGTAAAGTTGATAGCCAAATATTTTTATTTGTTTGATTTAAGAATTATAAAGGTTTCTCTGAAACAAATTAAATGTCCATATTGTAAATTGAACGAGGATTTTCACAGGTTTCAGGGGACCCTGTGAAAGAGGAGGCAGAGGACAGTAAAAGGTGGAGGGGATGGAGGACACTAAGAAAGTATGAAAGAAACATAGCGAGCCTGACAAACACATGAAATCACAGATGGTATGGCAACATGCATAGGCCATCCACAGATGTGCATGAAACATGGCCCCAGTGCTTAGAGAAGAGGACACGAGCCCCCATCTGTAACCCCAAAGCTATGTCCCATTGGTAACTATTTGCAAAAGAGAAATCAGTTCTCTCTAGTAGTATCAATGGGGCTACAAACCACTCCTAAAGCCAGCCACCCAAATATTCTTGAGGCTTGCACAAGCCTGGCTATTCTAGTTTCGTAAGCATTTACTTTCTTAATGTTTCTCACTGTAAAAGTTACCTAAACTTTGTACAAACAACATATCCAGAAATTTCAATAATTGACACATGTCACATATTTAGCAAATGATAGCAGCTAATGGATATTCCAAACCAAAGAAGTTTTATGTTTATAGGAAATATTTTGCTTCAATTAATAATACGCTTCCTATTTGTCCTATCAAAATGTTTTTAAAAAGAATACAATACATTAATAAAACTTTTGAGATTAAAAAAGATCTAATTTTGCTTTCTCTTTCAGTTC
>NW_026586088.1:0-3028 GCF_907164565.1 Psammomys obesus | reverse complement strand
CTCATTACAGCCTTCAAATCAGGATGACACCGAACCTTCTTCTGCTCTTTCATGGACTTACCCCCTTCCAAATCCAGAGGAGATTAAAATTGTGCCTCCATATGATGATGAGGATCGCTATGGAATTAATTATGTAGAGCCAATCCCTCCCTCTGGATTTTTTTTTCCTCAAAACTACAAAATCCAAATCTGTGCAGGCAACTCCAACTCAGACTACAAAACCACCTAAAGAGGTTGTAGCTCAAACTTCAGAACCTCAGGAGGAGGTGGCTCCAGCTCTACTGGAGAGCCAACCTCCATCTCCAAAACCACCTAGTATCTCATTACAGCCTTCAAATCAGGATGACACTAAACCTTCTTCTGCTCCTTCATGGACTTACTGCCTTCCAAATCCAGAGGAGATTAAAGTTGTGTCTCCATATGATGATGAGGATCGCAATAGAATTAATTACAGAAGGCCAATCCCTCTGGTAGTTGTACGTCCAGATTTGTTTTCCCTCAAAACTACAATATCTAATCCTGTTCAGGATTCTCCAACTCAGACTACAAAACCACTTGAGGAGTTGTAGCTCAAACTCTACAACCTCAGGAGGAGCTGGCTCCAGCTCCATTGGAGAGCCAAGCTATGTCTCTAAAACCACCAAGTATCTTATTACAGCCTTCAAATCAGGATGACACTGAACCTTCTTCTCCTCCTTCATTGACTTACCGCCCACCAGATTCAGATGAGTCTACAAAACCACTCAGGAGCTCTTTACAGCCCTTAGACATGGGACACCCTCCTAATTTAGACCCTGCTAAAAAGGCTCCTCATTCTGCAACTCTCAATGAGATTACTGATTTTCCTTCAATCCATCCTCAAGTGATACCTCCAGAACAGGCTCATATTCAGCATCTAAACCCACCTGAAAGCACAGTTCGTCCATTAGATTTGCAAGTTAGCATAACTCATCAATTTACTACTAAGAGTGGACTCTTTGAAACTATGCAGAAGACTCTCTCAATCTGCACAGCCACTTAAGGAGCTTGTTTCCAATGCACCATTGTTTGATGATATTAAAAATTCAGAGCCAGGTCAGCATCAAACTCAGCATACAATGTCACCTGTGTTCCCAGCTCAATATCTTGATGTAGAACGGGCTATAACTGAAATACCTAAGATAGGTAGTGAACTTCCTGAAGCTCCAGGGAATAGTATTGTTGCTCCTCCATACAACCCTGAAATGAGTTTGCTACCTTCTGACAAGATTCAGATTCAACAACCAAACATAACTCAAGTCACAAGGCATTATTTACCCTCAGAATCTTCTGTAACTCCACAACCTAATACAATGGTCAAACGTTCTGCCTGTATGAAGGAGACCCCAGATCAGATTTCAGAGATACCTGTGGAGACTGTAGCCCAATCTCAAGAGCGTTATACAACATGTCTAGCTTCAGTTGTTAAAATTCAACCTCCAAATATAAATTTGAACAATCAAATATAAGGTTGAACGATAGATGCCGCACCTTCTGAAGTACCAACAACTATAGATGCTTATCCAAGCCCAAATGCAGCTGCAGATCAATTTTTGAAAATGGCACTTGCCACAACTCCATATTCTAAAAATTCTAATACAGAAAAAAAATTCAACTCTGGAACCAAATGCCTACGTATATGCCAGCATATGTGAATTCTGCATGTGTGAAAATGAGTCACTGTTGTGTATTCATCTCAGCCCAATGTGGAGACCCCACCAAGTGCCTGTGCCAAGGCCCAACACCTACAATGGCCCTTTTGCTATCTTGTAAGACTCACCTTTTCTAATTTGTTTTACGTTCTGCCTGACATGGCAACCTTTTCCTCAAAACCTTCCTGGACTTTCCTTGTCACCCCAACTCCTGTTGATTGACTTTCTCCTATTTTCTTGGCCTTGTCAACTTTTTATTGTCTTCATTTTTTTTTTCTTAATTAAGTGCACCTTCTCCAGTCTTTTGTTTATGATAGCCTTCTTTTTCCATACCCATTTTTATTTAGCCCCATTATAAGATTGCTTAACTTTGTTCTTCTGATTCAGTACACTCTCTATAATTTATTTCATTAGTGAAGATGCAACAGAATAATTAGATTCCAGAGCTGCAACTATAGAAAGAGTTCTTAGCTGTGAATGAACTTCCTCACCTATAAAATGGGGAGTCTGCCAGCTGCTCTTTCATAGGATAATTGTGAGGGACAGTTGACTACCTGGAATACTTATCTTAGCATAAATGCGTGCTAGCTGTTGATACTTTGCCATCTCTCGGTTATGTCCAGAGCTCATTCTTGCTCTTAGCTTTCTACATTTTGCATGCATTGTGATGGGATTTTTCTCTGAAACATGAAGTAGTAGATGGGGGAAAGGGGGAATGTTATATTAAAATTCTACCTTTGTCCCAAAGAGTGTGTAATTTTTAAATAAAGTGAAAATAGGGGTTACAGCAGAGGCGGAGGCCTAGCTACAAGGATAAGGATTTAGTAGCAGACCAGTCTATCTGCAGAGATCATCAGCTCTGCTGGCTTGAAGGTCACAGTGTGATATGGGGAACTATTATACATTTCTAAGAACTATTGGTCATACCGCTTCATTTTCTCAAATGACAAATTTAGGCATGTGTCATAACACCCAGAAACAGGATTATTTTAGCATCTGTGTGTGGCGTGATCCAGAGAGGAAAGCTTTATTCTTGACAAGCATTTAGAAAGATCTAGCAAAATCTAGGCATAAAGCGAGCGAGAGCCGAGCCACTGTGGCGATTTGGGAGTGGGACCAAAACCCTGAATCCTCACGTAGCACAAGAAGATAGGATTTAGTGACTGACTACAGAGTTGAGGACTGGTACTGCGTTTGATCCCAGCACTCAGGAGGCAGAGGCAGGCAGACTCTGAGAGTTTGAGGCCGGCCCAATCTTTAGAGAAAGTTCCACACCAGCCAGGGCTACATGGTGAGACTCCATTGCAAAACTAAAAACGTTGGGGATTGAAGTGTGCCTAAAAAGGAGGCCACGATTT
>NW_026586087.1:0-10478 GCF_907164565.1 Psammomys obesus | reverse complement strand
AATTTAGGAAGACACTCCTTTAGTTATCAACATGCCAATGATTAGTCCAACAGGGGTTTGAGACAAAGGAAAAAACAGACCCAAAATGAAGGCAGAGATTCAAGTCTTTAATCTTGTGTTTGGTTACATTGTGAGGCCAAGTAGGGCATCCCCTTTAGCAAAAGCAATTTCTGAGAGCCTGTTCTAACAGGATGTAAATTTCTAACAACCGGTTAACTGAATTTGGTCAAAGAAAACACAGGACTGTTTCAAAGACTGCTAACAAACACGTGGTCTCCTCCCATGCTGCAGGGTAGAGGGTTGCCAGTAAAGAGTTGCCAGCCATGCAAGGCAGCAGGTAAGGACTGAGGAATGCTGGGAGAACCTGGAGCTGCTTGTCCTTTGAAGCACACCATTCCAGCCTTTTGTTAATAGTAAGTGAATATCGGGCATAGACTCTCTTCTGGCTACTTCCTGCTGACACTGGGGGTGCTGTAGGGAGGTCAAAAGGCTGAAATGCTGGCCAATTCCAGGAAGAAAAACAGGCTGTTTTAATGGTGTCCAGGGACTTTAAGAACATCCATGGTTGGGACGGAAAGTGCAGGTCCAGGATGATAGAAGTCTGTGAGGACATACTGGAACATTTGTGGTAGCTGCTTTGGCACTGTTGTGGATATAAGAAACATCTGTGTCTGGCAGGTTACTGGAACATATATAAAGGCAGGAGATAAAGTTATGTAGTTTATTGAAAAATTCTTTAGGCGTACATGTAAAACTTTTGGAAGAGCAAACAGAAGTGAAAGGTTTGGATCAAAGAGACTTGACCATGGGAACCTCCATTTACCTGAGGGAACTTGCATTTACCCAATCACTCTCAGTAATTAAAAAGGCTTTGCTTTGGATCTGTCATCTAAGGAAGTTGAGGCCAAGTTTGGTCACAGAAATGTGTAAAATTAGAGGCCCCTAAAGCAGGTACTAGGTGTAGAACCCTGAAATTCTCCAGAAGACATCCCAGAGGAGAATCTGGAGGAATGGAAGAACAGACTATTCCCATTTCTAGGGTAGGAGTCAGAGATCTCTCAAGGTGTCCCAAGATCAAAGTTTGACCCAGTACAAATGGTCCTACCTGGTTCAACAGCTAGTCAGCTTTGGCCAGAGACCAAGGGCACAACTAACCATAGGAGATACAGGTTACCTAGCATTAGGATTTTCTTAGGTAAGTGTGACGGGGAGAAACTGTGCATGTAGAGGGAAAAAAAATCTCTCCCAAGGGAGAGAAGAAGTCCTAAATGGAGGTCAGCAAAAAGGGTCAACCGCAGCCAGTGAAGACCATGGGGGGCAGGAGGCATCTCAAAAAGTTAGGAGGTTTCTGGAAGCTCAATGGTCAAGCTTCTCCTACCAAGAGAGGCATTTTATGCTGATCAATGAGGAGAACTCACCTATCCAGTGGCTGGCCAATGAGGGAAACTCACCAATCCAACAGGTGTTTCATGCAGGACAGACTGATCTGGTAGCCAGGAAAGGGAAGTCCCAAAACCAGGGAAAGGGGAAGAATTCCACCCTCTGAGATAGCCAATAAGTGCAGTACTTCTCTGGATCCCAACTGAGTGGAGAGGTGGATTCAGGTGAATTTCCTGCAGCTTACAAGAATTACTTTTAAGTTTTACAAAGGAGATACAACTTTAGACATCACAATTGTAATCTGTACTGAAATATACATTGTAGCAAAGGCAGTAGACATACACATTTGTGTTAACAGCATAAGCATTCTTTAAGGTGAGCTCTGAGAAGGCAGAAGCCTTTTGTGAAGTAGAAGGGACAAAAGCTCACTTGATCTTAACCTTTAATATTAGTATATATTTTGGAGATTTAAAATCTTGAACTTGGAAACATGATAGTGGGTGATATAGTGGAATGTTTTTGTATTAGAGTGAGATTAATAAATCAGAGCTCTATTATAAAGGTCAAAGCTCTGGACAGTCAATGCAACAGTAGCATAGCAACAGGGGGAAATAGAAAGCATTTTTACCTATTTAGGATGCCTTAAATTAAGTTAGACCTTGCAACCTTTATAACTTGCATTTGCCAACCTTAAAACACGTTTAGACTCTCAAACATGTATGACTTGCCTTTACCAATCTTAAGACCTTTTTTTAGGCCCTCAAACAACATTTTGGCCTTTGTATCTAGTTATTTATCATGTGACATAGGTGAGACTGCTATGAACATTTATTTTCCTTTAGGTAAATAAAGGGATGGCAAAAGGTTTCATTCAGGCCTGCTTCTTGAGTCTGGCAACAAGGCATATTGTGTCTAGGCCTGACAACAGCAACTCTAGGACTCAGGGTTAATTAAGCCTGGTCTCCTGTATATGAACAGAACCGAGAAGGCATCTGAAGCCTCCCTGTCTTAGAGGTTGGCAACATGTCTGTGGGACCCCAGTGTGAGGCCAAAACAGACCTACAGTGTTACCCTGGGCTGGGCGAAGGTGGTGGAAGTTGCTGAATCAAGGAACCATTCATCCTCTGCCAGGCCAAGGAGCTGGAAGGCTGGAAGCGTCTATGGCTCTTGTGCTGGTTGAGCCTCCACGGCTGGGCACAGAGGACAAACCTGCATGGGAGCATTTGGACTTCCAGAGGACAGTGTGCCAGCAGGCACCCATGGCTTGTTGAGGCAGCCATGGGAACAGTGTCCCTTGGCTGCATTTGAAAGAGTCGCTTGGCAGAGTTGACTTTTGGTTATATCCCGGCGGGACGGGGTATCGCAGACCTCTTGTTTTCTGTGCAGGAATGCCAACAGCCTCAGAGCAGCAGCCAAGGTCTGGAACATAGGTTTTGCTGTAGATGAGCCTTTCGGGAAGGCTCTTCTCTTATTATTTTTACCATGGTGACTCAGGGACCATCCTCAGCTGTTTATTAAAGATGGCAGTGAGACCATGTTTGCATCTGTAGGACTATAAATATATTTTTGGACATGTTGGAGGACTTGATAATCTATGAGTTGACTAACTATTACCTTGCATTTGTTAATGGTTAAATATTAAGACTTTAGGTTTTGTCCCTGTTAAGTTGTAGCCTTAAAATTCATAAATAGAGTCCATTAAAGTGAGAGCATAACAGTTTTTTGTATGATTTAAGATATAAAGAGGTTTTAGCTCATAAAAGTCTAAGGATATACTATGGATTAATAATAATACCATTTTTAGAAAATAAGACCAAGCATATTTTAACCTTTTGATAGTAAAGAAACAGCACAATGACCAAGTTTTATCATAAATACTTCTAAAAATAATAGATCTTAATTTAAAATATTGGTAAAAACCTGTAGGTAGTAACCCCTGAGTTATGAGTTTTAAAACCAACAACATCATAGAACAGTATAAAGCAATTTCAAAATTATACTTGGATTTATTATATCAAACCCATTAGCCATAAAGCAGTGGTGATCTTGATCATAGGCAGCTCATGGCAGGAGAAACAGCATTCATTAATATAGTAATTGATCAAGACAGGCAATTAGATGTATATTTTAAATTAGCTTAATTTGAATAGACCTTTATAACTTTGAAATTTTATAAAAATCCATACCAATTTAAAATGAGGCTTGATCCTTTCCTAGTCTAAAAAGAGATAAAATAAACAGTAATGATTAAGGAAGTCTTATAATTATAAACCCAATGAGAAAATTATACAAAACGTTAGGTAAGAATTTAAAGCATTTTAAAATGTATATGTTTTAAGAGCAGAGTGTACAGAAATCAGGAAGAAAAGATTTTTTTAAAAGTTTGGAAGTCGCATCTTAGCGGTCAGTACTTGAATGTCCGCAGCTTGGAGATTTGCAGGGGTGGGGGAGAGGCATGGTGCAGTTTCTCCATTTTAAAATCAACATGGCGGCTCAGCGGGCCATGTGCTGTAGGAGGCTATGACAGCATGGGGAGACCAGGTGCTTGCTGGTGGGATGGCTGTCCCGGCCTGGTTTAAAACTCTCTGTGTGGGCGTGGCACAGCTGCTTGTGCATGTCGTGAAAGTCTGTCTGCGCAACTGAAAAACCCCTCATGCAAGCCAGCCTCTAGCTGAGGGGTTCCGAGGACATGGTGTCTTGTTCTGGCGTTCAGGTGGACATGCAGATAGAACAGTGTATACATAATAAATAAAACCTTTAAAAAGAGTGAGAGAGCAAGATCAGCAGAAGCCCATTTACCTACTGTAGAAACCACATCCATAACATAAAGGCTTCCACTATCACAACAAATCACCAGGCTTAGTCTCATTTAGACAAGAGCTCTTCAGGCAAGCCTGGTGCCATTTTATGTGCATATGTGTTCATATGTAGGCACATGTATGAGTGTGGAGGCTAGAAGTTGAGGTCAATCAGTCTCAACCTTATTTTTTGAGACAAGGACTCAGAGCAGTTGGAGTTCAATATTTGGCTAGGCTGGCTGGCCACTGAGCTCCAGTAATCATTCCCCTTGTCTCTGAAACCTTTCCTTTAACTGCCGGAGTGACAGTTGCTTGCCACTGGGCCCAGAGTTTAGGTGCTTGTACTCACACTACAAGCAATTTACCACTGGGACATTTCTCCAGCCCCTTCCCAATATGCTGTCATGATAAAAACTGCCCAAGGTTCAGTGATTAAGAAAGATTGCTTTTCTGGCAGAAGACTGGGTTTCAGCTCCCAGAAGCCACATCCAGCAGCTCTAACTGAGCTAAATGTCCTTTGTCACACATTCATCATTGTGCTATTGTAGCACTCTAGTAGTGATATTTTTCTCTGGTTATAAAAATAAAACGTTACGCAGTTTCTATTTAGGAGTGGTTTTTTTCATTTATATGTTTTTAAATGTTTTTTTATTTTATGTGCATTTTAGTATGAAGGTGTCAGATCCCTTGAAAGTGGCATTATAGACAGTTGTGAACTGCCATGTGGGGGCTGAGAATTGAACCTGGGTCCTTTGAAAGAGCAGCCGCGCTTTTATCCACTGAACCATCTCTCCAGCCCCCAATTTACAAGTTTTTTTAAAAATCAAATTTATACTGGTTTGTTGCTAGCCCATTACTTCACTGATTTTGACTTGAGACAGAATCTTAGGCCACCCAGGCTTGGCCCCAAACTCACCACGTAGCTGAGTCTAGTCGTAATCTCCTGATCCTCCTGCTTCTGTCTCCTCAGTATTATTAGCTCCAGTTACAGGAGCTATGACACCCTCTGTTCTCAAGAGGCACCTACATGCATCTGGAGTACATAAACTCATGCAAACATGCATAAAAATAACTAAAGGAATCTTTTTAAAAACACCTCTCAGCTAGGTACTGGAGAGAGGGCTCAGTGGTTAAGCACACTTGCTGTTTTTTGAGAGTTTCTGGGTTCAATTCCCATCACCCACATGGCAGCTCACAACTGTCTGTAACTCCAGTTCCAGAGGGTCTGACACCCTCACACAGACTACCATGCAGGCAAAACATCAATGAGCATAAAATAAAAATAAATAATACATACAGATATTCTTAGTCAAATAGAAAGAGAAGGAAAGGCAACCACAGCTAAGAGTATATACATTTAAAAGAAATCACAGAAATGCTTTAAGTCCAAAACATTTCTCTTAAGATTATAATAAAGGAAAGAAGTCCTTTACCGCAGTTCTAAAGCAGTGGTGGTTCTTATTTGAAGCCAGCCTAGACTACATAGTTAGTTCCAGGACACCCAGGGCTATGCAGTGAGGCCCTGTCTCAAGCAAACAAACAAAAAACCACCAACAAAAGAAAATAGAACACACCTTTGTGTACTGGGAGAGTGATGAGCAACAGCATGGAGAGCTCAAAGCTTCTTCATGCTCCTCCAGGAGTACTAGCAGGTTTTTATGATGAACATCTGAGAAATCCCATAAACTTCCAGAGGGGAAGCAGGTGCACCACCTTCAAAAATATTCAGACTTTTCAAAATACGCAGGAGCATCTGTGCTGACGCAATGCTTCCACTCAAAATAACCTGATTCATCAGAGACTAAAGGACACAGAAAAAGGCCATATCAAATTGCCCGATTCCAGCCTGCACTTTTCCACTTGGTAGGAAGGAAACAGCCTGTACTTTCCACTTGGTAGGAAGGAAACAGCCTGTACTTTCCACTTGGTAGGAAGGAAACAGTACCATAGCTCTGTACTCATCAACTCCAGTTAAATGGATGGGGTGAGGTAATTAGCAGGGTCAGAGACACACTAAAAGACAGAATTGGGGCCGCTCCGAACATGGCAAATCCCCACATATCTCAAAACCGCATCAGGAAAGCCCTACAGACTGGACTTCCTTTTACTGGTTACATCATGGCTGACTTTCAAAAACACCTAAGAAATAAAAGGCGGGGGGATACAAAGCTTTACAAGAAAGCTAACTAAGTATGGGTGTGCCAGCAAGCATCATTCCTCCATGGTCTCTTCTTCAAGTCCCTACTTGAGTTCCTGCCCGACCTTCCCTCAATGGTGGATTTATGATCTGGAAGTGCAAGCCAAATAACCCCTTTCTTCTTCTAAGTGGCTTTTGGTCAGCGCGTTACATGAAAACAGTAGAAAGGAAAGTGGAACAGCATAATAAAGGCAAAAGACACAGTTTAAATAGACCAGCATGTATAGGTATCAGAGTTAAATCTGTAATGGATGTTGGAATTAAGAAACTGAAATATTTGTCTTTTTGCAGTGCTGGTTCAACTGTGAAAATCAATTAAGGGCTGTGAGTTTCATGGACCATACCTGAGGCAGAAAGATTGGGAATTCCAGGACAGCTTGACCCACACAGCAAGACACTGTCTCATAAACACAAGACAGAAATTGATATGAGCACAGAGTTAGAGTCCTCTGTATGGCCAGAAGGGTGGAGCAGGATGGTTTTTTCCCCTGAGCCTCACAATGGTCAGTTTTGGGTTTTCACATGAACAGCTGAGTCCTGGAGCCTAACCTGCTTGAGTTCTTGTTTTCACATCTCCATAGATCCTGTTCAGTTATGGTGTTACATCTCAGAGAGGGTCAGATTCACCCATGGAGTCCCGATGCTCTCTTGTTGGACCACACACTTGCCTCTTTGAAGCCATGGTCTTCACTCAGGCCTGACTGTAAGTCACTGAGTCAGAGTCCTGAACCACTGTAGCTCTGCAGAAAAGATCCACAGACCACCATGGCCAGCTTGTATCTCTTATTTTAAGAAACTACTGTAGGGGGTGGAGAGATGGCTCAGTGCTTAAGAGCTCTGTCTGCTCTTCCAGAGGTCCTGAGTTCAATTCCCAGCAACTGGAGGGTAGCTCACAACCATCTATACCCTCTAACTGCCCTCTTCTGGCATGCAGGTGTACATGCACATAGAGCATTCAAAATAAATGAAACCTTAAAAAACAATGCCTGTGTGTGCAGCTAACTGGGTAGTTTCTCCGTTCTCCTTATTGGAGTCATCATCTGGCTGCCTTGCTAATGACCAAAGTTCACAAATATCCCACTGGCGCTGCCATTTTACAAGTTATTGCTATCCTGGGTCTCTGGCGCTGCGAAAGAACGGAGGGGGAGGGGGAAGGGAGCATGTGTCACAGCCAAGCAGCTCCTCCTAGCTGCTCTACCGAGCTCTTCCCAAATGGCTCCACCATCCCCAAATGGCTGCTCCAGCAAGGTGACCACGTTGGTCAGTGGCTGCTTCTGCAGATGACTGACTGCTTGCTGATCCCCTCAGGGCTGCCCTAGCTTCTTTTCATATGCTCCCGCTTTTCTTGTCCACCTCTCCTTTCATTTGTTTTTCTTTAACCCTCTGGGATTTCTTTTCCTTTCTGCTTCTGTGGGAGACCGGCTTGTGTTTTATTTATTCTGACGCTCATATAAGAGCTGCTTCTGTTCTTTTAGTGGCCGGCATTGCTACAGCTGCTGTAACTGCTGTGGTTATCCTCATGTTTCAGAGCTTAGCTGGAGAAGAAAATAGACTCTAACTTTGGATGAAGACTTTCAATGTCATACCTTCTCCCTAAGCCAACTCACGTGGACAACTCACGGGGCCCAGACTGTCAATAACTCCTTTGGCTTTTGGGCATTCTCAATAGTGCTGGTTATTACACAAATTAGAAAGAGATCCTGGGTTATCAAGAAAGGAAGAGAACAAAGCCTCCAAGATTTCCCTCTTGGCCAAGACAGCAAAGCCCTGGTTTCTTTCATTCCATTGTAGGCTGTTCTTCTCCTGTGCTATTTCCACAGCTGTGACAAGAACTTGCCTTTGTAGAATCCTCTTTCTTCTGCCTGGAGTTTCTCTGAGATACCATGTTTGTTTGCTTGTGGAATTGGATTACCCCCCACCCCCTACCCC
Source organism: Psammomys obesus (assembly GCF_907164565.1). Classification (NCBI taxonomy): domain Eukaryota; kingdom Metazoa; phylum Chordata; class Mammalia; order Rodentia; family Muridae; genus Psammomys; species Psammomys obesus. Next base: position 2,174 of record NW_026586087.1, on the reverse strand, counting down.
ACAGGGCCAAGACAGTCAATCTGGTGTGCTCCTACGACTGTAATCACTTCCTTGCCCCACATTTAATTTTTAATTGAAAATAATTACATATTCTCCCCCATTCCCTTCATCCAACTCCTTCCATGTTGCTCTCCACCACACTAAGTTACACTCCACTACCCTATACAACATACACACACACACACACACACACACACACACACATACACACACACACCCTCAAATTCCTGGTGTCCTGTATGTATAGACTTTCCTCAGCCCCTCGTTTGGTCTCTACTTTATCTTTGTTGTTGAAAACTCCAAAAGCACAACCCGAGGGTTGGCTCAGTATGTAAGAACACTTACTGTTCTTACAAAGGACTCAGGTTGGGTTCCCAACACCAACATGGAGGTTCATCACCTCCTCAGGTACCAGGCATACATGTGGTGCACAGACTTACATGCAGGCAAAACACTAATACACAAAAAACAATAAAAACAAATCTAAAAATATTGTTTGTATAAAATTTAGAAAAAACACAAACCCAAATATAAAATTTGATTGAGGCGTATCTGAAAACCCCACTGGCTGCTTTTCCAACTTCTTTATAATGTCTCTGGAAAAACTGATGAAAGTAGCACCCAAAAGAATCTAACATTAGCTAATTTCTTAAAGATTTGTGTTTTCAATGATGCCTATGTGTTTGTTGTTGTTATTCTGTTTTTGCCACAGGGTCCCAGGTATTCTGGGCTGGCCTCAACTCACTCTGTAGCAGGAGTGAGAGAAAATTCCTAATTCTCCTCCCTCCAAAACCTGAGTTCTAGAATCCAAGTGTGCACCACCGTGCCTGACTTCATCTTCTACCCACCTCTAGTGACATACTCAGGCCTTTTGCAGTAAACTCGCACTTTTCTGGATTTTCCTCAACATTCCTTTACTTCATTTTGGAACAATCTTTTTAGTTTTAGGATGAAAACTTTATTTTACCATTTTAAAATCCTTTGCCATCTAAAAGTATTTCCTTTATCATTGATCTTCTTTATATAAATGACCTATAACTTCTTATAATGTTTTATATGTATTTATTTAGTGCATGTTTTTGTGTGAGAGAGAGAAAGAGCAATGCAGAGAGACAGGGAAAGAGAGAAAGAGAAAGAAAGAGCAAGTGACAGAGAGAGAATGTGTTGGAGCCACGGATAGAGGATCAGAAGCCAACATGTAGGCATTACTTCTCTACTTCCGTCACGTAGTTTCCAAGGATTGAACTCAGGGGTTAGTCCTTGTGCAAGCCCATTACCAGTTAAGCCATCTTGCAGCCAGGACTCTCATCCCATTTGGGGGTGTCTGTTACTGAAGGTTGAATCCATGACCTTATAGTTACATCAATTACATGCTAAACAATAGCTTTACCAGCCCCAGAAAAATATTTTTTCCTTCCTTCCTTCTTTCTTTCTTTCTCTCTTTTTTCTTTCTTTTTTTCTCTCTTTTCCTTCTTTCTTTATTTTTTCTTCTTTCTTTCTCTTTCTTTTTCTTTTCATTTTTTCTGTACTTTGACATAGGGTTTGCCTGTGTAGCCCTGCCTGTCCTGGAGCTCACTCTGTAGACCAGGCTGGCCTCAAAGTCATTGCCTGCCGGTGCCTCTTGAGTGCTGGGAGTCAAGGCTGGCACCGTCAATGTCTGGCGAAAATGTTTTTCTTCATAAAACTCTTCTTTAATAGTTTAATGAAAATCAAGGAAAGGCTGACCAGAGTGATACATACCTTCAATCCCAGCACTGGGGAAAGTGAGGAAGGAGGATCAGGAGTTCAGCTCATTTTGAGCAACACAGTAAGCTCCAGATCAGCCTGAGTTACCTGAGACCACCCTTAAGGAGGGGACCAGAAAACAAACCATGGAGCTGTATCTGAAGCATGGGAGGAGACCACGTGTTTGTTACCAGTTTTTGAAACAGTCCTGTGTTTTCTTTGACCAAATTCAGTTAACTGGTTGTTAGAAATTTACATCCTGTTAGAACAGGCTCTCAGAAATTGCTTTTGCTAAAGGGGATGCCCTACTTGGCCTCACAATGTAACCAAACACAAGATTAAAGACTTGAATCTCTGCCTTCATTTTGGGTCTGTTTTTTCCTTTGTCTCAAACCCCTGTTTGACTAATCATTGGCATGTTGATAACTAAAGGAGTGTCTTCCTAAATT
>NW_026586086.1:0-7256 GCF_907164565.1 Psammomys obesus | reverse complement strand
CCTGTGGCAATTGTACTTGGTCTAGGAACAGGAGAATTCAGAGGCCTTAACCAGCATTTGAGGACCTCAGGACCTGTCCCATATGGTCCCTCAGCTCTCCTTTGCACATTGTCATTTAAGTTATGGATCCATCATTTCTGTTGGCATTATATCCCTATGGCTTTGCTGCAATATCACCTATGAACAAAAGATTTTCCTCACTAAAAATAGTTGATGATAACTTTTTTAGGTGTTCAGATTTTAGTATGTTTATCCTATGTTATATGTCTAATATCCACTTAATAAGTGAGTATATACCGGGTGTATCTTTCTGCTTCTGGGATACTTCACTCAGTATGGTCTTTTCTAGATCCCACCATTTGCCTGCAAATTTCATGATAGGCTAAGGTCAGATGGAAGGGGAGGAGGACCTCCCCTATCAGTGGACTTGGAGAGGGGCATGGGAGGAGCTGAGGGAGGGAGGATGAGATTGGGAGGGAATGGGGGAAGGGGCTACAGCTGGGATACAATGTGAATAAACAGTAATTAATATATAAAATAAAAATTCAAAAAATAAAAATTCAATAATTCAAAAAAATAGATGATAAAGTATTCAGATGTTGATCCAAAAAATATGGTGTTATAGAGTATGTGAGACCAAGGAAGCATAAATTCAAAGTGCTTCTTTTCACTCAAAATTACCTCTTGGCTATGGGAAATATGATTTTAGGTGAGGTTTATTGGCATCTTTAGTCATATTTGCATGTTGCTATAAACTACCCTTTTGCAAACAATAAGGCCATCTGAGTAATTTATTTAAGTTCGTTTCTTTATTGGTAGTAACTGTTTTTGAGACAGACTCTCTCGCAATAACCCGAGAACTCACTAGGTAGCTCAGGTTTGCTTTGAACTCTGCAGTTCCTCCTCAGCTTCCCCAGCGCTGGGATCCTGTTTGCACAGGAATGTATCATCTGTTTCTGGGGGCTTGTACAGGAAGATTCAGAATCCGTCATCTGTGATGCCATGCACTATGATGTCAAGCCCGGTGCTGTGGCAAGCGAAAGATAAAAAGAATGAAACAGATTTTAGAACTTATATCTGTCAAAAAAAAAAGGCAACAAAAACAGCAACAACAACAAAAAAACTGAAGTAGTTAAAATGCCTTTACGATGTCTTGATAGCTTGTTAAATGTGTGGTTTCATGTCAGGTAATATGTGTGTCAAATAATGATTTACTTATAACTGTACATTCTTTATGTCTATGGGGATTGAAATTGCATGTATACTTAAAATAGCTTTTAAATAATTTTGAATTAAGTAACTTATTAATTCTACAAATAAGGCAATCTTATCTCTTGAAAATTTGTGGCCTTTTTCACTTTAAGTTTATATAAACTTTTAAAAATGTAGTAATAGCTGGTTAGGTCAAGACAAAATCAGGTTCAATATGCATAAAATGAGTAAAATATATTCAATTTGTTATGGCCAAATCCAATTCCCAAAGTATGAAGTTTTAAAAAGCTAAAGCTTGGAGTATAAAATTAGCATTTTGATCACTCATTTTCCACAAATTGTTTGAATCACTACAATATATGTTCCAAAGTTTGTCTTTTAGGATGTCATGTATATTACAATAAACTTTAAATGTCACCAGAGCTCTTGCTTCTTGTGCAATGGTTGTGACAATAATGATCTCACAGAACAGTTATGTGCTTAGGCCTTCCATAAAATAAAGGCAGAAAAATTAGAGGAAGGAGGTTGGAAGTGAAAAAGAAGTCAGTAGGAAGGAAATATGACAGTGTATATGTTGAGAGCGATGATCAAATCACCACACATTGGGTGTGTGCATGAAACTCACAAAAGTAAAGAATTTTAAAAGTTATTCTGTCTTAACAATTTCTCAGGACTACCTTACTAATTTAGTTTGGTTTGTTGAAATATAAACTTCTCATTCTCCAGAAATCTCAGACAAAAAGTCTTAACTTCACATGTGAAGTTCTTAGCATGTAGTCTCGCTGTGAGCTCCGGAGATCATGTCTCTACCTCATGTTAGCAGCAAATGTTCTATGTATCTTCATCTTGTTTTGCTGATTTATTTCTGTTTGTCAGCAGCAGCTTTTCACAGTTGCAAGAAAGACAGGTTGTAGTGTTTTTATTTTTCTTTTCTTTCTTTTTTTCTTTTGGTCCAGAGTTTGCTATTGCTTCTGAAGTTCTCTAAGGTGAACTAGCAACTTGCCACTGGGTATCACCCGTGTATTCAAGATTGTGACACCATTGTACATGTCACATTACTGCAAATTTCTTGCTGTCTGGGTTCTAAATATTATGCCTGGTAAAGACACAGTCTGTTGGTACTTTAAATATTGAAACAGTCTATGAAAAACACACATCCCCTAATCTTACCTAATAATTCTAAGTAGGTTATAAAAACCTAATGAAACCATCTCTTGGTTTAACCATTTTCCATAGATATAAATCATGCTTAACTCAATGGATTCTCAGGAAGGAAGCATTTTTTGAGGACATAATTTATAATTTGTGAACTTTCAGCGACACACTTTGATTTTATCTTGAGAAAATAATTGAACAGTGTCAATTTAAATCTTAAGAAATGCCGATCCCTGACTATACATAAAGATACATACAAAGTTTAAGGAATATAAAAAGGACTACTTTCAGGAGAAAATGAGAAGCAGAATAGGAGCCTATCATAGAGGGCCTTTGAAGACTTTACATAGCAGTGTATCAAAGCAGATGCTGAGATTCATGGCCAGACTTTGGGCAGAGTACAGGGAATCATATGAAAGAAAAGAGAGTTAGTTAGACCTGGAAAGGACAGGAGCTACACAAGGACCAAATATATCTGGGCACAGGGCCTTGTCTGAGACTGATTCTCCAACCAGGAATCATGCATGGATATAACCTAGAACCCCTGCCCATGGCAGCTCAGTATCCAAGTGGGCACCCTAGTAAGGAGAAGAGGGACTGTCTCTGGCATGAACTCTGTGGCTGGCTTTTTTACCTTTCCACCCTCAAGGGAGGAGCAGCCTAACTAGGCCACAGAGGAGGATATTGCAGCCAGTCCTGATGAGACCTTATAAGCTAGGGTCAGATGGAAAGGGAGGAGGACCTCCCTATCAGTGGACTTAGAGAGAGACAGGGAGGAGATGAGGGAGGGAGGATGGCATTGGGAGGGAATGAAGGAGGGAGCTACAGCTGGAATACAAAGTAAATAAACTGTAATTAATATAAAAAATAAAAATAAAAAATATAAATAAAGAAAATAAAAATGATAACAAAATTTCCCTTCAAATCTATATATATTTTAAACAGCTGAGAACAAATCTCTCATGTAGTCTTGTACATTTAGTGCATTTGTTTTGATCTCATTCTACAGAGAAAAACCCTACCTTCTCCAATTGACTTTTCCTTTCAGCATAAAATAAATTGGATGTTTTTAAAATAAATATTAACCAAATGTCAATTAAACAAGACAACTGAGAAAAACCTCTTTATATTTTCAAAATATGATTTGATGTGTGTTAATAATATTTTCTATCAGGTAATAGCTTTGTACCACAAAAACACATTTTGTGTTCCTAACACATGGAATTTAATAGGCATAATTGAATACACAGGTGGTAGTAGAACAAAGCACTAAAAAATAAGCAGAGATTGGGAATATAAGATAACAGCGTGAGTCACTGCAGCTGGGGAAATACAAGAAAACACATGTGGTATGTACCAGACACTTTCCCCTTTGGTCCAGTTTGCAAGAAGGTTAATGGTTTAATCTGATAGCACTCTTAAACAGCCAGCAAAGGCTGCCTGGTGACATGGGTTGGTTACTGTCAGGGAGATCAAATGAATGGATAGCCCAGTGTATTTGCATAATGTGAGGACTATTCTTCCTGGCTTTTGCCAGCATTTACTTGCTAAGTCTTTTATAGAGAATGCTTTAGATTGTCTTGTGAAGGCAAGCTTTCTGGTTCTGCTGAAACAGTCTTCATGAATAGAAAAAATAAAAATAAAAATAAATCTTGCTTACCAAGGTTAGACAGCTTCAAGTCAGGGCTACAAGGTGATACATAGTGTCAGTTTTGAGTGAGTGTGTGTGTGTGTGTGTGTGTGTGTGTATGCATTATGTATTGTGTACACATATGAGTTTGATGGTGTGCACTCAGGAAAATGCACGCAGAGGCCAGAGTGTTATCCTGTATTTCTGTCTGATTTACTGACTTGAGATGGGGTGTCATACAGAATCAAAATGATTTTGTTCCCACTAAGTTGGCTAAGCAGGAAGTTTTCAGGGTCTGCCTTTTTCTGGCACTCAATCCTAGGGTTGCAATGCTCTTAAAGCCCTGTTTGTTCTTGTATGAATGTGATGAGGATTTGAACTCTGGACCAAATGCTTGAATAGCAGGCACCTTTACCCACTGAGCCATATCCTCAGACACTTAATATATGGTTTTTAATAATTTATTCATTTTAGAGATAACATACATTATATACACATATGTTGTAAAATATGAATATATTCTGTCTATAATTTTTATATTATTAAAGTATACATTTTCACACTGACTTATATTTAACTGATGTATCCTAAAATATCCATTAGAAAATAACAATGCAAAGAAAACATATTAACTCCTTCAAATAGTTTAGGCTTTTAAGTTTTTGTTTTCCAGGGAATGATTGTCTTAGTATTACTTTAATTCAAGAAATCAAGTTTGTAATTTTCTTAAGTAATTCTTCAAAATTGTGAGTAGTTTCAGGGTAAAAAATTGTGGGTAAACATGTTTACATATGTTCCAAGTGAACTGGCATTTGAAAGAACATCTTGTCATAACTGTAGTCATTTCTTCAGGTATTTCCCTTGAAAAAGTATCAAGTTGTGTTAGGCAACCATATCCACTAAATTAACAATCCACTAAACTCTTTATTCTGATGGGGAGTTAGTTGTCAGGTTATAAAGTGTCTGTCTTCCTACTGCCTTTACAGATCCTGTGCGATGCTACAGCATTCCTAACAAGCAATTTACAACAGATTAGCAGCTTAAGTAAAAAATAAAATAGATTTTTATAAATATTCTAAACAGCTTGGCATCATTCCTGAGGGAAAAAATGCAGCATTACGTGATCATGAGATTCTACTGCCCTCTTCTGATGAACAAATTTATGCAACAAACGATGCTTAGTGACAGTCAAAGTGCAAATGTTCCTGCAGCTCTTGCTTGCTCTTGAGGAGGGTAGGTGGAGGAATGGGTGGCACCCTTTGAAGATGGTAATGCACGGCAGCCTCTCCCTGAGTTACAGTCTCCAGCATCGTTCTTGAATGATACCTCTCCTGCACTTCACTGTCATTTTCAGAGAGGAAGGTTAATTGTGCCTGTGATCTGCATGATATCAGTAATTGGAAATATTTACATAGACTTCATTTTGAACTGGTGAATTTAAATGTTGAAACAGAATGATATTCTACTCTACTCAACTGCAGAATTGATCAGTGGAGTTTCAGACTCGGTAACTTGAGGCTTATGAAAAATATTTAACACCAGTTTAAGGGCATTGTTTTAAATAAAAATTCTTTTAAAATATGCTCCTGTTGTTTGTTCTTTATAATGTTTATTGTTGTTTGTTTTGGGTTTGGTTTGGGTTTGGGTTTGTTTTTTTGAGACAGGGTTTCTCTGTGTAGCCTTGGCTTTCCAGAAACTCACTTTGTAGACCAGGCTAGCCTTGAAATCACAGAGAACCTCCTGATTCTGCCACCCTGAGTTCTGGTATTTGAGGAGTGCAATATCACTACTGGGCTTCTTTTTGTATGGTACAAAATTTTCTAAATCCACCCTTAACCTTTTCATGCTCCTGCATTAGAATCCTCCCATACAGACAGCAAATGTACCACACTTCAAGGAGTACTCTGATCTTTCAAAGTCCATGTGTGATGAAAGAAAGGCTAAGGAAATGCCATCTCTGTTCTGTTTCCTTTTAATCTACAACTGTTGCCGTACTTATTTGTTTTATTAAAAAATTCTATTATTGTTATTACTATAATTTATTACCATTTATTCAGTTTGTATCTCTGCTGTAGCCCCCTCCCTTATCTCCTTCTGCCCCCCATCTCTCCTGTCTTCCCATCCCTCCCCTAGTCCACTAATAGGAGAGGTCCTCCTCCCCTACTATCTGACCCTAGCCAATCAGGTCTCATCAGAACTGTGTTGGATCCTCTTTCTCTGTGGCCTAGTAAGGCCACCTCCCTAGAGAGAAATGATCAAGAGCAGGTACTGAGTTCATCCCAGAAACTGCCCTTGCTCCCCTTACTACAGGAACCCCATGGAGACTGAGTTGCTTATGGACTACATTTGAGCAGGGGTCTAGGTGCTTTCCATGCATGGTACTTTATTGATCCGTCAGCTTCTGTAGGACCCACTGAGCCCAGATGTTTTGGCTCTGTTGGTCTCCTTATGGAGCTCCTGACCCTTCCAGTCTCACCCTTCTTACATAAGATTCCCTGCACTCTGTCCAAAGTTAGGCTATGAGTCTCAGCATTTGCTTAGACACCCTGCTGGATAGAGTCTTTCAGAGGCTCCCTGTGGAAGGCTCCTGTCCTGTTCCCTGTTTTCTCCCATTGTTGACATCTATCCTCTTTGCCCTTCTGAATGAGAATTAAGCATCTTCCCTAGGGTTCTCCTTGTTGTTTAACTTCTTTAGGACTATAGATTTTAGTGTTTACTCTATATTATATGGCTAATATCCACTTATAAGTGAGTATATACCATACGTGTCTTTCTGCTTCTGGGTTACCTCACTCAGGTTGATCTTTTCGAGTTCTATCCATTTGCCTGCAAATTTCATGATTTCTTTGTTTTAATTGCTGAGTAGTATTCCATGGTGTAAATGTACCACAATTTCTTTATCCATTCCTCGGTTGAGGGACTTCTAAGTTGTTTCCAGATTCTGTCTGTCAGGACTAAAGGTACTATGAACATAGTTGAGCAAATATCCCTGTTGTAAATCTGCTAGAAGAAAATGTGGGGAAGAGCCTTGAACTCATTGTCAAAGGATACAACTTCCTGAACAGAACACCAACAGCCCAGGCTCTAAGACCAATAAATGGGACATCATGAAACTGAAAAGTTTCTGTAAAGCAAAGGACACTGTCATCAGAACAAAATGACAGCCTACAAACTGGGAAATGATCTTCACCAACCCCACATCTGACAGAGGGCTAATATCCCAGAATATAGAAAGAACTCGGGAAGTAAACATCAACAA
>NW_026586085.1:0-2081 GCF_907164565.1 Psammomys obesus | reverse complement strand
GTTTCTCTCTGCTTTTTAGTTAGTTTGGCTAAGGGTTTGTCTATCTTGTTGATTTTCTCAAAGAACCAGCTTTTTGTTTCATTGATTCTTTGGATAATTTTATTTGTTTCTAATTGATTGATTTCTGCCCTTAGTTTGATTATTTCCAGCCGTCTGCTCCTCTTGGGTGTATTTGCTTCTTTTTTTTTCTAGGTTTTTCAGTTGGGCCATTAAATTGTTTGTGTGTGATGTTACGGATTTCTTCTTGTAGGCACTTAGTGCTATAAATTTTCCTCTGAGCATTGCTTTCAATGTGTCCCATAAATTTGGGTATGTTGTGCCTTCATTTTCATTGAATTCTAGAAAGTCTTTAATTTCTTTCTTTATTTTTTCTTGACCCAGCTGTCATTGAGTAGTAAGTTGTTCAGTTTCCATGTGCGTGTCAGCTTTTTGTTGTTTCTGTTGTTGTTGATGTCCAGCTTTAGTCCATAGTGGTCAGATAGTATACAAGGGATTATTTCAATCCTTTTGTATCTGTTGAGGCTCCCTTTGTGACCAACTATATGGTCTATTTTGGAGAAGGTTCCATGTGGTGCTGAAAAAAAGGTGTACTCTTTTGAGTTTGGGTGAAAAGATCTGTAGACGTCTATTAGGTCCATTTGATTTAGGGATTCTGTGAGTGCTTTTATTTCCCTATTTGGTGTCTGTCTGATTGATCTGTCCCTTGATGAGAGTGGGGTGTTGAAGTCTCCCACTATTAAGGTATTAGGATCAATGTATGATTTAAGCTTTAATATTGTTTCATTTACGAATGTAGGTGCTCTTGTATTTGGGGCATAGATATTCAAAATTGTGATGTCCTCTTGTTGGATTTCTCCTTTGATGAGAATATAGTGGCCCTCCTTATCTTTTTTGATTAACTTCGGATGAAAGTCTATTTTATTAGATATTAGGATGGCTACTCCAGCTTGTTTTCTGGAACCATTTGCTTGAAAAACATTTTTCCAGCCCTTTACTCTGAGGTAGTGTTTATCTTTGTTGCATAGGTGTGTTTCTTGGATGCAACAGAATGTTGGGTCCTGTTTCCGTAACCATTCTGTTAGCCTGTGTCTTTTTATTGGTGAGTTGAGTCCATTAATATTGATAGAAAATATTGACCAATGCATGTTAGTTCCTTTTGTAATGGAGACATGGCTCAGCCATTAAAGGCTAGACTCACAACCATAAATATAAGAGTTTATTCACTTTGTATCCCAGCTGTACCCACCTCCCTCGTCACTCTCACAATTCCACCCTCCCTCCCTCATTTCCTCCCCTCCCCCTCCCCAACTCCACTGATAGGGGAGGCCCTCCTCCCCTTCCATGACCCTAGTCTACCAGGTCTCATCATGACTGGCTGCATTGTCTTCCTCTGTGGCCTGGTAAGGCTGCTCCCCACTCAGGGGGAGGTGACCATAGAGATAGCCACTGAGTTCATGTCAGAGACAGTCCCTCTTTTATCACTAGGGAGACCATCACTAGCCCACTTGGAGACTGAGAAAAAAAAAGAGTTAATTTTTTTTTTTAATGTACATACTCAGTAGGGTTTATTTTGTTTTTCTGTCCTAACAACTGGTTTATTCTCTTTCTAGATACTGATATGAATGTAAGATTTTTTTTTTTTTTTGGATGAAAGTCATTGACTGAAGCATGGTCTCTCATCTCTGATTTTACTCTGTCTCATAAATGTTGTAATCCAAATTTAACTTATTTCTAGGCATTTTTGGATTCCTTACATGACTTTCTCTTTGGCTATGAATTATTTATTTCAAGTGTAAGATGTTTTTTGTTTGTTTGTCCTTGCTTTAAACTTCCCTCTTAGCACTGCCTTTTCTGTTTCCTATGAGGTTTGCCTTATAGTGTTTCTGCTTTCTCTTGTTTCATGAAAACTACAATGCTATTTTTATTTCTTTACTGATCCATTGTTCATTTATGTGTATGTTTTCCAGTCTTTGTAAATCTCAGTAATGAAAAAAGTTAATTTAATTGTTTAACTTTGCATTTGTGTGATTTTTGTCAGAATAGAAATTTCCTGAGTCTTATTTTGTTTCCTAGTATATGGC
>NW_026586084.1:0-1430 GCF_907164565.1 Psammomys obesus | reverse complement strand
TACCCACTTGGATGCAGAGCTAACATGAACTACATTTGAGCAGGGGTGCTAGGTTATATGCATACATGGTCCTTGGTTGGAGATACAGTCTCATAAAAGACCCCAGTATCTTGATTTATTTGGTCCTTGTGGAGTTCCTGTCCTCTCCAGGTCATCCTAACTCCCCCTTCTTTCATATTATTCCCTGTGCTCTGCCCAAGATTTGGTTATGAGTCTCAGCATCTGCTTTGATGCACTGCTAGGTAGAGTCTTTCACAGGTCCTCTGTGGTAAGCTTCTGTCCTGTTTCTTGTTTTCTCCTATGTCCATCCCATTTGTCTTTCTAAGTGAGGATTGATCATCTTAACCCAGGTCCTCTTTTTCATTTATCTTCTTTAGATATACAGATTTTAGTATGTTTATCCTTATAGGTCTAGCATCCACTTAAAAGTGAGTGTATACCATGTATGTCTTTCTGCTTCTGGGATACCTCACTCAGGATGATCTTTTCTAGTTTGTTTGTTTCTTCATGTTTACATTTTATGACTTCTTTGAATGGTCTATATATAAACGTGTCTGTTGCATAGCTGGTAAAGATGTTTCCCATTTTATAAGCTGCTTCATCATTAAGAATGGATTGCAAAAGCTTTTTAGTTTCATGTTGTAAGACCTGGAGTCTCACTGCTCAGGAGCTCAGAATTGTGCCCTATCAAGGAACACTTACCAACCACAACTCAATGCAAAAGCAAGAGTTTTATTCAAATCGCTATAGAGTCGCCCCTCCAAAGACAGGAGACGACCCTGAGCATGCAAAGCACAGGGTTTTTATACTTAAAATTCTGGCCACTTTTGCTCTATACATTGACTGGTCAGAAAGCATAGCATGAAAATAGTTTACAGCTAGTTGTCTGTAGTTTTTGGCCGTTTGTGAGTTTTCTCAAAACAATTCACCCTGCCCTTATTTTTTAAAAACTATCTCAGAGTAGTTCATCCTGCCCCTTGAGAGCTATCTGCCTCTGGCTTCAATTCAAAGCTATCTCAGAGCAGTTCATCCTACCGTTCGAGAGCTATGTGCCTCTGGCTTTAATTCAAGGATGGGAATAGTCACAGCTGTTTTACTTTTACAATTGTTTGCATTCTCGGGTGGGCTCTCAGATGGAAATGAAGAGAGACAGAGAAGGAGAGAGCTGGATATGATCGGTAGAAGAGAGAGAGGGGCAACCAACAGAGAAAAGGGGAGGGCAAGAAGGCAATAGCAAGAGGGCAAGAGAGGCCAAGAGAGAGACAAAGTGGGCAGGTAGATCCTTTTAAGGAGCAAAGTAACCACATGTGCCCTCCCTGGCTGTTGACACATAATGACATCACAGGTTGCTAGGAAAGACAGAAGCAGGTGCCTAACTACTAAGAGTTGGCATAGGCCTTTAATCCCAGCACTCTGCCAGGCAGAAGCAG
>NW_026586083.1:0-3742 GCF_907164565.1 Psammomys obesus | reverse complement strand
GGGGCTGGACACACAGCTCACTGGGGTGCAGACGAGGGTCAGGCAGGAGGCTGGGGCACAGCAGCTGGACTGGCAGCAGCTAGACTGGCAGCAGCTGGGCTGGCAGCAGCTGGGGGCACAGCAGCTGGGCTGGCAGCAGCTCTCTGGGCAGTCATCCACCTGCCAGGAGGAGTTGGTGCGAGCGTCAGAGCAGACGGACATGGTGGAAGCAGCCATAGCGAGGTTGGGCTGGAGGTGTGTGTGTGTGTGTGTGTGTGTGTGTGTGTGTGTGTGTCTGAGAGTATGGGTGTGAATTTGTGTGTATGTGACATGCTGAGCCCTCGGCTTTTATTCTCCTCCGTGGCTCTCTCCTTCCTTGTTTGGCTGCTCAGCAGTCTTGTTAACCACTGTTCCTTGTTTAGCTGTGAACTGTCACTCACCTTGTAAACATCCCGAGTATATGCATGTCTGTTGGTCTTCGTCACCTCAGAGTGGCCCCACACTGAGATAGACAGGATGCATCTTTGCAGACAGGTAACTTAGAGGTTGTGTGGCAAATCCCGCACATCTCCACTCCTTAAACAACACCAGAGATACCCCTGGGCTCCCCTGAGGACTCAGCTGTCTGGGGGGCTGAGCTTGGGGAACCTAATCAGAGGGTCCCGGCCTCAGGGGCCCTGTGGGTCCTGTTTCTAGAATCAGTACTCTCTCTCTTTAAATTTTTAAATATACATGTGCTCTGTCTTCACACACACCAGCAGTGGGAATCAAATCCCCTTTCAGACAGCTGTGATCCACCATGTGGGTGCTGGGAGTTGAACTCTGGACCTCTGGAAGAGCAGTCAGTGCTCTTGAATGCTGAGCCATCTCTCCAGCCCCACGGAATCTATTCTCAGTGCAGGAAGTCTCCAAGGGTCAGCCTGTAGTGTGTGCAAAGGCACGAGTGAAGTTTTCTAGAAACAGATTGTGACAGATTGTGGCAGACCTCCAAGTCCTGGGGGGCTGCGTGCCCCTGCGTTCATGCGTGGGTGCTCCCAGCCTTGTAGTGTGGCGGGCCATGCCTCATAGCACGGGCCAGCATGTAACACTGGGGCTACTGATGTCTTGGGAGAGCCTTCCCCGATCCAGAAGAAGTTGCGCCTCACAGGCTGTCCTAGATAGGGCTGCCTGAGGAATATATGGTTCTACAGCCAAAGAGAAACTGAGGCACTTGCTCTTAAATGTCTCAGTGGCCACATGAATAGGAAGGGGATCTGCCCAGTGGAAACATTATGAGGTGCTTTGGTATAGCTCTACAGAGCCAGGCTTGCTATAACAGAGTCCCACACACAGGCTATGAAGCAAAGGAGTCTTATCTGGAGTCACACAGCAATAGGGGATGCCCACACGGACCAATCTAGAGCTCTATCAGCTGTAAATGAGATGAATCTTTACAAAGTCACAGAGAAGGAACTTCTTGAATTAAGCTGAACAAATGTGGTAGGTCAGGTATGATACAGTTTGTGTTGTTAAATTCTATAAATATGGACACATATTTATGCACATACATGTATTATATGCATACATGGAGGATGGAGAGAGAGATGATAAATGGTGGGTAGGTGGATGCGAAGATGGATAAGTAGGACAGATGAATGGATGTATCAGCGAATGGGTAAAAGAATGAGCAAGTAGGTGGATAGATGGGGTAGAACATGGGTGAGTGGATGAGTGGATGGATGGATAGTGGGTGGGTGAGTGAGTGAGTGGAATGATGTATGGATGGTAGTTAGATAAATGGATTGATAGTAAGTGGAAGGGTGGATACACAGGGTGCTCGGCTGGCTGGATAGGTTTATAGATGGATAAATAAATGGGTGGGTGAATGAGTAAGTAGGTGGGTAAGGAGGTGGGTAGATGAGTATGTTAGGAGATGGAAGGATGAGTGGTTCGATGGATAAATAGGTAGGTGGGATTGGATGGATAAGTGAGTGGGTGGATGAGTAGATGGATGGATGGATGAGTGGGTGGGTGAGTGGATGGATGGATGGATGGATGGATGGATGGATGGATGGATGGTTGGATGGATCGATGGATGTGTGGATGAGTGGATGGTTGGAGGATGATGGGCAAAAAAGTCAATCTTCATCATTTGTGGAATTACTTTCTAACATTTAGAATTGCTTTCTAACATTTATCTGAATCTCCAGATCTACTTGTGATCTTTCTATGGCCACGCATGGACGTGCACAGAGCAGGAAGCCTTGAGGGCACGTGCGCCCAGCTGGGCGAGATAAGGTAATAATAAGGCTCTACCTTCTCAATTTGACTAATCCTGAAGACAAGCCTCACCGGGGTCTCCTTGGTGCCACGTTTTCTGGGGTTGTGCTATCACCTTGCCAAGGAATGCCCCCGAATGGTGCTGAAGCCCCGTGTGCTATGACGCTAGCGCTGCAGGTGTGAGGCCGTGGTGATGAGTCTGCCATGTGGATGGCTCAAGGACCTTTGAAGAGAAGCACATCAGACACGTTCCTGTGTGGCCCATGTGATTACCAGAGAGGCTCATGGGAAACTGGCCCTGTGTGAACCCCGGCAGCAACTAGTCAGCTAAATCAGTGCTAGTGATTCCCAGAACACTAGCATGAGGAGAATGGGCTCTGATTATGTGCATGTGTGCATGCATGTAGCAAGGCCAAAGGATGGAGATGGAGGACACTGGCCAGGTAAAGTCTGCACCGGGTTCTGTATATGTGACTTAACATTAAAGCAGTGGCTATGAACGCCAGTGTTTGAGAGACAGGGCTGGGTGACTTGTGGGCAGAAGGGCTGGTGAGGGATGTCAGCAGCTTTGGAGGAGGGTGGAGTGGACGAGGGATGGCTGGAGAACACTTGAGCAGCGAGACAGAGAGCTCAGCGGGCTCCCGGCCCATGCAGTGCGTCTGTGGTTTCAACAGGCCATGCATATGTCTGCATATTACACTCCTTGAGGTTAGAACCTGAGAGCCCAGCCAGGAACTGCTAGCCTTCTTGAGCAGGGAGGGGCCAAGGATGTCATCCAGTTTGTCATCCTGCAGCCCCCAGGAAAGGATGGAAGCGGGCACAGGCACAGAGCAGGGTGGGAAGCATCAAGAAGTAATAGAGAGAGAGATGTAGATGCTGAGGAGACACTATAGGGGTGGCAGTTACAGGCCAGTCACTGCACCCTCAAATCAATGGCCCTGGATGGGTTATTGAACACCTCTGGTCTCTGGGCACTGTCACAAAGTAGCAGCTGTCCTCATCCAGAGCTGGGCTCCGGGAGGGGTCCTGGGATGAGGGCATCGTTCCCCTGGCACTAATTCTTGCAGAGGGAGCAAGGGTCCTGGCAGCTGGCCATGGCAGAAGGACATGCCTGCAGCCATAGGATGGTTGGACAAGTCCGACCAGTGACATCCCAACCTCACTGCTCCCAGGACCACCCAGTGGGCAGGAGATAGACAGGCCTGACAACAACATCCCAGACAAACAAACACCCTAATGATGGCCACGAGCCACACCAACAAGGAAGGGAGGCCAAGACAGACAACAGCACAGGAGGATAAAAGCCGACGGCCCAGCACCTCACACACACACACACACCTCACTCACTCACTCTACTCTACTCTACTCTACTCTACTCTAACCCAAGCTCTGCTATGGCCGCCTCTACCATGTCTGTCTGCTCTGACGCTTGCACCCACTCGTCCTGGCAGGTGGACGACTGCCCAGAGAGCTGCTGTGAGCCCTGCTGCTGTGCCCCCAGCTG
>NW_026586082.1:0-1421 GCF_907164565.1 Psammomys obesus | reverse complement strand
TACTTTTCAGATAGTTATGCAACAAATATTGCTCTACTTCTCCTGGACCAGATCCAGAAACAATATAACTTACATTGAATTAAATAAGACAAGTTTTCTTTGGGATTGTTTTTAAAGATCTTTTCTTTTCTTTTCTTATTTTCTTTTCTTTCTTTTTTTCCTTCCTTCCTTCCTTCCTTCCTTCCTTCCTTCCATCCTTCCTTCCTTCCTTCCTTCCTTCCTTTCTTTGTAACTAACTAGTCTGCCCATATGTATACCTACATGCCAGAAAATGGTACCAGATCTTACTATAAATGGTTATGAGTCACCATGTGGTTGCTGGGAATTGAACTCAGGACCTTTGGAAGAATGACCAGTGTTCTTAATCTCTGATGTTACTTATACCAACAGGCTCCCACAACTTTTTTCTCATGGTTCAATTTTTATCTTATGTCTCTGGTCCTTTTTAATTAATATCCTGGTACAACCAACATCCTCAAGATTCCATATTCAAAAATTTAACTGATGGTAACTGAGGAATGTTAACTCTTAACCACTACAATCAATCCCTTCCTTTAAAGACCTCCAGAACTCACTATCCTTGGAGAAATCTGTGGTTTCTTATCTGATGTTCCTTATGACAGCGTCCTCGCCCAGCAAGAAATAGGCAGATGAGTCACTGCCCCTGTTTCCTGAAAAATTTCAAGAGCCTAATGTTAAACATGAGGTTGGCTGACCAATGGTAACTTCAAATCAGGATAGAAGGAATAGTTGGTGATCCCTGAGCCTTAGGTACAGGAGCTGTGATGTGGATTTATCAGTTGGGACTGGGCTCTACAAATGTGCATTTTGATTAGTTGTGTTTTTTCTATGATGGTCTATGTCTGTTACAAATAGAAGTTTCCTAATGAGGAATGGGGATTAAACTTATCTTTGAGTAAAAGAACAAATATTTAGATGTAGTTAAGGATTGTAATGGTTTAATAAAGGGGTATTATAGGTTCATCCCGAAGATTTATGACTGCACTAGTCCTGGGTAGGTAGCCAGATTTCAACACCAGGACTGTTTCTCCCATCGTTGAGTGGGTCTTACGTCCTATTAGTAAGCTGTTGGTTACCACCAAAGTATTTTTAAAGGCTTTTTAAATTAATTAATTATTTTTTTTATTAAATACAGTTTTTTTTTCAATATCTTCTTTTTTTATTTTATTTTTCTTTTTAGTTACATTTTGTTAACTCTGTGTCCCAGCTGTATCCCGCTCCCTCATTCCCTCCCCAACCCCACACTCCCTCCCTGGTCTCCTCCCTGCCCCTTTCCAAGTCCACTGATAGGGGAGGACCTCCTCCCCTTTCATCTGACCCTGTTTTATCAGGTATCTTCAGGGCTGGCTGCAAAGTCCTCCTCTGTGGCCTAACAGACTGCTCCTCCCCTGGGGGGGGGG
>NW_026586081.1:0-3172 GCF_907164565.1 Psammomys obesus | reverse complement strand
TTTTTTTTTATTATTTAATTTTTTTATTTTTATTTTATTTTTCTTTTTAGTTACATTTTGTTAACTCTGTGTCCCAGCTGTATCCCGCTCCCTCATTCCCTCCCCAACCCCACACTCCCTCCCTGGTCTCCTCCCTGCCCCTTTCCAAGTCCCCTGATAGGGGAGGACCTCCTCCCCTTTCATCTGACCCTGTTTTATCAGGTATCTTCAGGGCTGGCTGCAAAGTCCTCCTCTGTGGCCTAACAGACTGCTCCTCCCCTGGGGTGGGGGTCAAACAGCCTGCCCTTGAGATCCTATTAGAAATAGTCCGTGTTCCCCTTACTTTGGAAAACTACTTGGTTACTGAGCTACCACAGGCCACATCCGAGCAGAAGTTCTAGGTTATATCCATAGATGGTCCTTGGTTGAGTGTCAGTCTCAGAAAAGACCCTGTGCCCAGATATATTTGGTCCTTGTGGAGCTCCTATCCTTTCCATATCATACTAACTTCCCTTCTTTCATATGATTCCCTGCACTCTGCCGAGGGTTTGGTTATGAGTCTTAGTGTCTGCTTTGAAACACTGCTAGGTAGAGTCTTTCAGATGCCTTTTGTGATAGACTCCTGTCATAAGTTCAATGCACATCCCATTTGTCTTTCTAAATGAGGATTAATCACCTTCGCCTGTGTCCACTTTCTTGATTATCTTCTTTAGGTGTGTAGATTTCATTATGTTTATCATGTCTTGTAGGTCTATATAAGCGAGTATATGCCAAGTTTGTCTTTCTCCTTCTGGGATACTTCACTCAGAATGATCTTTTCTAGATCCCACCACTTGCCTGCAAATTTCATGATTTCTTCCTTTTTGATTGCTGAGTAGTATTCCATTGTGTAAAAATACCACAGTTTCTGTATCCATTCCTCCGTTGATGGACATCTGGGTTGTTTCCAAGTTCTGGCTATTACAAATAAAGCTGCTATGAACATGGTTGAACAAATGTCCTTGTTGTGTACTTGAGCAAATTTTGGGTATATACCTAGGAGTGGTATAGCTGGGTCTTGAGGTAGCACTGCTCCTAGTTGTCTGAGAAAGCGCCAGATTGACTTCCAGAGTGGTTGAACCAGTTTACATTCCCACCAGCAATGGAGGAGGGTTCCCTTTTCTCCACAACCTCTCCAGCATGTGCTATCACTTGAGTTTTTCATCTTGGCCATTCTGATGGGTGTAAGGTGATATCTCAGGGTCGTTTTGATTTGCATTTCCCTAATGGCTAATGAGGTTGAGCATTTCTTTAAGTGTTTCTCTGCCATTCGACGTTCCTCTTTCGAGAATTCTCTGTTTAGCTCTGTTCCCCATTTTTTAAGTAGATTACTTGGTTTGTTGCTTTTCTGCTTCTTTAGTTCTTTATATATACTTGATATTAGCCCTCTGTCAGATAAAGGGTTGGTGAAGATTCTTTCCCAATCTGTAGGCTGTCTATTTGTTTTGATGACAGTGTCTTTTGCTTTACAGAAGCTTTTCAGTTTCATGAGGTCCCATTTATTGATTGTTGCTCTTAGAGCCTGTGCTGTTGGTGTTCTGTTCAGGAAGTTGTCTCCTGTGCCAATGAATTCTAGGCTGTTTCCCACTTTTTTTTCCAGCTGATTTAGAGTATCTGGTTTTATGTTGAGGTCCTTGATCCACTTGGACTTTAGTTTTGTGCAGGGTGATAGATATGGATCTATTTTCATTTTTCTGCATGTAGACATCCAGTTGGTCCAGCACCATTTGTTGAAGATGCTGTCTTTTTTCCATTGAATGGATTTGGCTTCTTTGTCAAATATTGAGAATTCATAGGTGTGTGGGTTTATTTCTGGGTCTTCTATGCGATTCCATTGATCCTCCTTTCTGTTTCTATGCCAATACCATGCAGTTTTTATTACTGTTGCCCTGTAGTACAGCTTGAGATCGGGAATGGAGATACCTCCAGATGATCTGTTGTTGTACAGGATCGTTTTGGAGATTCTGGGTTTTTTGTTTCTCCATATGAATCTGAGAATCTTTTTTTCAAGGTCTGTAAAGAATTGAGTTGGTATTTTGATGGGAATTGCATTGAATCTGTAGATTGCTTTTGGCAGGATGGCCATTTTCACAATGTTAATCCTACCAATCCATGAGCACGGGAGATCTTTCCATCTTCTGAGATCTTCTTCAATTTCTTTCTTCAAAGACTTGAAGTTTTTCTCAAATAGGTCTTTCACTTGCTTGGTTAGAGTCACACCAAGGTACTTTATGTTGTTAGTGGCTATTGTGAAGGGTGTTGTTTCCCTAATTTCTTTCTCAGCCTTTTTGTCTTTGGTATACAAGAGGGCCTCTGATTTTTTTGAGTTGATTTTGTATCCTGCCACTTTGCTGAAGGTGTTTATCAGCTGAAGAAGTTCTCTGGTTGAATCTTTGGGGTCGCTCATGTATACTATCATATCATCTGCAAATAGTGACACTTTGACCTCTTCCTTTCCGATTTGTATCCCCTTGATCTCCTTTAGTTGTCTTATTGCTCTGGCTAGGACTTCAAGTACAATGTTAAAGAGATATGGAGAGAGTGGGCAGCCTTGTCTTGTCCCTGATTTCAGTGGGATTGATTTAAGTTTCTCTCCATTGAGTTTGATGTTGGCTATAGGCTTGCTGTATATTGCCTTTACTATCTTTAGGTATGTGCCTTGTATCCCTGATCTCTCCAAGACTTTAAACATAAATGGGTGCTGGACTTTGTCAAATGCTTTTTCAGCATCTAAGGAGATGATCATGTGGTTTTTCTCCTTCAGTTTGTTTATGTGGTGGATTACATTGATGGATTTCCGTATGTTGAACCACCCTTGCATTCCTGGGATGAAGCCTACTTGGTCATGGTGGATGATATCTTTGATGTGTTCTTGGATTCGGTTTGCAAGTATTTTATTGAGTATTTTTGCATCAATGTTCATAAGAGAGATAGGTCTGAAGTTCTCTTTTTTTGTTGGATCTTTGTGTGGTTTAGGTATCAAAGTGACTGTGGCTTCATAGAATGAGTTTGGTAGTGTTCCTTCTGTTTCTATTTTATGGAATAGTTTGAGGAGAATTGGTGTTAGTACTTCTTTGAAGGTCTTGTAGAATTCTGCGCTGAAGCCATCTGGTCCAGGGCTTTTTTTGGAGGGGAGACTGTTAATGACTGCTTC
>NW_026586080.1:0-5650 GCF_907164565.1 Psammomys obesus | reverse complement strand
ATTCATAGGTGTGTGGGTTTATTTCTGGGTCTTCTATGCGATTCCATTGATCCTCCTTTCTGTTTCTATGCCAATACCATGCAGTTTTTATTACTGTTGCCCTGTAGTACAGCTTGAGATCGGGAATGGAGATACCTCCAGATGATCTGTTGTTGTACAGGATCGTTTTGGAGATTCTGGGTGTTTTGTTTCTCCATATGAAGCTGAGAATCTTTTTTTCAAGGTCTGTAAAGAATTGAGTTGGTATTTTGATGGGAATTGCATTGAATCTGTAGATTGCTTTTGGCAGGATGGCCATTTTCACAATGTTAATCCCACCAATCCATGAGCACGGGAGATCTTTCCATCTTCTGAGATCTTCTTCAATTTCTTTCTTCAAAGACTTGAAGTTTTTCTCAAACAGGTCTTTCACTTGCTTGGTTAGAGTCACACCAAGGTACTTTATGTTATTAGTGGCTATTGTGAAGGATGTTGTTTCCCTAATTTCTTTCTCAGCCTTTTTGTCTTTGGTATACAAGAGGGCTTCTGATTTTTTTGAGTTGATTTTGTATCCTGCCACTTTGCTGAAGGTGCTTATCAGCTGAAGAAGTTCTCTGGTTGAATCTTTGGGTTAGCTCATGTATACTATCATATCATCTGCAAATAGTGACACTTTGACCTCTTCCTTTCTGATTTGTATCCCCTTGATCTCCTTTAGTTGTCTTATTGCTCTGCCTAGGACTTCAAGTACAATGTTAAAGAGATATGGAGAGAGTGGGCAGCCTTGTCTTGTCCCTGATTTCAGTGGGATTGATTTAAGTTTCTCTCCATTGAGTTTGCTGTTGGCTATAGGCTTGCTGTATATTGCCTTTACTATCTTTAGATATGTGCCTTGTATTCCTGATCTCTCCAAGACTTTAAACATAAATGGGTGTTGGACTTTGTCAAATGCTTTTTCAGCATCTAAGGAGATGATCATGTGGTTTTTCTCCTTCAGTTTGTTTATGTGGTGGATTACATTGATGGATTTCCGTATGTTGAACCACCCTTGCATTCCTGGGATGAAGCCTACTTGGTCATGGTGGATGATATCTTTGATGTGTTCTTGGATTCGGTTTGCAAGTATTTTATTGAGTATTTTTGCATCAATGTTCATAAGAGAGATAGGTCTGAAGTTCTCTTTTTTTGTTGGATCTTTGTGTGGTTTAGGTATCAAAGTGACTGTGGCTTCATAGAATGAGTTTGGTAGTGTTCCTTCTGTTTCTATTTTATGGAATAGTTTGAGGAGAATTGGTGTTAGTACTTCTTTGAAGGTCTTGTAGAATTCTGCGCTGAAGCCATCTGGTCCAGGGCTTTTTTTGGAGGGGAGACTGTTAATGACTGCTTCAATTTCCTTGGGAGATATAGGGCTATTCAGTCTTTCTACCTGATCTTGACTTAATTTTGGTAGATGGAATCTGTCAAGAAAGTTATCCATTTCATTTAGATTTTCAAATTTTGTGCCATATAGGCTTTTGTAGTATGACCTAATAATCGTTTGGATTTCCTCAGTGTCTGTAGTTATGTCCCCATTTTCCTTTCTGATTTTGCTGATTTGTATGGTTTCTCTCTGCTTTTTAGTTAGTTTGGCTAAGGGTTTGTCTAGCTTGTTGATTTTCTCAAAGAACCAGCTTTTTGTTTCATTGATTCTTTGGATAATTTTATTTGTTTCTTATTGATTGATTTCTGCCCTTAGTTTGATTATATCCAGCCGTCTGCTCCTCTTGGGTGTATCTGCTTCTTTTTTTTTCTAGGTTTTTCAGTTGGGCCATTAAGTTGTTTGTATGTGATGTTACGGATTTCTTCTTGTAGGCACTTAGTGCTATAAATTTTCCTCCAAGAACCAGCTTTTTGTTTCTTTGATTCTTTGGATAATTTTATTTGTTTCTAATTGATTGATTTCTGCCCTTAGTTTGATTATATCCAGCCGTCTGCTCCTCTTGGGTGTATCTGCTTCTTTTTCTAGGTTTTTCAGTTGGGCCATTAAGTTGTTTGTATGTGATGTTACGGATTTCTTCTTGTAGGCACTTAGTGCTATAAATTTTCCTCTGAGCACTGCTTTCAATGTGTCCCATAAATTTGGGTATGTTGTGCCTTCATTTTCATTGAATTCTAGAAAGTCTTTAATTTCTTTCTTTATTTCTTCCTTGACCCAGCTGTCATTGAGTAGTAAGTTGTTCAGTTTCCATGTGCGTGTCGGCTTTTTGTTGTTTCTGTTGTTGTTGATGTCCAGCTTTAGTCCATGGTGGTCAGATAGTATACAAGGGATTATTTCAATCCTTTTGTATCTGATGAGACTTGCTTTGTGACCAACTATATGGTCTATTTTGGAGAAGGTTCCATGTGGTGCTGAAAAGAAGATGTACTCTTTTGAGTTTGGGTGAAAAGATCTGTAGACATCTATTAGGTCCATTTGATTTAGGGATTCTGTGAGTGCTTTTATTTCCCTATTTGGTGTCTGTCTGGTTGATCTGTCCCTTGATGAGAGTGGGGTGTTGAAGTCTCCCACTATTAAGGTATTAGGATCAATGTATGATTTAAGCTTTAATATTGTTTCATTTACGAATGGAGGTGCTCTTGTATTTGGGGCATAGATATTCAAAATTGTGATGTCCTCTTGTTGGATTTTTCCTTTGATGAGAATATAGTGGCCGTCCTTATCTTTTTTTATTAACTTGGGTTGAAAGTCTATTTTATTAGATATTAGGATGGCTACTCCAGCTTGTTTTCTGGAACCATTTGCTTGAAAAACATTTTTCCAGCCTTTTACTCTGAGGTAATGTTTATCTTTGTTGCATAGGTGTGTTTCTTGGATGCAACAGAATGTTGGGTCCTGTTTCCGTAACCATTCTGTTAGCCTGTGTCTTTTTATTGGTGAGTTGAGTCCATTAATATTGATAGATAATATTGACCAATGCATGTTAGTTCCTTTTGTAATGGAGTCGATGATCTTACCTTGTTTCATTGCTTGTTTTCTTTTCATTTTTGTTGGGATATTATCTGTATGCCCTGTTTTCTTGGGGGAATTTGTTTTCGTTGGATTGGAGTTTTCCTTCTAGTATCTTCTGTAGGGTTGGTTTGCTGTATAGATATTGCGTAAATTTAGTTTTGTCATGGAATATTTTTTTTTCTCCATCTATGTTGATTGAAAGCTTTGCAGGGTATAGTAGTCTGGGTTGACATTTGTGATCTCTTAGAGTCTCCATGATGCTTGCCCAGGCCCTTCTGGCTTTCATAGTTTCTGATGAGAAGTCTGGTGTGATTCTGATAGGTTTACCTTCATATGTTACTTGGCCTTTTTCCCTTGCTGCTTTTAATATCTTTTCTTTGTTCTGTAGATTTAGTGTTTTGACTATGATGTGACGTGATGTGTTTCTTTTCTGGTCTAGTCTATTTGGTGTTCTGTAGGCCTCTTGTATATTTATGGACATCTCTTTCTTTAAGTTGGGAAAATTTTCTTCTATGATTTTTTTGAAAATATTTTCTGGACCTTGGAGCCTGGAGTCTTCTTTTTCATCAATTCCTATTATTCTTAGATTTTGTCTTTTCATAGCATCCTTGATTTCTTGGATATTTTGTGATTGGAATTTTTCTGATTTTACTTTTTATTTGAGAGAAGTATCAATTTCTGCAAGTGTGTCTTCAGCTCCAGAGATTCTCTCTTCCATCTCTTGTATTCTGTTGGTGATGCTTACTTTTGTGGTTCCTGATCTTTTCTCCAAGTTCTCCAGCTCAAGAGTTTTCTCATTTTGTGTTTTCTTTATTGATTCTAATTCTGTTTTCATGCCTTGCACCATTTCTTTCATGTGTTTGAATTTGGATTCCTGTCTCTCTACGATGGACTCTATTTCTTTGGTCATTTCGTTTTTGTATGCCACTAATTTTTTCTCTACTTGTGCCTCTATTTTTTTGGCTATGTTTGCCTGTGTTTCTTTAAGGGTTTTGTCTATTTCTTCTTTCTTTACCTCCAATTGACTGGCCAACTCTTTGAAAGATTTGTTCATTTCCTCCTTATGAGCCTCAAATAATTGAGCAAGCATGGCTTTAAGGTCATTTTCCTGTGCTTCTGATGAATTGGAGTATCCATCGATTTTGGGGTTTGCTGGTGAAGTCATGATGTCCTGATTTATGTTGGAAGTGTTCTTTCGCCTACCCCTGGCCATTGGCTTATCTGAGACCTTCCCTGTTTGTTTTTGGATTCTGCCGATTAGACTGGTACTGTCTCTCTCTCGAGTCTGGAGAATTCTTCAGTAAGTTGAGAGAGGTCCAGTGTCCTTAGCGTATGCTGAGGACTAGCTGTACCTGTGGGAGGAAAGTACGCAGGCGCAAACAGAGGCAAATGCAAGCGTGCGTTCGTGCGTGTGTATATGTGTGTGTGTGTGTAAGTGGGTGTGGGCGTGTGTCTCGAGGGACAGAGTGATGGCTAATGTTGAACCCTTGAGTGTGTGGGAGGGGCTCTGCAATGTATATGTCGCAGGCGCTAGTGATGATCGCAGTGCAATTTCTGGCATTAACTGCCTTAACTCCTCAATTAGACCCACAGAGCAGGAACTTCAATGTTCCAAGTGCCCCTCTGTTTCCCAAAGTGGGTATATGGGTGGGAGGGGGTTCGATGCCTGGCTTCTGTTTTAGAAGAACCCAGGATCCGTGGAGCTGCAGATTCTCAAGGGTGCACTCACTTACAGGCAGGACACTTGGCAGAGATCGGCGTATCTGGGCTCTCTGCTCTCTGGTTTGGCCCTGCTTCTTTGATGTGCTCCGCCAGTTCCGTGCTGCTGTCACTGCCAGGTTATGAGGTCTTGCTGCAGCTGGAGATTTCAGGGTGGTCACGTCAGTGGGAATCGGGGTAACCAGCCTTTCTGTTCTCTGGTTTGGCCCCGGTTAGTCTTAAACTGGAGGGCTGATGTGCCCCGCCAGCTCAGTGCTGCTCCGCCACCAGGTTAGAAAGTCCCGCTGTAACTGGAGACTGGGTTGCTAGTCCAGATGCTTTCTGGGAAGTCCTGGGGTCTCTTTACTGTGCTCTCCAAGCTTCGGAGGCCCAGCGCCTGGTGTGTCTAGCTTGCATGGCGTTTCTGTCTGGTTTTGGTGAGTATATAGCGTATTCTCTGTCACTGTGGGATTGGGCGGGCCGTACCGTCAGTGATGGCGCTCCTGCGGAGCTAGTATGGCGTCTAGCAGACTCGGGCCCTGGGAGGATGGTGCAGCCGCTGTGCAAATCTGGGGCTCCAAGACACAGTACTGCTGGCCTTTGCCAATAAAGGGCTTGGGGCTCCGCCTCAGTGGCTGCAGGCCCCAGGCAGTTAGGTCTGTGCTGAGAACGGCGAGTCAGCTGTGCCGAGGAGGAGGGAGGTCTGGGGGAGGGGAGTGCCGAGAGATCAAAGGATCATTTCTCACCTTCCCCAAACAAGTCCCTGGGTGACCGGAGACCAAGGTTTTCACCTCCTGCATGTTCCCTGTTGTTTAGAAAGTCTCTCCATTGTTTCCCTGGCTTCAGAAGTTCTTCCACTCATCAACTCAGAACTTTATCTTTTCCACAGCTCGGAAACTGTGTGTGCTAGTAGCCATCTTGGCTCTGCCCCCTCTCTCTTCCCATCTCTTTTGATTAATTTCGGTTGAAAGTCTATTTGTTACC
>NW_026586079.1:0-10706 GCF_907164565.1 Psammomys obesus | reverse complement strand
GCTATGAACTTTCCTCTTAGCACTGCTTTCATTGTGTCCCACAAGTTAGGGTATGTTGTGTCTTCATTTTCATTGAGTTCTAGAAAGGCTTTAATTTCTTTCTTTATTTCTTCCCTGACCCAGCTGTCATTTAGTAACAAGTTGTTCAGTTTCCATGAGTGTGTAGGCTTTTTGCTATTTCTGTTGTTGTTGAAGTCCAGCTTTATTCCATGGTGATCAGACAGGATACAAGGGATTATTTCAGTCTTCTTGTATCTGTTGAGGCTTGCTTTGTGACCAACTATATGGTCTATTTTGGAGAAGGTTCCATGAGGTGCTGAGAAGAAGGTAAATTCTTTTGTGTTTGGGTGTAAAGTTCTGTAGATGTCTGTGAGGTCCATTTGATTCATGACCTCTGTCAGAGATATTGTTTCTTTGTTTAATTTCTGTTTTGTTGACCTGTTCTTTGTTGAGAGTGGGGTGTTGAAGTCTCCCGCTATTAATGTGTGGGGATCTATATGTGGTTTAAATTTTATCAATGTTTCTTTAACAAATGTGGGTGCTCTTGTATTTGGGGCATAGATGTTCAGGATTGTGATGTCTTCCTGGTGGAATTTTCCCTTGATGAGTATGAAGTGTCCTTCCTCATCTCTTTTTATTAATTTTGGTTGAAATTCTATTTTATCAGATATTAGAATGGCTACTCCTGCTTGTTTCTTGGGTCCATTTGCTTGGAAAGTCATCTTCCAACCTTTTACCCTCAGGTAATGTCTATCTTTGTGTCTTAGGTGTGTTTCTTGTATGCAACAGATTGCTGGGTTTTGTTTACGTATCCATTCTGTTAATCTGTGTCTTTTTACTGGAGAGTTGAGTCCATTGCTGTTGAGAGAGATTAATGACCAGTGGCTGTTAGATCCTTTGATTTTGATGTTGGCTGTGTTCATAAGTTTGTGTGCTTGGTTGCTTTTTGTTTTGCTGTAGTAAGGTTAATTATTTCCTGTGTTTTCTTGACAGAAGCTAATTTTCTTGGGTTGTATTTTCCCTTCCAGTGTCTTCTGTAATGCTGGATTTGTGTGTAGGTATTGTTGAAATTTGTTTTTGTCATTGAATATCTTGTTTTCTCCGTCTATGAGGACTGAGAGTTTTGCAGGGTATAGTAGCCTGGGTTGACATCTGTGTTCTCTTAGGGTCTGCATGATATCTGTCCAGGCCCTTCTGGCTTTCATAGTTTCTGTTGAAAAGTCAGGTGTGATTCTAATGGGTTTGCCATTATATGTTACTTGGCCTTTTTCCCTTGCAGCTTTTAGAATTTTTTTTGTTCTGTATACTTACTGTTTTGATTATTATGTGGCGGGAGGATTTTCTTTTCTGGTCAAATTTGTTGGGTGTTCTGTAGGCCTCATGTATCCTTATTGGCTTCTCCTTTAACTTGGGAAAATTTTCTTCAATGATTTTGTTGAAAATATTTTCTGGGCCTTGGAGAAGGGAGTCTTCTTTTTCCTCTATTCCTATTATTCTTAGGTTTTGTCTTTTCATATTGTCTTGAATTTCTTGGACGGTCTGTGTCCGGAATTTTTTGGATTTAACATTTTCTTTGACAGATACATCGATTTCTTCCATTGTATCTTCTACACCTGAGATTCTTTCTTCCATTTCTTGTATTCTGTTGGTTATGCTTACCTCTGTAGTTCCTGTTTTCTTCCCTAAATTCTTCCTCTCCATTATTTCCTCCATTTCTGTTTTCTTTAATTTTTCTAGTTCTATCTTCAGGTCTTGAGTTGTTTTGTTTACTTCCTTCACCTGTCTGCTTGTATTTTCCTCTTTTTCTTTTAGTTCCTTCAACTCTGTCTCTTTGATTTCTTTCAGTGATTTAATTATTTCTTCTCTGAAGGCCACAAGCTGTTTGGCTGCATCTTCCCGTATTTCTTCACGGATGGCCCTAATTTGCTTGTCTTTATCTTCCTCCATTTCTTTACGGATAGCCATGATGTTTTTGGTTTTATCTTCCTCTAATTCTTTACGTATTTTATCTGTTTCCTCTATTATTCTCTTCATCAACATAGATATAAGGTCATCTTCTTGATTTTCTATTATGCTGCATTGTTCAGGGCTGTTCGCCCCTGGATGGCTGGGTTCTGGAGATGCCATATTGCTCTGTCTTTTGTTGGTTGAGCCTTTACGCTGACCTCTACCCATTGGGCTGCTTTAGGTTTTGGCTGTTAGTTTCTGTGCTTCCTGGAGTCCTGAGGTATGGAGTATCCCCTTGGCCGGAAGATGATTTTTCCTGAAGGAGTCCTTCTCTGCTTTTTGGTTATGGTCACTGTATGGCCAGTGTTTCTCCGGAGATGCCACTGCTCACCTCAGGTTTATAGCCCTGAGTAGTAGCTGTGGTCTATGTTAGGCAGGGGGGGATCTCCTCTTACCCATAAAATTTCTCGACAGCTGCCCCACTGCTGGGTTTCTTGTTATAAATTTAGTGTGCTGCTGCTCACTAAATTTCCATGTACAGTCCTCTTGAAGAAACTGCTGATTCCCTAGCTACGGGGTTTTCTCCCAACAGGGAAACTCAGTCTGTTATCCTGGGGCGCACAGTTCTGTCTGAGAGAAAGTGGGAGGTGCACTCAGCAAGTCTCTGGGCCAAAGGCTGATTGCTCTGCTCTGGACCTGGAGAATGTGCACCTAGGTTCAGTTGGCGCCTGGGGGCACTGTTCTGGTCTGGAGGCTGGGTGCCTCACTCTGGACCAGAAGCTGTGTGTCTCTGTCTGGGATGGCGGCTGTAGGCACCACTCTGGTCCAGACACTGTGGGTGCAGCCCCCCTGAAGGATCAGGGATTCCTACAGTTTTGGCAGTCCAGCCAGGGACAACTGGCCGATCCCTGGCACAGTATCTGAGGGCTGCTGTATGGCTCTTCGGCTCCTGCAGGTCCTAGCATGCAGCTGTGTGTCCCAGTGCCCCAGGGGAACGCAACAATGGCGGCAGAGCACAGCGCTTCTGCCTGCACTAGAGTCTGCGTGAGTCCAGGAAGTGTTTTGGTGCTGGGTGTCCTAAGCGATAGAGCTGCTGACCCCCTCCGCTGGGGGTTTCCTCCTGCCAGAGACACGCAGTCTGGTGCCCTGTTGCCCTGGTGCCCACAGTTCTATCTGAGGCGGCGAATCACGCGCGCAGGCAGGGCTGTGTGCAGGCAGGCGCCTTTGTCCCTCCCGGCTCTGGGTCCAGGCTGGCTCCTGGGGCACCCGCGGAACCCGAGTCTTTTCCAGGGGATGTCTGGGTAACCTGGGGTCGGTCCCAATTGTTTCCTGCTCCGTGGGGTTATCTCTCGACTGGGAAATCCAGTCTATGGTGTTGTGGGCCCACAGTTCAGTCTGGGACAGTGACCAGATCGCGCTGGCGGGTAGCTCTGGGCTGGCGACCAAGCGCCTGGCGGAACGGGGATCTCTTCCGCGGTTTTGCCGGGTGAGTTAAAGCTGATCGAATCCCCCACTGTGGGGTATCCTCTCACCTGAGAAACACAACCACTTGTGTTTTATGGCCGCGAGTTCTGATTGCTGGTCACTGTGCCAATCCTGCTGTGCTGCTCCTCAGAATGAGAGTCCTCCCGTCGCTGCCATCTTGCCCCGCCTCCCATTTCTTAACTTCTAAACAACTCAAGCTTAATTGTGGCACTATAACTATTTGGTCTTTAACCCCATCAGAGACTTGAGAAGTAATAAAACTAGTTATTAGAGTAAATAGGAAATGCATGGTAGCTTCCAAAAAATAAAAAATTGACAGAGACAGTTTGTTGCCTGAACAGTCACCCATAACTCTTTATAATATTGGAGCATCAAATATTCTGGCTCAGAATATTTGACAGACATATATGTGAAGCAGGAACTGTTTAGGACTTGCTTACCCTGTCTTGGAAGAGTTCAGCAGTCGATTTGTCCTGCATTTAAGCTTGTCCATTTGGGGCAATATTTATCTGTCATGAAGCAAGGGTATTTTCTTTACCGAGTGGCTCCTTTGCCACATTTGAAGCCATCTCCATATGGAGTTTCTTTAATGCTCATCATCTTCATTGAGGTAGGCAGGGTGCTGCCAGAAGATGACCTGTCTCATTGTCAAAGAATCTTTAAAATAATAAAAACACTTTTAAATGCCATATTCTGTAGGTCTCTGAAGTTTTTGAAGACTACCTATCTTTATATAATCAATCTGTCATATATATCTGTTAAACCTAGGATGTATACTCCTGTGATAAATTAGACTAATGTCTGACCTGACTGAGTTGATTAACTAGCAATTAACTTGCATTACCTAATACCCTAACCATTTTTATAGCAGTTCAAAAGTATTTGTATCTTTATACTAAAGCTTATACCAATGTATCGAAAATAGATTTATTTTTGCATCAATATGCAAAATCCTATATCAGAGTTAAAATTAACCTTATTTGAGAATAACAAAACCCTAAGTTGAGTAGATTCAATAATCTACCTTTTGTCTTATTCCTATAAGATATCCCTGTATACGCCTTTCTTTCTTTTTAAGCCCATTTCTCCTTATATAAGAAAGAAAGATAGAAAAAGGAAAAAGAGAGAAATCCTGACTATGACCTTGTTTCACCCTGAATAAGACCATTAGTAATTTATAAACATCTCCCAATGACAAGAAAAATTCATAGCCATAGAAAACAACCAAAAACATACCCAACCCCCTTTAAGCAGGCTTTGATGAGAAACAACAGTTTAATCAGTTGAGGCAGGAACAAGCAGAATTCTGGAACATGCAAGATGTTGGGACAGATGTGTCAATGTCTCAGCATGCTGGAAGGAGGATTCTGTCAGGTTTGATCCAGCATCTCCAGTGTCCGGTCCTTTTGTTTGGCAAACATATAATTTCTCACAAACATTATACAGTTCTAAACTTATAAATGTATGAGATGTGCAGGATGAAACTAAACTGTAAGCCAATTTTATCTATTCAATTAAAAGATTAGCATAATATATTTTGAGGATATTATAGCCAAGGATTTATTGACCAAGTATTGTTGAAGTTTTGGCTGGCAACATATTTTTATGACTCAGTCAGTTTCAGAGTTGTTTACATGTAAGGGGATCAGCAATATAAGTTACCATTATTATTGAACATACAATAATTATCATGTTGAAATCAAAACACAGTTGGATATATCAAAACATCTTTTTTGGGCTCTTGGGCACCTGCTGTATTAGGCCAAATGCTATCTATCTCCCTAGAGAAGACCTCCCATTAGAGAGACAAGCTGGTTGCCTTGAGCAATAGAAAAGGCATGTTTTAAGTAAATTTTATATAAACATTTTTAATTTAGAATTTAAGCATAACCTAGGCATCTTGTAGC
The DNA here is from genome assembly GCF_907164565.1 of Psammomys obesus. NCBI lineage: Eukaryota > Metazoa > Chordata > Mammalia > Rodentia > Muridae > Psammomys > Psammomys obesus. Next base: position 5,367 of record NW_026586079.1, on the reverse strand, counting down.
TGTTTAGAGGTTTAGGCCTAGGTTTTTATATATGTTGTAGCTATTTGTCCTATCTCTTTTTTTATATAGAATGGACATTTATGCCTGTATAACCAAACTTTATTTAAACTCCCTCTTACCTTTATCCTTTAAGCATACCCTTAGCATCTTGTACCTGGGTTTTACATTGGTTGTGGCTATTTTTTGGCAGAAAAAATAAATAGATGCCTTTTATACAGATGCCTTTTATACAGTTATGCCTTTGTAGCCAAACTTTATGTAAACTCCCTTTTACCTTTAGCATTTAAGCATACCCTTAGCATTTTGTATCTGGGTTTTACATTGGCTGTGGTTATTTTTTGGCTTGCCCTTTTTTTAATAGAGAATGGGGATTTATGCCTTTATAGCCAAACTTTATTTAAATTTACTTTTACCCTTAGCATTTAAGTATATCCTAGGCATCATGTATCTGGTTGTTTATATTGGTTTTAGCTACCTTTGGCTTGCCCCCTTTTTGATATGGAATGGACAGTTTTGTTTTTTAAACATAACAATTATATTTTTTGAGTTTTTAGTATTTAGTTAGGCTGGCATGTACCTTTCCATCTGTAAGACTCTAGAATCTTTTTTACAGGAGGTATGACCAATATATGTCCCCCATGAAACTGTCTGACATTCAAAAGGATAATGCAGTTTCTAGAGCAGTGTGACATTACCTCTCTTTACATAAACCTAAAATTGAATTGAATCCAACCTTTAGACCAGTAAGGACATAATATCGATTATTAAGAAAAAAGAATTTACATGGTAGCTTTAAGGAAAATTTTGTAATTTCGAATCTTAGACTATCTCTGCAAATGGCTAAATAGTAGGAGTTGCCATCCTGGCTTTTATTATGTAAATTAGTTTGATCAGGAACTCTCAGATCTGCTGAGACTTATGGCCAACTGTTGGGCAGAGTGCGTAGAATCTTATGAAAGAAGAGGGAAATAGTAAGATCTGGAGAGGACAGGAACTTTACAAGGAGAGCAACAGAACCAGAAAATTTGAACACAGGGGTCTTTCCAGAGACTCATACTCCAACCAAGTACCATGCATGGAGATAACCCTGCACAGATGTAGCCCATGGCAGTTCAGTGTCCAAGTGGGTTACATAGTAATGGGAAAAGGGACTGCCTCTGACATAATCTGATTGGCCTGCTCTTTAATCACCTCCCCCTGAGGGGAGAGCAGCCTTACCAGGCCACAGAAGATGACAATGCAGCCACTCCTGATGAGATCTGATAGACTATGATCAGAAGAAAAGAGAGGGGGACCTCCCCTATCAGTGGACTTGGGGAGGGGCATGCATGAAGAAGGAGAGAAGGTGGGATTAGGAGGGGAGGAGGGAGAGGCTTATGGGGGGATGCAAAGTGAATAAAGTGTAATTAATAAAAAAATTAAAATTACAAAAAAACTGACTGCAGCTGGCCAGCTGGCCAGCTGCCCATCTGCTTGGCTGTAAAACCCAGAGCAGCTGCAGTGGCTTCAAACTTTGGATGATTTCATGCAGTCTGATAGGCAGTGCCACAAAAAAGCCCAGATGATGCACAGACCAAAAAAGTATATTTCGGGGGGCAGGGCAAGATGGCGGCGCCTGGAGGACTCTCATTCTGAGGAGCAGCACAGCAGGATTGGCACAGTGACCAGCAATCAGAACTTGCGGCCATAAAACACAAGTGATTGTGTTTCACAGGTGAGAGGATACCCCATGGTGGGGGATTCAATCAGCTTTAACTCACCCGGCTTAAACCACGGAAGAGATCCTGGTTCCACCAGGCGCTTGGTCGCCAACCCAGAGCTACACACCAGCGTGATCTGGTCATGGTCCAAGACTAAACTGTGGGCCCACAGCACCATAGACTGGATTTCTCAGTCGAGAGATAACCCCACGAAGCAGGAAACGATTGGGACCGACCTTAGGTTACCCAGACATCCCCTGGAAAAGACTGGGGATCCGCGGGTGCCCCAAGAGCCAGCCCAGAGCCAGAACCGGCACCCAGGCCCCTGCACGAAGCCCTGCCTGCGCGCCTGATTCGCCGCCTCAGATAGAACTGTGGGCACCAGGGCACCAGGCACCAAAGACTGCGTTTTACTGGCAGGTCCAAACCCACAGGGAGGGAAACGGCTGATCTGAACTGAGAACACTCAGCCGATACCCCCACCCCGAAACGGTCTAGACACCCAGTTTAGGCAGCAGCCAAGGCTCCAAATGGCCAGAAAGGCGGAGCCACGAGCGGGCATCTATGCCTGTGGGTTCTACATGCCAGCCCAGACAGAAAAGCGGTCCCCAAAGCAAAGACTGAGTGTCTCTGGCAGGAGGAAACCCCCAGAAAAGACTCCCTGGATTCACACAGACTCTAGGGACTAATGTGGGCAGGAGCTCTGTGCTCAGCTGCCATTATTGAGTTCCCCTAGGGCACTGGGACACACAGCTGCATCCTCAGACCTACAAAAACCAGAGAGCCATTACAGCAGCCCTAAGATACTGTGCCAAGGATCAACCAGTTATCCCTAGCTAGACTGTCAAAACTGTGGGAATCTCTGGTCCTTCAAGAGGGCTGCACCCACAGCGTCTGGACCAGAGCAGTGCCTGCAGCCGCCATCACAGACAGGGACACACAGCTTCTGGTCCAGAGTGAGGCACCCAGCCTCCAGACCAGATCAGCGTCTCCAGGCACCAACTCAGCCTAGGTGCACATCCTCCAGGCCCAGAGCAGAGCACTCAGCCTCCAGCCCAGAGATTTGCTGAGTGCACCTCTCACTTTCCCAGACAGAGCTGTGTGCCCCAGGATAACAGACTGAGTTTCCCTGTTGGGAGAAAACCCCACAGCTAGGGAATCAGGAGGTTCTTCAAGAGGACTGTACATGGAAATTTAGTGAGCAGCAGCACACTAAATTTATAATAGGAAACCCAGCAGAGGGGCAGCTGTCTTGAGAACATCTATGGGTAAGACGAGATCCCCCATGCCTAACATAGACCACAGCTACTACTCAGGGCTATAAACCTGAGGTGAGCAGTGGCAACTCCTGAGAAACACTGGCCATACAGTGACCATAACCAAAAAGCAGAGAAGGACTCCTTCAGGAAAAATCATCTTCCAGCCAAGGGGATTCTCCCTACCTCAGGACTCCAGGAAGCACAGAAACTAACAGCCAACACTTAAATCAGCCCAATGGCTAGAGGTCAGTGTAAAAGCTCAACCAACAAAAAACAGAGCAATATGGCATCTCCAGAACCCAGCCATCCAGGGGCGAACAGCCCTGGACAACACAGCATAATAGAAAATCGAGAAGATGACCTTACATCTATGCTGATGAGGAGGATAATAGAGGAAACAAATAAAATACGTAAAGAATTAGAGGAAGATAAAACCAAACAGATCATGGCTATCCGTAAAGTAATGGAGGAAGTTAAAGACAAACACATTATGGCCATCCATGAAGAAATACGGAAGATGCAGCCAAACAGCTTGTGGCCTTCAGAGAAGAAATAATTAAATCACTGAAAGAAATAAAATAGACAGAATTGAAGTAACTAAAAGAAAAAGAGAAAAATACAACAGACAGGTGAAGGAAGTAAACAAAACAACTCAAGACCTGAAGATAGAACTAGAAAAATTAAAGAAAACAGAAATGGAGGAAATAATGGAGAGGAAGAATTTAGGGAAGAAAACAGGAACTACAGAGGTAAGCATGACCAACAGAATACGAGAAATGGAAGAAAGAATCTCAGGTGTAGAAGATACAATGGAAGAAATCGATGTATCTGTCAAAGAAAATGTTAAATCCAAAAAATTCCTGACACAGGCTGTCCAAGAAATCCAAGACAATATGAAAAGACAATACCTAAGAATAATAGGAATAGAGGAAAAAGAAGACTCCCTTCTCCAAGGCCCAGAAAATATTTTCAACAGAATCATTGAAGAAAATTTCCCCAAGTTAAAGGAGAAGCCAATAAGGATACATGAGGCCTACAAAACACCCAACAAATATGACCAGAAAAGAAAATCCTCCTGCCACATAATAATCAAAACAGTAAGTATACAGAAAAAAGAAAAAAATACTAAAAGCTCAAAGGAAAAAAGGCCAAGTAACATATAATGGCAAACCCATTAGTATCACACCTGATTTTTCAACAGAAACTATGAAAGCCAGAAAGTCCTGGACGGATATCATGCAGATCCTAAGAGAACACAGATGTCATCCCAGGCTACTATACCCTGCAAAACTCTCAGTCCTCATAGACGGAGAAAACAAGATATTCAATAACAAAAACAAATTTCAACAACACCTACACACAAATCCAGCATTACAGAAGACACTGGAAGGGAAAATACAACCCAAGAAAATTAGCTTCTGTCAAGAAAACACAGGAAATAATTAACCTTACTACAGTAAAACAAAAAGCAACCAAGCACACAACCTTATGACCACAGGCAACATCAAAATCAAAGGGTCTAACAGCCACTGGTCATTAATCTCTCTCAACATGAATGGACTCAACTCTCCAGTAAAAAGACACAGATTAACAGAGTGAATACATAAACAAAACCCAGCAATCTGTTGCATACAAGAAACACACCTAAGGCACAAAGATAGACATTACCTGAGGGTAAAAGGTTGGAAGACGAATTTCCAAGCAAATGGACCCAAGAAACAAGCAGGAGTAGCCATTCTAATATCTGATAAAAATAGACTTTCAACCAAACTTAATAAAAAGAGAAGGGGAAGGACACTTCATACCCATCAAGGGAAAATTCCACCAGGAAGACATCACAATCCTGAACATCTATGCCTCCAAAAGAGCACCCACATTTGTAAAAGAAACATTGATAAAATTTAAACCACATATAGATCCCCACACATTAATAGTGGGAGACTTCAACACCCCACTCTCAACAAAGGACAGGACAACAAAACAGAAATTAAACAAAGAAACAATATCTCTGACAGAGGTCATGAATCAAATGGACCTAACAGACATTTACAGAACTTGACACCCAAATACAAAAGAATTTACCTTCTTCTCAGCACCTCACGGAACCTTCTCCAAAATAGACCATATAGTTGGTCACAAAGCAAGCCTCAACAGATACAAGAATACTGAAATAATCCCTTGTATCTTGGCTGATCACATGGAATAAAGCTGGACTTCAACAACAACAGAAAATGCAAACAGCCTACACACACATGGAAACTAAACAACTTGTTACTAAATGACAGCTGGGTCAGGGAAGAAATAAAGAAAGAAATTAAAGTCTTCCTAGAACTCAATGAAAATGAAGACACAACATACCCAAACTTGTGGGACACAATGAAAGCAGTGCTAAGAGGAAAGTTCATAGC
>NW_026586078.1:0-17223 GCF_907164565.1 Psammomys obesus | reverse complement strand
CAGATGCTGAGCCTGATGGCCAACTGATGGGCAGAGTGAATGGAATTCTATGTAAGAAGTGGGAAATAGTAAGAATTGGAGGGGACGGGAACTCCACAAGGAGAGCAACAGAACAAGATAATTTGAACACAGGGAACTTCCCAGAAAATCATACTCCAACCAAGGACTATTCATGGAGATGACCTGGAACCCCTGCACAGGTGTAGCCCATGGCAGTTCAGTGTCCAAGTGGGTTCCATAGTAATGGGAAGAGGGACTGCCTCTGACATAATCTGATTGGCCTGCTCGTTGATCACTTCCCCCTGAGGGGGGAGCAGCCTTATCAGGCCACAGTAGAGGACAATGCAGCCACTTTTGATGAGAACTGATAGACTAAGATCAGAAAGAAGAGGAGAACCTCCCCTATCAGTGGACTTGGGGAGAGGCATACAGAAAGGGGAGGGAGGGTGGGATCGGGAGGGGAGGTGGGAGGGGCTTATGGGGAGATACAAAATGAATAAAGTGTAATTAATAAAAAAAAAAAGAAAACGGGGGCATAACCACAGACACTGAAGAAATCCAAAATAATTAGGTCTTACTTCCAAAGTCTATATGCCACAAAATTTGAAAATCTAAAAGAAATGGACAATTTTCTTGACTGATTCTACATGCCAAAGCTGAATCAAGACCAGGTAAACCAATTAAATAGTCCTATATCCCCTAAGGAAATAGAAGTTGTCATCAAAAGTCTACCATGCAAAAAAATCCAGGGCCAGATGGTTTCAGTGCCGAATTCTACCAGACCTTCAAAGAAGACCTAACACCAGTACTCTTCAAACTATTCCACAAGATAGAAACAGAAGGAACACTACCAAACTCATTCTATGAAGCCACAGTCACCTTGGTACCTAAACCTCACAAAGGCCCAACAAAGAAAGAGAATTTCAGGCCAATCTCCCTCATGAACATTGATGCAAAAATACTTGCAAACTGAATCCAGGAACACATCAAAGATATCATCCACTATGACCAAGTAGGCTTCATCCCAGGCATGCAGGGGTGGTTCAATTTACAAAAATCCATCAATGTGATCCACTACATAAACAAACTGAAGGAGAAAAACCACATGATCATCTCCTTAGATGCTGAAAAGGCATCTGACAAAATCCAACACCCATTCATGTTTAAAGTCTTGGACAGATCAGGGATACAAGGCACATACCTGAACATAGTAAAGTATACAGCAACCCTATAGCCAACATCAAACTCAATGGAGAGAAACTTAAATCATTCCCACTGAAATCAGGGACAAGGCAAGGCTGCCCACTCTCTCCATATCTTTTCAACATTGTTCTTGAAGTCCTAGCTAGAGCACTAAGACAATTGAAGGAGATCAAGGGGATACAAATTGGAAAGGAAGAAGTCAAAGTATCACTATTTATAGATGATATGATAGTATACATGAGTGACCCCAAAAACTCTACCAGGGAACTCCTACAGCTGATTAACACCTTCAGCAAAGTGGCTGGATACAAAATTAACTCAAAAAAATCAGTAGCCTTCCTGTATACAAAGGACAAAAGGGCTGAGCAAGAAATTAGGGAAACAACACCCTTCACAATAGCCACAAAGGATATAAAGTACCTTGGTGTGAACCTTACCAAGCAAGTCAAAGACATGTATGAAAAAAATTTTCCACTCTCTGAAGAAAGAATTAGAAGAAGATTTCAGAAGATCCCATGCTCATGGCTTACCAGGATTAACATAGTGAAAAATGGCCATCTTACCAAAAGTAATCTACAGATTCAATGCAATTCCCATCAAATTAACAACACAATTCTTTACAGACCTTGAAAGAAAAATTCTCACCTTCATATGGAACAACAAGAAACCCAGAATTGCTAAAAACAATTCTCTACAGTAAAAGATCTTCAGGAGGTATCTCCATCCCTGATCTCAAGCTGTACTATAGAGCAACAATACTAAAAACTGCATGGTACTGACATAGAAACATACTGGTGGATCAATGGAATCGAATAGAAGAACCTGACATAAATCCACACACTTATGGACACCTGATTTTTGACAAAGATGCCAAATCCATTCAATGGAAAAAAGACAGCATCTTCAACAAATGGTGCTGGTCTAACTGGATGTCTATGTGTAGAAAAATGCAAATAGATCTATACTTATCACCCTGCACAAAACTAAAGTCCAAGTGGATCAAAGACCTCAACATAAAACTAGACACACTAAACCGCTTAGAAGAAAAAGTGGGGAATACCCTTGAACTCATTGGCACAGGAGACAACTTCCTGAACAGAACACCAACAACACAGGTTCTAAGAGCATCAATCAATAAATGGGACCTCATGAAACTGAAAAGCTTCTGTAAAGCAAAAGACACTGTCGTCAGAACAAAACGACAGCCTACAGATTGAGAAAAGATCTTCACCAACCCTTTATCTGACAGAGGGCTAATATCCAGTATATATTTAAAGAACTAAAGAAGGTAAACAGCAAAAAATCAAGTAATCCAATTAAAAAATGGAGTACAGAGCTAAACAGAATTCTCTGCAGAGGAATATCGAATGGAAAAGAAACACTTAAATGCTCAATCTCATTAGCCATCAGGGAAATGCAAATCAAAACGACCCTAAGATTTCATCTTACACCAACCAGAATGGCTAAGGTCAAAAACTCAAGAGACAACACATGCTGGAGAGGTTGTGGAGAAAGGGGAACCCTCGTCCACTGCTGATGGGAATGTAAACTTGTACAACCACTCTGGAAAGCAATCTGGCGCTTCTCAGACAACTAGGAATAGCACTTCCTCAAGATCCAGCTATACCACTCCTAGGCATATATCCAAAAGATTCTCAAGTACACAATAAGGACATTTGCTCAACCATGTTTGTAGCAGCCTTATTTGTAATAGCCAGAAGCTGGAAACAGCCCAGATGTCCCTCAGTGGAGGAATGGATGCACAAATTGTGGTATATCTACACAATGGAATATTACTTAGCAATAAAAAACAAGGAAATCATGAAATTTGCAGGCAAATGGTGGGATCTGGAAAAGATCATCCTGCGTGAGCTATCCCAGAAGCAGAAGGACATACACGGTATATACTCACTCATATAGACATATAATATAGGATAAACCTACTAAAATCTGTACACTTAAAGAAACTAATCAAGAGGGAGGACTCTTGCTAAAATGCTCAATTCCTATCCAGAAAGGCAAAGAGGATAGACATCAGAAGACGGAGAAAAGAGGGAACAAGTCAGGAGCCTGACACAGAGGACCTCTGAAAGGCTCTGCCCTGCAGACTGTCAATGCAGATTCTTATACTTATGGCCAACCTTTGGGCAGAGTGCAGGCAATCTTAGGAAAGAAGTGGGAAACAGTAAGATCTGGAGAGGACAGGAACTCCATAAGGAGAGCAACAGAACCAAAAAATCTGAGCACAGGGGTCTTTACTGAGACTGCTATTCCAACCAAGGACTATGCATGGAGATAACCTAAGACCTCTGCATAGATGCAGCCCATGGCATTTCAGTATCCAAGTGGGTTCCATTGTAATAGGAACAGGGACTGTCTCTGACATGAACTGATTGGCCTGCTCTTTAACTACCTCCCCCTGAGGGGGAAGCAGCATTACTAGGCCACAGAAGAAGACAATGCAGCCACTCCTGATGAGACCTTGGGGAGGGGCATGCATGCAGAGGGTGGAGGAAGGGAGGGATTGGGACAGGAGGAGGGAGGGAACCACAGGGGGGATACAAAGTGAGTAAAGTGTAATTAATAAAGAATTTAAAAAAGGCAACACTTGAATCTAACATTTTTATGTAGGGGCATAAGAAATGATGAAATCATGAAGAGTTCAAGAGCAGGTAGTAAAGGTGGGTGCTGTGTTGTTTGTCTGCAGTCCTAAGCTATTCAGTAGAGGCAGGAAGATCATTTCAACCCAGCATGGGCAATGCAGTAAAGAGAGAGAAGAACGAAGGTGCAAAGTATAGAGAAATCCTGGAACTTCAAACTCATATAAGTTAGTGAACTACTTCAATGTACATTGAGTATTTTAATAAGAGGTGAAGAGGAAGACTGAAAAAGGAGAGGGGGAGAGATAAGTATTAGAGTAAAAAGGGAAATGAGAAGGGAAGGGAAGCAGGAAAGAAGGGAAAAGGAGAAGAGACAGAGGAAGAAATGTAGGGGAGAGGGGAAGAAGAGAGTAAGGGAGCAAGACACTTGCACAAACACAGAACAAGCAAGAACACAGAAAAATAGAGAAAGAGAGATAGATGCCAGAAACTTTGCTTTGATACTAGCTATCTATTTTGGCAAAATTTGAGACTTTCTTGAAATTCAGCTGATTATAGAATGAAAAGAACTAAAGCATATAAAGCATTTAGAGACCCTCTGACACAGGTGAGACCAAATAACAGGTGGCTGATGTCATAGAGTCCCAGCAGCTGCTCAAGTTACAGACATGGGCTTGAATGAAGATTGCCTGGGCCTGGGCTTTGTGAATTCTACAGCAGGTTCCTGAGTAGTCATGTAGTTTTTAAATCTAGGTTTACCAAATAATTCATACATAATAAATTTCATCATTTTAAAAAGTATTATTGGCCAATCTTTAAGAAGAACACAAGCCACCTAGACTATATCTCTCAAATAAAAATCGTTAAGGAAGATGACTAAGCTTAGGCCCTGGTGTTTATCTTATATGGAGCCATGATCTAGAAGAATTTTAGTTGATATGAAACACCTTTGAGAAAGGTAAAGGCCTAGAAATAAGAAAACTAAAAATATATGAAACTTACATTAGCATTATATACATTCTTATGGCACTATTATTCATTTTAGAAGTGGTTTTTGTTTTGTTTTTTGAGACAGGATTTCTCTGCGTAGCCCTGGGTGTCCTGGAACTCACTCTGTAGACCAGGCTGGCCTCTAACACAGAGAGATCCACCTGCCTCTGTCTCCCTGAGTGCTGGGATTAAAGGCATGTGCCTTTGCTCTTGGCTTGAAGTGAATTCTTTCATGTAATTGTAAGAAAAGCCAACAAGTTGGCTTGGTAGAAACATACAAACTTATCAGAGAGAAAAACAAGCAATCCTGAGCTCCAATCCATAATTCTGAGCTGCCACTTGGTTACCATAGCTTTTTGCTTACAGAAATGATGGAAAATTAGTTATAATTTACTTTTCCCTGGGATTTTCCCTTTACCTAAAATACATAAAATATTTTTTACAGATGAAAGAATCAATTAAAAAAAAGAAAGAATCAATTATTATTTTTTAATTTTTAATTTTATTTTTTCACAATTTATTCATTAAATATCATGATTGAAGCACCCTCCCTCCCTTTTCCCCCCATCCCCTTCCCCTAGTCCACTGAAAGGGAGAGTTCTCCACCATTGCCATCTGCCCACAGGTTATAAAGTCTCATCAGGTCTGCCTGGATCCTCTTCCTCCGTGGCCTGGTAAAGGGCACATCACCAGGGGTGAGTGATCAAAGAGCAGGCAACCAAGTTCATGACAGAGGCAATTATTAAAGTGCCAGAATTAAAAAAAAAAAAAAAAGTGCCAGAATTTAGGGCCAGAGAGAAGACACCTGAGAATGGATAGGAAAAAAGATAAATTATAATGGACTACATGGGTAAGGCCCGGGAAGGGCATAAGGCAGAAGAGTAGCGTGGAGAGGACTTCAGTTTGTTAATCATGGAAAGAGAGTGGGAACAAAGGTTAGTTTGACAATAACATGCTATAAGATGTGGCCTTACCATGCTTCATAGACAGCTGAGTGCTGCCTGATGTAGGTTGTTTTTTTTTTTTTTTTTTTTTTTGGTTAGGTACTTGTAGAGAGACTAACAACAGGAGAAAGTCTGGGGAAATAGAAACATTCACTTCAAGTGTAAATGTCCAAGCACCTGTTTTGAAGTGCTGCTGAGTGCTGAGTAGAACATCTCAGAGGACAACTCTGTCAGGCTCCTGTCTGCAAGCTTAGCAAAGTATGGTTCATAGTGTCAGGGGTTGGCACTCTTAGATAGGGTGGGTCTTTCACTGGGCCAGGCATTGGTTGGGCATTCCCTCAATCTCTGCTCTTTATCCAGCACATCTTGTAGGCAGGGTAAATTTGGGATTGAAGTTTTTGTGGGTGGGTTGAAGGTACCCTCCCTCTGCTAGGAGGCTAGTCTAGTTAGAAGGTGTCCCCTTCAGTCTCTAGGGCCTCTGCTACTAGGAGTCACTGATTGAATCCTCCTCATATCCTTTCAGGGGCCAACGGGACTTAGGTTTCCAGCTTGTCACAGAGATAACCCCATCCTGGGAGTAAAGAGAAAAGGACATGGAGGTGACAGGAGCTCAAAAAGAAGACCAACAGGGCCAACTAAGCAGGGCCCAGGGGGGCTTGCTGAGAATGAAGCATCAACCAAGAGCCATGCATGAACTGGACCTAGGCCCCCAACACAGATGCAGCAGATGAACAACTTAGGTTTCATGTTGGTTCTCTAGTAAGGGAAAGTGGGGACTGCGTGGGACACAGACTCACCAGCTTTTTGATCACTTGCCCCTGGAGGGACTGATTTGACAGGCCAGAGGGGAAGAGGATACACTTAGTCCTGATGGAACTTGATGAGCTGGGGTGGATGGGAAAGGGCACACCCCTTTTCTGAGGAATAGGTGAGGGGGAGGGGAGATGGAGAGAGGGTGGGACTAGGAGGGGAGGAGGGATGGGGAGACAACCAGGATGTAAAGTGAATAAAAACTAAATTAATTAAAAAATAGTAATGAAGCCTAAACTAAGTACAGTGTATTTTGTAATTGCTAAGTAACAAAAATTTATTTTTCTTTTTACAAGTATGACCTTTACTTTTCCTTAAAAAAAAAAATAGGCAGCAAACATACATGAGACAGTCTAGCAAGAGATTCCATACAGGAACAAATGGGAAAATAGAGCTGAGAAGGACTTAAAACCAAGTGGTCAAGTGGAGTAGAAGGACAGAAGGAAGGTAAAGGAAGCAGTGTTCAATTAGTGTGTGAGCTGTTCTCATTCTTGTCCAGAACACACATGGCCTGGTTCAAAGGACTCACACAGGTTATGGTTATTACATATAAAGGTGCTACAAAGATGGGTGAGCAAATGTCCTTGTTGTGTACTTGAACATGTTTTGGATATATGCCTAGGAGTGGTATAGCTGATCTTGAGGAAGCACAACCCAGATGCCCCTCAACTGATGAATGGATACAGAAATTGTGGTACATTTACACAATGAATACTACTTAGCAATTATAAACAAGGAAATCATGAAATTTGCAGGCAAAATGATGGGAACTAGAAAAGATCATCCTGAGTGAGATATCCCAGAAGCAGAAAGACACACATGGTATATACTCACTTATAAGTGGCTATTAGACATATAATATAAGATAAACCTACTAAAATCTGTACACCTAAAGAAGCTAAGCAAGAAGGAGGACCCTAGATAACATGAACAAGTCTCACTCAGAAAGGGAAACAGGATGGAAATCAGAAGAGGGAGAAAACAGGAAACAGGACAGGAGCCTACCTCAGAGGGCCTCTGAGAGACTCTGCCCAGGAGTGTATCAAAGAGAATGCTAAGGCTCATAACCAAACTGTGGGTAGAGTGCAGGGAATTATAAAAGAAGAGGGAGATAGAAAGACCTGGAGGGGACAGTAGCTCCACAAGGAGAGCAACAGAACCAAAAAATCTGGGTCCAAGGATCTTTTCTGAGACTGATACTCCAACCAAGGACCATGCATGGAGATAATCTAGAACCCCTGCACAGATGTAGTCCATGGCAGCTCATTCTCCAAGTGGGTTCCCTAGTAAGGGGAACAGGGACTGTCTTTGACATGAACTCAGTGGCAGACTCTTTGAAAACACACACACACACACACACACACACACACACACACACACACACACACACCCTGAGGGAGAAGCAACCTTACTGGGCCACAGAGGAAGACAATGCAGCCAGTCCTGATGAGACCTGATAGGCTAGGGTCAAATGGAAGGGGAAGAGGACCTCCCCTATCAATGGACTAAGAAAGGGGCATGGAGGAGATGAGGGTGGGATTGAGGGAAGGGGATATATATATATATATATATATATATATATATATATATATATATACATACATACATACATACAGCTGGGATACAAAGTGAATGAACTGTAATTACTATAAAAACGAAAAAGAAAAATTAAAAACAAAACAAAACAAAAACAAAAAGGACTCCCATAACACTTCTCCAAAGCAGTTCTGGTTCTCTTCTTTCTTCTAAAAACATGGTTTGCATTTTGCTACAAAAACTTCATTCTCTCTAAAGCACTGATCTGAAACAAGCATGCTACTCCTTACACCATCTCTGCAAGGAGGCTTAATTAGATGATTACTTGTGATTAAAGAATAGCAATCATTACTGAAGCCAAATGAGCAGAACCCAGGAGGCTGTAGTGCTGTGAGCATTCTAGCCCCTTCTTCTTTTGCTTAGTTTACTTTAAAAAGTGTGGTTATAAGTGTAAGAAAACAAGATAGATTCGTTGTAGCTTCTTGAAACAATACATAGTACTATTTCAGTTGCTAGTATTTCAGTTCCTAGTTGAAAGTCCTCTTACATCACAATAGGAGAATAAACCTATGGCCCTTATGCTTGAAGGCCACATTCTTACAGATGACTCCTATAGGTCTAACATGGGCTTGAACTCTGGAGCACACCATCATTCTATGCTCATAGCACTACAGCCTCCTGGTTGGTGCTTCACAACATGTACCGACCTTTCCCTGCTGAGTGATAGATACCCATTGCTTTAAATTCTTTGGAGCTATATGCTGCACATACCTTGTATTTTCTAGAAACATCTAGAAATATCTGTTCTAAAAACAGATATAGAAATCCCCATGAATAATAGAGTCCAGTTGTTAGTGTATAGAGCAAAAGATTTACTCAGCATCACCCACTGCATACTTAGAACCTTCCTGGGTTATCAACTCAGCCTTAGAATACTGTTGTCTTTACATCATTGCAACCCAGATACAGGTATCTTAATGATATTTTTTCTTTTTTTTTTAATATATATTTTAGGGTTTATTTGTTACATTTCTTTATTTTTTCTTTTTTTCATTATTATTATTATTTACAATTTTTTACTAATTACAGTTTATTTACTTTGTATCCCAGCTGTAGCCCCCTTCCTAATTCCCTCCCAATCTCACCCTCCCTCCCTCATCTTCTCCCTGGCCCTCTATAAGTCCACTGATAGGGGAGGTCCTCTTCCATCTGACCTTAGCTTATCAGGTCTCTTTGGGACTGGCTGCTGTGGCCTAGCAAGGCTGCTCCTCCCTCGGAGGGGGGAGTGTCAAAGAGCCAGCCCCTGAGATCATGTCAGAGACAGTCCCTGTTCAGAGACAGTTCCTGTTCCCCTTACTAGGGAAGCCACTTGGATACTGAACTGCCATGGGCTCCATTTGAGCAGGGGTTCTAGGTTATATCCATGCATGGTCCTTGGTTGGAGAATCAGTCTCAGAAAAGACTCCTGTGTCCAGGTATATTTGGTCCTGTGGAGCTCCTGTACTCTCCAGATCTTACTAACTCCCCCTTCTTTCATATGGTTCCCTGCACTCTGCCCAAGGTTTGGTTATGAGTCTCAGCATCTGCTTTGATGCACTGCTAGGTAGAGTCTTTCAGAGGCCCTCTGTGGTAGGCTCCTGTCCAGATCTCAAGCTGTACTACAGAGCAATAGCAATAAAAACTGCATGGTATTGGCATAAAAACAGAATGGTGGATCAATAGAACTGAATAGAAGACCCAGAAATAATCCCACACACCTATGTGTACTTGATTTTTGACAAAGAAGTCAAAACCATAAAATGGAAAAAAGACAGCATCTTCAACAAATGGTGCTGGTCCAACTGGATGTTTACTTGCAGAAAAATGAAAATAGATCCATATTTATCACCCTGCACAAAACTAAAGTCCAAGTAGATCAGAGACCTCAACATAAAACCGGGCATACTAAATCGGTGAGAAGAAAAGGTGGGGAAGAGCCTTGAACTCATTGGCACAAGGAGACAACTTCCTGAACAGTACACCAACAGCACAGGCTCTAAGAGCAACAATCAATACATGGGACCTCATGAAACTGAAAAGCTTCTGTAAAGCAAAAGACACTGTCGTCAGAACAAAACAACAACCTGCAGACTGGGAAAGGATCTTCACCAACCCTACATCTGACAGAGGCCTGATATCCAGAATATATAAAGAACTAAAGAAGTTAAAAAGCATCAAATCGAGCAACCCAATTAAAAAATGGGGAACAGAGCTAAACAGAGAATTCTCTGTAGAGGAATATCGAATGGCAGAGAAACACTTAAAGAGATGATCAACATCCTTAGCCATCAGAGAGATGCAAATCAAAAGGACCCTGAAATATCACCTTACACCCATCAGAATGGCTAAGATCAAAAACTCAAGTGACAATAAATGCTGGAGAGGTTGTGGAGAAAGGGGAACCCTCCTCCATTGCTGGTGGGAATGTAAACTTGTATAACCACTTTGGAAATCAATCTGGCGCTTTCTTTTCTTCATGTATTGTAAAGTACCATCTGGTGCAGCAGAGCTGTCATGCACATCTCAGTACTTGTCACTTCTGTCATCAACATGGTCATACTGTGGCCAATTACTTCCACTGTAATTATTCCACTATTCCACAGAGGAAATCTGCATAGAATTTCTCTTTACCCCACATGTACAATGATTGTAACAGGACGTCAGATGATGTCACTACTTACTCCACTCTGCCTCTGCCCATTTACCTCCTTTTTCTTCCCTTTAAGAAGGAGCAGTTTACTGCACATGACAAAAGTTAGGGCTAAGAACAGGGCATGGTCAATAAAAGCTTCAGCAATAACATGTGAGTGTGTGATCTTCAGGAAGGGAGCTCATTCTTGGGATGTCTTCCTAGGGATACAGCTCTTTCCTGAGTCCTGTAGCCACATCAACCAATGACTGAGTCTGGAAGCTGAAGTGAAATACTCTGTAATAATAGATTCAAAATCACATGGTATAGGAGGACGTACTTTATCACCAAAAATATGGGCTGTTTAGCTAGTGCTCTTCCTGTAACTTCAGCACTTGGAAGGATGAAGTATGAGAGTTACGATAAGTTTGAGAGTCAACCTTGGCTACACAGTAATACTACAACAGTCAGGCCTACACAAACAAGAGTTTTATCAAATCTATGGCCTATCAGCAAATTAAGAGTGGTAAAACTGAAGGGGAAAGACATTGTTGTCCCTATAGTAATACCCACTGTTTTGCAAGATACCATTATTTCTGGATTAATATACAGTATGTTCCATAAAGGATGCAAAGTTGCTTTATAAAGAATAGTTTTTACTCTGCTTAGAAGATAACCTTAAGTACCCATGGCTAGGACTGCTGGCTCTCTGTACGGACTTATCCATGATCTCCTTATCTCTAAATATTTCTCAATCAGGAATATGGCAGTAAAATAATAGCCAGCCAGATATACATACATACATACATACATACACACACACACACACATACATACATACATACATACATGCATACATATATATAGACTACATTTCTCCACTTTCCTTGCAGCTAGAAGTAAACACATGAGGACAAATTTTGTCATTATATTTATAGGTATGTGTATCACTTCCCAATTCATTTTCTCTTTCTGCATTTGCTGACTACAACTTGATTAATCCATGGAGACACCTTAGAAATGACAAAGTAAGCAGGGAAGAAGACTGGGTTTCTAGAGACAGAGTTACCATCCCAATATTAGAATTATAAAGACTGGTATATAAAAGAGAAACATATTGCTGGAATAGACACTGACTGAATTGTTACAGCCCTTGTTCAGACCTCACATCTCAGTGGTTTTCTAAGTGTTTGTACCTGCCTTGCTCAGAATGCTAGTTTGAGAGCTTAATAACCTTAAATTTGAGATGAACCCAACTTTACGACTTGTGAAGATGTTATACATGTATACAATGAAATATCCATCTCACATTTCCCTCTCTCTAACCCATCATCTATAAGCCTCCCTCCCAACTGGATGTTTCCTAGGCCCCACTTACTTTTGGTAGCCCACTAAGTTCAGGTAGTGAGGCCTCTACATGCACAGGGAGAGTTACTTTTTTATTTTTTAAGGTTGTTCAGCAAAACTCTTCAAAGAAGAGTGGCCATTGTTTTCTGTCTAAGACAAGAATTTTGTAGTGATGTTCTGATGGTCACAGCTTGCCAACTACCAGGGTTCTAACTTTCTTTACCTTTTTTAAAAATTTGTTTTTCATTATCATAGTATACGTGTGGAGATCAGATGATAACCCTGGGTGTTGCCTTTTCTTCCTCCTTTTTGGGGACTGTCCTGTCTACACTGTCCATCTTGTTAGAGGATTGCTGAGATTACAATGTTTGCTACCCCATCTGGCTTTACATGAGTTTTCAGGGTCTGAACTTCATCAGGTTCTCAAACTTGAGTGGCACTTTACCCACTGAGCCATTTCCTTGGTTCCCTTAAATATTCCTGAAGGGTAAATTTAATTTCTATCCCTGGATGCTTTGCTTCCCTGACAACCAACCCCTCTAATCTAAATACAGGCTATACAGGGTGTTTAAGGAGCAAATTGGTTACAGAGTTTTAGCTACATAATCTTGGCATAAGTAAAAAATGAAATATATATTTTCATTTAACTCCAATTATTTGTTATTTATCTTTCCCACTATGAGAAGATAATTGACATCTATTGTTTATTTCCATCACCCTAGTATTTATAATATTATGTTTGATACAGAAGTTAAATACATATAAAGAAATTGGTTACTCTTCTCTATAGTCCATCTCAACTTCTCTATCAAGTTAATCATTCACATACACACACAAACACAGACAAAAAGACACACCCACCCCAAATGAACTACAAGCCTTCCTCTCTTTTTACAAGTTCAGAAAGAGTTAACCTCTAATCTGTCCTTCTCCATTCATGCCTTCCTCGAGCTAGACAACAAAGGTGGTCTGAACAAGACCCAAATGACAACACACGTTGACATGTCAACGTAGATGGGGGAAATTCAGCAAGGTTCAGCCCTAAGCTACAAGTGGTCAGTGGCTGTTGAGATAGTAGAATCAGTTTCCTTCAGAGACCAGTTCTGACATAAGCTGTCTAATCCCAGTGGTCAGTTCTGAACACACCTACATATGACTAAGGCTAAATGGTCTCAGCAGGTTGTATACTCACACACAAACACACATGTGCATATGTGTGTGTGTATCTATGAAAATATGTATAACTATGACAAAGAAGAGGAGGTCATGATTTGGGAAGAGGGGAGGGAAATGGGAGAAGATGGAGGAAGGGAGTAGGACTGATATATAGGATTCATGTATAAAGTTCTCAAAAATTAAAATAAAACAGTATTTCTAAATATTAAGTTAATAAATATGCTAAGACTAATTTCAGGAAATATAAAAGTAAAAGAAATACCACACTCCTCTATTTCATTATACAATAAATATGGCATATGGAGTACACATAATGACTGTAAACATCGGCGCAATGGAGGGCCCCAAACAAACAAACAAATGATGTTCTCATTGCTTACGTATAAGATAAGTAAGCATCTATGACCATAATGAATCAATAGGTGGTAATCTAGTTCCATCTCAGTAATGTGGAAAGAAACACTGGGAAGAAACATCTTACTGAGATTAAAGGGACAAAACATGAACAGCATGATGTAGGAGATTCAATAGAGCTGAGGCTACTTTGATACAGCTCACCAAGATGTTCTTAATTACTAAAGTTTACGTTATTTATTCAGGGACAACAACATGTACTATAAAAATGCATTTTTATATTTTGAGTTAGAAGATAGTTTTGGTATCATATCTATTTTTCATAATTTTGCAGTTAGATTGTTACCTTTCATTTTATTAGCCTAAAGCTCTCTAATGCTCTAAAATAGTATACAAATAATCTTAATGTATAAATGTTCACACAACTCTTTAGGTATGGGGTAACAGCAAACTATCCTTTGTCATTACTGCCTGTGCTTTCATTTTTTTCAACTATAAATAAACATAATATAAAGCTCACAATTTTTATTTTTAAAGGATCATAGAGTCTGTACTTTCAAAATGATCACCCAAATGGAACAAAGAACCACAGAAGCATCTTATAAACAGCCATCAATGTCTTCTACTTTATGAACATGCAAAGAATGACTCGAGCTATTATCACAGTGGTCAAGAATCCTGGGTGTCCCCTTATCTGTTGAACTACTAACCGGCAATACAAGTATATAGGTGAACATTTAACACTATTGTTAAGTTGTATGAATTCCCAAAACAAAACCACATCTGTGAGTTAGGTTTCTTGGCAGAAGAGTCAACAACTACAACAAAAAATAGGTAGAAGTAACATGGAAATATAAAATTTTCTTGTCCATCCTCACTTGAACATCATGAAAATGCATGGTGGAATATTTTTAATTTGCTCATTTTCATGTCAAATAATTATATTTTCATGAATTTTCTTATATATGCCGGAAAACATTATGTATACTACACAGATATATAGTCATTTTAAAGTCATTACTGAATAAACAAATTACGGGAGGTAAAAGATTAGAAGTAAAAGGTTAAAGCTACTTAATTTACAAACATTATAACTTTTTCATGCTGAACTTTGTTTTGTTTTAAATAAAGACCATGAGGAGAAAGTTATCATTCTACAGTTTCTGGCAGATCAGAAGTGATCTGATCTGGAAGGTTGACAACTGAGATGTCTCTCAATTTTTAGCTTTGAATCTAGTTCAGGCAAGTCAGTTAAAAACCTTTAAAACCCCAAAGCCTCACCTATCCATTGAGCAAAATGACTTCATGTTCCTCACAAGATGACCAGAAGCTGCCTGAAGATCTGTGAGTTAAGTGTATATAAAAACAGTGGTTGTACTGTATTTGCCAAGTAGCACTTGAAGAAAAGCAATACATCTTCCACATATAAACAGTTTTTCACACAAGGTTTTACAGAAGACTCAGTCTCTTGAATAGATCAGACTAAAGAAGCATGGGAAAAAAGAAAAGAAAATCTAAGAAGCACACCCTAGCCCTGCTTTGAGCATCTGACTCCCCGAAAGGCATTCTGAGGCTTCCAACCAGTCAGCTCCAGAATAAAACTAAAATTCTTTTTTTAATTAAAATTTTATTTTTTTATATTAATTACAGTTTATTCATTTCGTATCCCAGTTGTAGCCCCTTCCCCCATTCCCTCATAATCCCACCATCCCTCCCTCATCTCCTCCCATGCCCCTCCCCCAGTCCACTGACAGGGGAGGTCTTCCTCCCCTTCCATCTGACCCTAGCTTATCAGGTCTCATCAGGACTGGCTGCATTAAAAACTGAAATTCTAAGCAGGCATTCAACCTATGATTATGGCCATTCGCAACCAAGCATAGACAGTAAATTCTGTGGGTATTATTTCTTGGAGATATGCCTATAGAATGCTTACAAAATTAATAGGCCTTATCCCAGAATGTGTCTG
Organism: Psammomys obesus; assembly: GCF_907164565.1. Classification (NCBI taxonomy): domain Eukaryota; kingdom Metazoa; phylum Chordata; class Mammalia; order Rodentia; family Muridae; genus Psammomys; species Psammomys obesus. Next base: position 1,629 of record NW_026586078.1, on the reverse strand, counting down.
GGTAAATAAAATTTACACCAGGTTTCTCATAGCACACTTTAAAAGCCAAATCTTATGGTTTTCTTTCTTCCTTTTTTAAGATTTATTTAGTTTATTATGCATACAATGTTCTGCCTACATGTATACCTGAAAGCCAGAAGAGGGTACCAGATCTCATTATAGATGGTTGTGAGCCATCACATGGTTGCTGGGAATTGAACTCAGGACCTCTGGAAGAGTAAGCAGTGCTCTTAATCTCTGAGCCATCTCTCCAGCCCCCCAACTCTTATTCTTAACAAAAGATTTCCTGAGGTCAGTCCACAGTGATTTGGTGAAGTGGCATGAGGAAAAGAGGAAAAGAGACAAAAGAAATAAAAAAAAATATGAAACATCAATCTAAAACGATTCATGACCATATACTGGAAAAAGTTAATGCAGGCTAGTTAGCAGAAAACTAAAATTTTAGTTAATTGCACTTTCCTTTGCAAAGTTGGTATACATGTACTAAGTAGAATAAACATCCAGTAATAGTTACCTCTGTGGCTTTGGCTGATGGCTCCAATCCAGTCATATTTGCTACTATTAACTGATGCAGGAGTTGAACTTGAGCCACACTGAGGAAGAAGTCCAGGTTTGTGGTTATGTTCACTTCTAAGGAATGGCCACACACTAAAATCTCCTAAGGAGGGAAGATAGGTTAATAGGAAATTTTAAAAAGTGATAGCCTCAGGCAATTTATCACTTTTATTGGATGCTTACTACTTTCTAACTCTCTAGAGACTCAAGTACACACATTAATGAGAAAAGCACAGCCACTTACACAGTTTAACAGATTAATGTCACAAGTCCTTACAAGGGTGTACTCTGTAAGGCTGTGTGTGACATGGAGCAAGAAACAAGAGAGTTTTTCACCGTTTCATATTCATTTGTTTTTCACACTTTGAACTACCATTATTGTTTTCTACGTAACTACTGGTGCAAGTTTGTAGGAAGATCTTGTTCATTGATTCAAATGTCCAAATAACTACTGGGATCACTCATGTAGCAAGCACTGCAGCAGATTTGGGGCCTTATCATGAATACCTCCCAGACTACAGCGCCGTGAAGGCCAATCTTTTTTTTTTTTTTTTTATTAATTACACTTTATTCATTTTGTATCCCCCCATAAGCCCCTCCCTCCTCCCCTGCCGATCCCACCCTCCCTCCCCTTTCTGCATGCATGCCACTCCCCAAGTCCACTGATAGGGGAGGTCCTCCTCTCCTTCTTTCTGATCTTAGTCTATCAGTTCTCATCAAAAGTGGCTGCATTGTCCTCTACTGTGGCCTGGTAAGGCTGCTCCCCCCTCAGGGGGAAGTGATCAACGAGCAGGCCAATCAGATTATGTCAGAGGCAGTCCCTCTTCCCATTACTATGTAACCCACTTGGACACTGAACTACCATGGGCTACACCTGTGCAGAGGTTCCAGGTCATCTCCACAAATAGTCCTTGGTTGGAGTATGAGTCTCTGGTAAGTTCCCTGTGTTCAAATTATCTTGTTCTGTTGCTCTGCTTGTGGAGTTCCCGTTCCCTCCAGCTCTTACTATTTCCCACTTCTTACATAAAATTCCATTCACTCTGCCCATCAGTTGGCCATCAGGCTCAGCATCTG
>NW_026586077.1:0-2837 GCF_907164565.1 Psammomys obesus | reverse complement strand
ATCATTCTGAGTGAAGTATCCCAGAAGGAGAAAGACAAACTTGGTATTTACTCGCTTATATAGACATACAAGATATGATAAACATAATGAAGTCTACACACCTAAAGAAGATAATCAAGAAAGTGGACACAGGCGAAGGTGATTAATCCTCATTTAGAAAGACAAATGGGATGTGCATTGAACTTATGAGAGGAGTCTACCACAAAAGGCATCTGAAAGACTCTACCTAGCAGTGTTTCAAAGCAGACACTAAGACTCATAACCAAACCCTCGGCAGAGTGCAGGGAATCATATGAAAGAAGGGAAGTTAGTATGATATGGAAAGGATAGGCGCTCTACAAGGACCAAATATATCTGGGCACAGGGTCTTTTCTGAGACTGACACTCAACCAAGGACCATCTATGGATATAACCTAGAACTTCTGCTCGGATGTGGCCCGTGGTAGCTCAGTAACCAAGTAGTTTTCCAAAGTAAGGGGAACACGGACTATTTCTAACAGGATCTCAAGGGCAGGCTGTTTGACCCCCCCCTCCCCAGGGGAGGAGCAGTCTGTTAGGCCACAGAGGAGGACTTTGCAGCCAGCCCTGAAGGTACCTGATAAAACAGGGTCAGATGAAAGGGGAGGAGGTCCTCCCCTATCAGTGGACTTGGAAAGGGGCAGGGAGGAGACCAGGGAGGGAGTGTGGGGTTGGGGAGGGAATGAGGGAGCAGGATACAGCTGGGACACAGAGTTAACAAAATGTAACTAAAAAGAAAAAAAAAATTAGTGATGCATTATTTTGTGACACTAAAGAAAGGGTCTACATCTAGACATGGTAAAATTATAACAGAAATAATGCTTTATATAATATATTTATTTATAATAAATGTATTATATATAATATATTTATACAACTATAATATCAATAAATATACTTATTTAACATTTTATGTATAATATATAATATAAAGAACATAATCAAGATATACAAGATTTTAGTAATGGGCTAATTTGTATTTCCATTTGGCCATAAATCTCAAAATCTGCTTTGATAGTCTGCAAGGCAGAGCCTTTCAGTGGTCCTCTGTGTCAGGCTCCTAACTTGTTCTCTCTTTTCTCCTTCTTCTGATGTCCATCCTCTTTGCCTTTCTGGATGGGGATTGAGCATTTTAGCCAGAGTCCCCCCTCTTGATTAGTTTCTTTCGGTGTACAGATTTTTGACAGTTTATCCTATATTATATGTCTATATGAGTGAGTATATACCATGTGTGTCTTTCTGTTTCTGAGATAGCTCACTCAGGATGATCTTTTCCAGATCCCACCATTTACCTGCAAATTTCATGATTTCCTTGTTTTTTATTGCTGAGTAATATTCCATTGTGTAAATATACCATGATTTCTGTATCCATTCCTCAATTGAGGGGCATCTGGGTTGTTTCCAACTTCTCGCTCTTACAAATAAAGCTGCTACAAACATGGTTGAGCAAATGTCCTTATTGTGTACTTGCGCCTCTTTTGGATACATGCCTAGGAATGGTATAGCTGGAGCTTGAGGAAGCACTATTCCTAATTGTCTGAGAAAGCACCAGATTGAATTCCAAAGTGGTTGTACAAGTTTGCATTCCCACCAGCAGTGGAGGAGGGTTCCCCTTTCTCCACAACCTCTCCAGCATGTGTTGTCACTTGAGTTTTTGATCTTGGCCATTCTGATGGGTGTGAGGTGAAATCTCAGGATCATTTTGATTTGCACTTCCCTGATGACTAATGACATTGAGCATTTCTTTAAGTGTTTTTCTGCCATTGGATATTCCTCTATTGAGAATTCTCTGTTTAGCTTTGTACCACATTTTTTTTTAATTGGATTATTGATTTGTTGCTTTTTAACTTCTTTAGTTCTTTATATATACTGGATATTAGCCTTCTGTCAGATATAGGGTTGGTGAAGATCCTTTCCCAATCTGTTGCTGTCCTGACGACAGTGTTCTTTACTTGCTAGAAGCTTTTCAGTTTCATGAGGTCCCATTTATTGTTACTCTCAGAGCCTGTGCTGTTGGTGTTCTGTTCAGGAAGTTTTCTCCTGTACCAATGAATTCAAGGCTCTTCCCCACCTTTTTCTTCTAACTGATTTATTGTATGTTTTTGGCACCTTTGTCAAAAATCAGCTGTCCATAAGTGTACGGGTTTATTTCTCGGTCTTCTACTCGGCTCCATTGATCCATCATTCTGTTTCTATGCCAGTACCATGCAGTGTTTATTACTGTTGCTCTATAATACAGCTTGAGATCAGGTATGGAGATACCTCCAGAAGATCTTTGATTGTAGAGAATTGTTTTACCAATTCTGGGTTTCTTCTTATTCCATATGAAGTTGAGAAATTTTCTTTATATTATAGTTTCTTAATGACTTTTATTTTATATGTAATTGTAGGTATTCATACACTAAATAATGCCATATTTGTACACTGAGATTTTATTGATTCTTTTCTGTTTTCTTTATTTTTTGTTTATTTTTGTGTTTTCTTTGTTGTTGTTGTTTTCCCATAAACTTTGAAACCCTTTCCTGATATGATTCCCTGCACTCTGCCGAGGGTTTGGTTATGAGTCTTAGTGTCTGCTTTGAAACACTGCTAGGTAGAGTCTTTCAGATGCCTTTTGTGGTAGAGTCCTGTCATAAGTTCAATGCACATCCCATTTGTCTTTCTAAATGAGGATTAATCACCTTCGCCTGTGTCTACTTTCTTGATTATCTTCTTTAGGTGTGTAGATTTCATTATGTTTATCATATCTTGTAGGTCTATATAAGCGAGTATATACCAAGTTTGTCTTTCTCCTTCTGGGATACTTCACTCAGAATGAT
>NW_026586076.1:0-1630 GCF_907164565.1 Psammomys obesus | reverse complement strand
TAGGTGAGAAAAAATTTGGGTCAAAAATTTTATGGGAGGGTTGTTGATCCATCTCAGTCTCCTGGAAGACCCACCAGGCTATAGGAGGTGGTTATTTCATGATCCTTAACACCTGCTGCTAAGAGTATCATCTAGGGTCAGCCCCATAAACTTCCAGGAGTCTCTGCTGTACCACTGATTTCAATTGGCTCCCAATGATTTCAGTTCTCTCTACCAGTCATCACCAAAACCCCTATCTCTCCAACACTTACCCCTAACCCCATTACCCTCTATACCCTCTCTTCCACAAATTTTTCTCCCTCCATCTACTTGTCGACTTTACTGCTACTCTGTCAGAGTGAGATTCAAACATAGTGCCTTGGGCCCTTCTCAACGTTTGGGGGTCTGTGGATTGCAGCATAATTATCCCATACTTTATGGCTATTATCCACTTATAGGTGAATATATACCATGTGTTGTTTTTGTTTCTGGGTTACCTCACTCAAGATCATCTTTTCTAGTTTCACCATCTGCCTGCAAATTTCATTTCTTTTTTTTTTAAATATGTGAGTATTATTCCATTTTGTAATATTCCACAATTTCTGTATCTATTCTTCTGTTGAGGGATGTCTAAGTCGTTTCCAGTCTACGGCTATTCGGATTAAAACTTCAATAAACATAGTTGACAAAACATCCCTGTGTTATAGTGCAGCATCTTTTGGATAAATGCCCAGGAGTATAGCTGGGTCTTGAGATAGATTCATTCCTTATTTTCTTTTTTAAATTTTTTATTTAACTTTTATTAATTACACTTTATTCATTTTGTATCCCCCCATAAGCTCCTCCCTCCTGCCCTCCCGATCCCACCCTCCCTCCCCTTTCTGTATACATGCCCCTCCCCAAGTCCACTGATAGGGGAGGTCCTCCTCTCCTTCTTTCTGAACTTAGTCTATCAGTTATCATCAGAAGTGGCTACATTGTCATCTTCTGTGGCCTGGTAAGGCTGCTCCCCCGTCAGGGGGAGGTGATCAAAGAGCAGGCCAATCAGATTATGTCAGAGGCAGTCCCTCTTCCCATTACTATGAAACCCACTTGGACACTGAACTGCCATGGGCTACATCTGTGCAGGGGTTCTAGGTTATCTCCATGAATAGTCCTTGATTGGAGTATGAGTCTCTGGGAAGTTCCTTGTGTTCAAATTTTCTTGTTCTCCTGCTCTCCTTGTTGATTTCCTGTCCTCTCCAGCTCTTGCTATTGCCCACTTCTTACATAAAATTCCACTCACTTGGCCCGTCAGTTGGCCCTCAGATTCAGCATCTGCTTTGATAGTCTGCAGGGTAGAGGCTTTCAGAGGCCCTCTGTGGCAGGTTCCTAGGTTGTTTCCTGTTTTCTTCTTCTTTTGATGTCCATCCTCTTTGCCTTTCAGGATTGGGATTGAACATTTCAGTTAGGCTCCTCTCTTTTGCTTAGTTTGTTTAGATGTACAGATTTGTGTGGGTTTATCCTATGTTATATGTTTATATGAGTGAGTATATACCCTGTGTGTCTTTTTGCTTTTGGGACAACTCACTCAGGATGATCCTTTACAGGTCCCACCATTTACTTGCAAATTTCATGATTTCCTTATTTTTCATTGCTGAGTAATACTCCA
>NW_026586075.1:0-11786 GCF_907164565.1 Psammomys obesus | reverse complement strand
AAGGATTGCCAGAGGTAGGGGATGACTTCAAGGAAACAGTGTTTTCTAAACAAAGCAAGGCATATTTGCACTTACAGCAGCTGTGGTAACATGCATAAGACCTGTGCCAGCTCAATACAGACAAAGATGAGAAGGGGCATGATTACCATCCATAGCTGAGAGAAACTGGCATTTCATAGCTGCTGGGAGAAGAGTTAATTTTCTTGACACACACTAAATATTCTAAATTCTATTGTTCCTCTCCTTCTATTGAAAAGCCGCAGTCTCTGAAAGTTATGAATTCATAGATCTCCCCTTGAGCTTCTCTTCATGTCTCCAATTGTAACCTAATTGTCAAAGTGTCAGAGACTCATCTAAACCAAAATCTTAATTGGGTATTCAGAGAACTAAGCACAGGAAATTTGTGTTCTTCCTTTGTCCCACAACATACTTCACATCTTTGCACATACTGGTAGCTGAGAGCCAGCATTCTATCAGACCCCTTTCTACCCAAAAGACATGAAATCAGAATTCACTAAATATTGTCCCATCAGACCTCTCTTGCCCACTGACAAGTGCATAAGGAATAGAATGCATGGGAAAATACAAACAGTTAAATCATGATCTTCAACGGTACGTGCACTTGACACAGCATAACAGCTGGTTCTTAGTACATTTGAAAACCAGAGGAGGCATGGCAGGAGCACATGATGACAGCAACACAGCCTTGGCAAACATTTGGCGGTGAAGAAGAAAGCTTAAAGCAGTATGCTGGCCCGAAGCACGGCGTTGTAGGGCATACTCTCCCAGGTGGGTCTAGACTCTAGCTGAATTGACAGGTTTACGCTAACCATCAAAGTGCTGTTCCATTTCAGCCCAGAAGAACAAAGCAACTTCTGTAGGGATGATCCTTTGTGTGTGTGTGTGTGTGCGTGTGTGGTTTAAGATTTATACTTATTTTATTCCTACATTGCGTAATTATTTATTTTCTATATTATTATCAATGAATTTTTTTTAATTTTATTTTTTTCTTATCAGTTACATTTTATTAACTCTGTATCCCAGCTGTATCCCGCGCCCTCATTCCCTCCCAATCCCACCCTCCCTCCCTCATCTCCACTGTGCCACTTTCCAAGTCCACTGATAGGGGGGACCTCCTCCCCATTCATCTTATCCTGTTTTATCAGGCATCTTCAGGACTGTCTGCAAAGTCCTCCTCTGTGGCCTAACAGGACTGCTCCTCCCTTGGCAGGTGGGGAGGTCAAAGAGCCAGTCATTGAGTTCCTGTTAGGAATAGTCCTTGTACTCCTTATTATGGGAAACCAATTGGTTACTGAGCTACCTCGGGCTATATCCGAGCAGAGGTTCTAGGTTATATCCATACATGGTCCTTTGTTGAATGTCAGTCTCAGAAAAGATCCTGTGCCCAGATATATTTGGTCCTTGTGGAGCTCCTATCCTTTCCCTATCATACTAAGTCCCCTTCTTTCATATGATTCCCTCTACTCTGCCGAAGGTTTGGTTATGAGTCTTTGTATCTGCTTTGAAAACACTGCTAGTTAGAGTCTTTCGATGCCTTCAGTAGACTCCTGTCATACATTCAATGCACATCCCATCTGACTTTCTAAACAAGGATTGATCATCTTACCCCATGTCCACTCTCTTGATTATCTTTTTTAGGTGTATAGATTTCATTATGTTTAACATATCTTACAGGTCTATATAAGTGAGTATATACCGTGTTTGTCTTTCTCCTTCTGGGATATTTCACTCAGAATGATCTTTTCTAGATCCCACCATTTGCCTGTAAATTTCATGATTTCCTCGTTTTTGATTGCTGAGTAGTATTCCATTGTGTAAAAATACCACAATTTCTGTATCCATTCCTCCGTTGATGGACATCTGGGTTGTTTCCAGGTTCTGGCTATTACAAATAAAGCTGCTATAAACATGGTTGAGCAAGTATCCCTTTTGTGTACTTGAGCAAATTTTGGGTATATACCTAGCAGTAGTATGGCTGGGTCTTGAGGAAGCACTATTCCCAATTGTCTTAGAAAGCGACAGATAGATTTCCAGAGTGGTTGTACCAGTTTACATTCCCACCAGCAGTGGAGGAGGGCTCCCCTTTCTCAAAACAACCTCTCCAGCATGTGTTGTCACTTGAGTTTTTCATCTTGGCCATTCTGATGGGTGTGAGGTGAAATCTCAGGGTCATTTTGATTTGCATTTCCCTGATGGCTAATGAGGATGAGCATTTCTTTAAGTGTTTCTCTACAATTCGATATTCCTCTGTCGAGAATTCTCTGTTTAGCTCTGTTCCCCATTTTTTAATTGGATTACTTGGTTTGCTGCTTTTTAGCTTCTTTAGTTGTTTGTATATACTCGATATTAGCCCTCTGTCAGATAAAGGGTTAGTGAAGATTCTTTCCCAACCTGTAGGCAGGCGTCTTGTTTTGATGACAGTGTCCTTTGCTTTACAGAAGCTTTTCAGTTTCATGAGGTCCCATTTATTGATTGTTGCTCTTAGAGCCTATGCTGTTGGTGTTCTGTTCAGGAAGTTTTCTCCTGTGCCAATGAGTTCTAGGCTGTTCCCCACTTTTTCTTCTAACAGATTTAGAGCATCTGTTTTTATGTTGAAGTCTTTGATCCACTTGGACTTTAGTTTTGTGCAGAGTGATAAATATAGATCTATTTTCATTTTTCTGCATGTGGACATCCAGTTGGACCAGCACCATTTGTTGAAGATGCTGTCTTTTTTCCATTGAATGGTTTTGGCTTCTTTGTCAAAAATCAAGTATTCATAGGTGTGTGGTTTTATTTTTGGGTCTTCTATGTGGTTCCATTGATCCCCCTTTCTGTTTTTATGCCAATACCGTGTACTTTTTATTACTATTGCTCTGTAGTACAGCTTGAGATCGGGGATGGAGATACCTCCAGATGATCTGTTGTTGTACGGGATTGTTTTGAAGATTCTGGGTTTTTGTTTCTCCATATGAAGCTGAGAATCTTTTTTTCAAGGTCTGTAAAGAATTGAGTTGGTATTTTGATGGGAATTGCATTGAATCTGTAGATTGCTTTTGGCAGGATGGCCATTTTCACAATGTTAATCCTACCAATCCATGAGCACGGGAGATCTTTCCATCTTCTGATAACTCCTTCAATTTCTTTCTTCAGAGACTTGAAGTTTTTCTCAAATAGGTCTTTCACTTGCTTGGTTAGTGTCACCCCAAGGTTATTAGTGGCTATTGTGAAGGGTGTTGTTTCCCTAATTTCTTTCTCGGCCCTTTTGTCTTTGGTATACAAGAGGGCTTCTGATTTTTTTTTAGTTGATTTTGTATCCTGCCACTTTGCTGAAGATGTTTATCAGCTGGAGGAGTTCTCTGGTTGAATTTTTGGGGTCGCTCCTATATACTATCATATCATCTGCAAATAGTGACACTTTGACCTTTTCCTTTCCGATTTGTATCCCCTTGATCTCCTTTAGTTGTCTTATTGCTCTGGCTAGGACTTCAAGTACTATGTTGAAGAGGTAGGGAGAGAGTGGGCAGCCTTGTCTTGTCCCTGATTTCAGTGGGATTGATTTAAGTTTCTCTCCATTGAGTTTGATGTTGGCTATAGGCTTGCTGTATATTGCCTTTACTATCTTTAGATATGTGCCTTGTATTCCTGATCTCTCCAAGACTTTAAACATGAATGGGTGTTGGACTTTGTCAAATGCTTTTTCAGCATTTAAGGAGATGATCATGTGGTTTTTCTCCTTCATTTTGTTTATGTGGTGGATTACATTGATGGATTTCCGTATGTTGAACCACCCTTGCATTCCTGGGATGAAGCCTACTTGGTCGTGGTGGATGATATCTTTGATGTGTTCTTGGATTCGGTTTGTAAGTATTTTATTGAGTATTTTTGTGTCAATGTTCATAAGAGAGATAGGTCTGAACTTCTCCTTTTTTTGGGGGTCTTTGTGTTGTGTAGGTATCAGGGTGACTGTTGCTTCATAGAATGAGTTTGGTAATGTACCTTCTGTTTCTATTTTGTGGAATAGTTTGAGGAGAATTGGTGTGAGCACTTCTTGAAGGTCTGGTAGAATTCCGCGCTGAAACCATCCAGCCCAGGGCTTTTTTTGGAGGGGAGACTGTGAATGACTGCTTCAATTTCCTTGGGGGATATAGGGCTGTTCAGTCTTTCTACCTGATCTTGACTTAATGTTGGAAGATGGAATCTATCAAAAAAATTGTCCATTTCATTTAGGTTTTCAAATTTTGTGGCATATAGGCTTTTGTAGTATGACCTAATGATTGTTTGTATTTCCTCTGTGTCTGTAGTTATGTCACCCTTTTCATCTCTGATTTTGTTGATTTGGATAGTTTCTCTCTGCTTTTTAGTTAGTTTGGCTAAGCGTTTGTCTATCTTGTTGATTTTCTCAAAGAACCAGCTTTTTGTTTCATTGATTCTTTGAATAGTTTTATTTGTTTCTAATTGATTGATTTCAGCCCTGAGTTTGATTATTTCCAGCCTTCTGCTCCTCTTGGGTGTATCTGCTTCTTTTTTTTTCTAGGGTTTTCAGTTGGGCCATTAAGTTGTTTGTATGTGTTGTTATGAATTTCTTCTTGTAGGCACTTAGTGCTATAAATTTTCCCCTGAACACTGCTTTCAATGTGTCCCATAAATTTGGGTATGTTGTGCCTTCATTTTCATTGAATTCTAGGAAGTTTTTAATTTCTTTCTTTATTTCTTCCTTAACCCAGCTGTCATTGAGTAACAAGTTGTTCAGTTTCCATGTGCGTGTAGGCTGTTTGTTATTTCTGTTGAGGTCCAGCTTAAGTCCATGGTGGTCAGATAGAATACAAGTGATTATTTCAATCTTTTTGTATCTGTTGAGGCTTGCTTTATGACCAACTATATGGTCTATTTTGGAGAAGGTTCCATGAGGTGCTGAAAAGAAGGTATACTCTTTTGAGTTTGGATGAAAAGATCTGTAGAGGTCTATTAGGTCCATTTGATTTAGGGTGTCTGTAAGTGTTTTTATTTCCCTATTTGTTTTCTGTCTAGTTGATCTGTCCCTTGGTGAGAGTGGAGTGTTGAAGTCTCCCACTATTAGGGTTTTAGGATCAATGTGTGATTTAAGCTTTGATATTGTTTCATTTACGAATGTAGGTGCTCTTGTATTTGGGGCATAGATATTCAAAATTGTGATGTCCTCTTGGTGGATTTTTCCTTTGATGAGAATATAGTGGCCCTCCTTATCTTTTTTGATTAACTTGGGTTGAAAGTCTATTTTACTATATATTAGGATGGCTACTCCCGCTTTTTTTCTGGAACCATTTGTTTGAAAGACATTTTTCCAGCCCTTTACTCTGAGGTAGTGTTTATCTTTGTTGCATAGGTGTGTTTCTTGGATGCAACAGAATGATGGATCCTGTTTCCGCAACCATTCTGTTAGTCTGTGTCTTTTAATTGGGGAGTTGAGTCCGTTGATGTTGATAGAAACTAGTGACCAACAATTGTTATTTACTTTAGATGTGGTGTTGGTGGTGTCACTGAGTTTCATTGCTTGTCTTCTTTTGGTTTTTTTGTTGTGTAGTTATCTATTTCCTCTGTTTTCTTCGATGTAGTTGTTTTCTTTGGTTTGGAGTTTCCCTTCTAGTAACTTCTGTAGAGCTGGGTTACTATGTAGATATTGTTTAAATTTGGTTTTGTCTTGGAATATCTTGAATTCTCCGTCTATGTTGATTGAAAGTTTTGCTGGGTATAGTAGTCTGGGTTGGAATCTGTGGTCCCTTAAGGACTGTATGATTTCTGTCCAGGCCGTTCTGGCTTTCATAGTTTCTGTTGAGAAATCTGGTGTGATTCTGATAGGTCTACCTTCATATGTTACTTGGCCTTTTTCCTTGCTGCTTTTAGAATTTTTTCTTTGTTTTGTAGGTTCAGTGTTTTGACTATGATGTGACGTGAAGAATTTCTTTTCTGGTCTAGTCTACTTGGTGTTCTGTAGGCCTCTTGTATGTTTATGGCTATCTCCTTCTTTAAGTTGGGAAAGTTTTCTTCTATAATTTTCTTGAAAATATTTTCCGGACCTTTGAGCCTGATGTCTTCTTTTTCTTCTACTCCTATTATTCTTAGGTTTTGTCTTTTCATGGTGTCCTTGATTTCTTGGATGTTTTGTGTTTGGAACTTTTCTGATTTTATTTTTTCTTTGAGAGACGTGTCAATTTCCGCAAGTGTATCTTCGGCTCCTGAGGTTCTTTCTTCCATCTCATGTATTCTGTTGGTGATGCTTACCTTTGTAGTTCCTGGTCTTTTCTCTATGTTATCCAGCTCCTGGTTTTTCTCTATTTGTGTTTTCTTTATTGATTCTAATTCTGTTTTCATGTCTTGCACCATTTCCTTCATCTGTTTGAATGTGGACTCCTGCTTTTCAATGATAGCTTCTATTTTTTTGTCGGTTTCCTCTCTATATATCACTAATTGTGCCTCTACTTCTTTGGGTATAATTGCCTGTATTTCTATGAGAGCTTTGTTTATTTCTTCTTTATTTGCCTTCATTTGTGTGGACATTTTTTTTGAGAGCTTTGCGCATTTCTTCTCTGTTTGCCTCAATTTTCGTGGTCATTTCTCTGAGAGCACGATTTGTTTCCTCTTGGTTAGTCTCAATTTCTTTGGTTATTTCTCTGAGGGCTTTGTTCATTTTATCTTTATGGGCCTCTAATAGCTGGAGAAACATAATTTTGAGGTCGTTTTCTTGTATATCTAGTAAATTGAAGTGTCCATTGTTTTGTGGGGTTGCTGGTGAGGTCATTATGTCCTGATTTTTATTGGGAGTGTTCTTACCTCTGCCTCTAGCCATCTGGTTATTTATAATTCTCACTGGCTGTTCCTCGAGATTGTAGTTTGGGCTATGGTCCTCTCTTTCTGTTTTCTGGACTGTACCCATCTTCAAGCTCTTTCTCCATTGCCTAAGGGCTAGTTTCTTGTTTCCTGGCTTCCATACATGTCCCAAGACAAACTCACAAATCTAAAGGTTCAATACTAGGATAGACATATAAGTTGAGATGCATGCTGCATTTATTTTTCTGGATCTGGTTTATAACATTCAATGTAATTTTTTTTTCAGTTTGGTCCATTTTTCTTCAAATTTCATGATTTAATTTTTTACTTTGGAAACTATTGAGTGTGTATAGATATTTTGCCTGCATGTGTGTCTGTGTTTCACATAAGTTCAGTGCCCATGGAGGCCAGAGGAGAGCCTCAAATTCTCTACAGGTGGAGTTACAGACAAGTATTTAGCTGACTTTGCAAACAGAACTCCAAGTCATCTACAAGAGAAGAAACTGTTCTTCTGCCAAGCCACTTCTCTAACCCCAATTTCGTTACTCTTCAGAGCAGAAAAAAATGCATTATGTACTGCACCACACCATTATCCATTCATCAGTTGGTAATCACCGAGGCTGTTTCCATTTCCGAGGCATTTTGAGTGAAACGTTCAGTGAACTGGAAGAGCAACTATCTCTAACAGGATGGCTAAAGAGTACTTTGGTCAAATATCCCTGAGTTGTGTGTCTGTGTAATGTGTTGGATTCATTTTTTAGCTTTCTGAGGACCCTAGATTCTAATTTCTAGTGGCTACATGTTCCAGTAAGGTTGTTTGTTTTGTTAAGTCGAAACAAGTTAGAGTTATTTGGAAAGAGGAACCTTAATTTTAAAAGGTGTGCCCATCAGATTGACATGTCTACCTTCACAACATTGACATGATGATTTTATTATCATGACCGTAGTATAGCTTACTGTTAGATATGGTGATCCCTCTTGTCATTATTCTTTTAGTTCAGAACTGTTTTGGGTATTGGAGTATGGGTTTCATCTTAAGGAGAAGGACTTAAATCAAGTAAGAAAGTGTCTAATTACTCTCAATATGTTTGTGCTAATACTGAACCAGTGGACATCTCTTGCCAGGCAGTCACTATTGTAGCTCCCAGGGTTGGGGTTGCAGTAGCACTAATAGCACCTTCCAGCACTGTGAAAGCTAGCCAGTAGGGATGAAGTCTCCAGGTCAGTGCCATGTTGATTTCTCCATGTTCCATGACTCAAGTTTGGTGTGTTCATATAGCAGTAGAGTTTTATTGCTAAGTTCTGGAGTGAAAACAAAAACATTAACAATTGTCTGTACTCTGTGAGAGTCTTTGGGACCTCAGTGGACAACAAGTCCAGGATAACCCATTCTTTTTTAAAATTTATTATTATTATTATCATTTATTATCATTTATTCATTTTGTATCCGGGCTGTGTCCCCCTCTTATCTCCTCCTAATCCTACCCTCCCTCCCTCTTTTCCCCCTAGTCCAGAGTTAGGGGAGGTCTTCCTCCCCTTCTGTTTGACCCTAGCCTATCAGGTCTCATCAGGACTGGTTGCATTGTCTTCCTCTGTTGCCTGGCAATGCTGCACCTCCCCCAGGGGGAGGTGATCAGATAGCCTGCACTGAGTTCATGCTAAAGATTTACAACCCCCCTGTAGTTAAGCACTGAGGGAAATTCTTCCTGTTTGTCTTGCTAAGGATTTACAATCTTTCCTTAGAGATAAGATGCTTGAGTTAGCCTGTCCATAAAACTCATAGTATAATATAAAACTCTCTGAACTTCTATGTTTGCCTATCTTCTTTTTGCCTCATTGTAAACATCTGTGTTAGGTAATGGTTTTGTAGTAGTTTTACTGCAGTGGGAATATTCAGAGCCTTTATCCTAACAGATCCTGATTAAATATTTTCTTTAGAAAGCCCTAAAACTCTTGTCCCTTTATTACTTACAATGTTTGGTTTTTCCACAAGCAATTCCTGATGCTGAGTTTGATTTATTACCTCTCCTAAAATTTTATTTTCCTTCTACTCTTATTTGCTAAACCTTTTAGTAATCTATTAGCAATGTGTTTCCTTGGATAGTTAATTGTGCTGTTCTAAGAATCATAGAGAAACAGCAAAAAGGCTCATCAATTCAATCCTGTAACCAAGTAAGTCATGGGACTCTCAGAATATGTCTTTTGGCTTACATGGCCATGTTAGTGTTCTTGCTAGGGACTTTCAGAGAGCTTTTATCCCCATGGGAATCATATCTCTTGTCTGTTTGCATAATTTCATGCTTTTATAGTACATTTTTATGCTATACAGAAGACTCCTGGAGTTAGTGTAGCACTAGGGACCTCACTTGGATCCTGAGTCTATGGGCTACATCTGAGTAAGCATTTTAGATTCTCTCCATGCATGGTCCTTGGTTGGAGTACCAGTCTCTGCAGGGCCTTCTGAGCCCAGGTTTTTTGGTTCTGTTGGTCTCTTTGTGGAGTTCAAGTCCCCTCCAGGATTTTCTATCTCCTTTTTCTTCCATAAAGTTTTCCTGCACTCTGCCCAAAGTATCTCTTTCAATACCCTGATGGGTAGAATCTTTCAGAGGCTCTCTGTGGAAGGCTCCTGTCCTGTTCCTTGTCTTCTCCTACTTCTATTGATATCCTGTTTGCCCTTCTGAGTGAGGTTTGAACTTTTACCCTAGGTTTCTCCTTGTTGTTTAGCTTCTTAAGGACTATAGTTTTTATTATGTTTATCCTATATTATATGGCTAATATTCTTATAAGTAAGTATATACCATATATGTGTTTCTGCTTCTGGGATACTTCACTCAGGATGATCTTTTCTAGTTCCCACAATTTGCCTGCAAATTTTATATTTTCCTTGTTTTTAATTGCTGAGTAGTATTTCATTGTGTAAATGTACCACAATTTTTGTATCTGTTCTTCAGTTGAGGGACATCTAGGTTGTTTCCAGATTCTGGCTATTATCGATAAAGCTGCTATGAACATAGTTGAGCAAATGTCCTTGTTGTATGGTTTAGCTTCTTTCAGATATATGCCCAGGAATAGTATAGCAGTATTCCTAATTTTCTGAGAAAGTGCCAGATTGATTTCCAAAGTGGTTGTACAAGGTTACATTCCCACCAGCAATGGAGGAGGGTTCCCCTTTGTTCACATCCTCTCCAGCATGAGTTGTCACTTCAGTTTTTTATCTTAGCCATTCTGATGGGTGTGAGGTGAAATCTCAGGGGTTTTTTGATTTGTATTTCCCTTATGACTAAGGATGTTGAACACTTCTTTAAGTGTTTCTCTGCCATTCAATATTCCTCTATTGAGAATTCTCTGTTTAGCTCTGTACCCCAGTTTTTAATTGGATTACTTGGTTTGTTGCTGTTGTCTTCTTGAGTTCTTTATATATTCTGGATAGTAGACCTCTGTCAGATGTATGGTTGGTGAAGATCTTTTCTCAGTCTGTAGACTGTCATTTTGTTCTAATGGCAGTGTCCTTTGCTTTACAGAAGCTTTTCAGTTTCATGAAGTCCTATTTATTGATTGTTGATTTTAGAGCCTGTGCTGTTGGTGTTCTGGTTCAGGAAGTTGTCTTCTATGCCAATGAAGTCAAGGTTTTTCACCACTTTTTCTTCTAACAGATTTAGTGTATTTGATTTTGTGTTGCGGTCTTTGATCCACTTGGACTTTACTTTTGTGCAATATGATAAATATGGATCTACTTCCATTTTTTATATGTAGACCAGCACCATTTGTTGAAGATACTATCTTTTTTCCATTGTATGGCTTTGGCTGCTTTGTTAAAAATTAAGTTTCCGTAGGTGTGTTGGTTTATTTCTAGGTCTCCTATTCTATTCCATTGATCCACCAGTCTTTTTCTATGACAGTACCATGTGGTTTTTATTACTATTGCTTTGTAGTACAGCTAGAGATCAGGAAAGGAGATACCTCCAGAAGATATTTTATTGTACAGGATTGTTTTAGCAATTCTGAGGTTTTTGTTTTTCCATATAAAATTGAGAATTGTTCTTTCAAGGTCTGTAAATATGTTTGCCCCATGCACTGAAACTCTTCTGAGTAGAGCCAGGGAGCCAGCTGCCCCCTTTACTGCTCAGAGTTCATCTTCCATTCCACCTATGTTCTCCTGTTCCACCTTTGCTTCGCCTCTTGTGTTTGTGCATCAGCCTGATCTTATTAACAACAGAAGAAAGTTTTCTTTGTGCCTTGCATATCCCTCTCCTCTGCATGCTTGTGTTACAGGCATGGCTCTGTCCTCCTTTCTTCTTTCCCTTCCTTTTCAGTAGGAATCCCAGGACTGAGGACATTGGGTTCTCCTGTCACTTCTCCTTCCATAGTTTCAGAAGACATTATGCAGAAGCCTCTTTTCCTGGCACAATTTAAATACAGATAGTTCTACCAGAGCGCTGTGGAAGAAGATGTAGAGGACAGGCTTCCTTACTCACACAGCTTTCCTGTGAGGCTCCTTTAGCTCTGCTTGAGGCACACACTTTTGCATCAGATTTTGGGTTAGTCCCAGTCTAGACTTGAGTATGGAAGAGTCTACTTCTTGCTCTTCTGCTGTGGCTATTTGTGTGATGTTTGTGCCAATCAGAGAAACATAGAGGGACACAGCACAGTGAGGAAACAAAGCGATCAGAGAGGCAGGAGCACAGCATTCAGGAGCTGAGTTTGTGCTCAGCTCCCCCTGTGGTTTCTGCCACTGTGTCACCCAGAGCACAGTAGTACACAGCCAAGTCGGACTCTTGCACTGAGGCCTTCTGCAAGTGGAAAGATTTGGTTTCTTTATCATATGTGGCTTCAAACCCTTTGTTGCTTCCCTTGTCGTCGGCTTTTGAGGCTCTAAAGAGGAGCTGTGGACCTTCTCCAGGATACTGCACATACCAGAACAGGGCTGGGTAACCTGAGGCTGAATAGTTGCAGTGTATAGTAAGAAATTCATCTTCTGA
>NW_026586074.1:0-1069 GCF_907164565.1 Psammomys obesus | reverse complement strand
ATGTCTGTGAGGTCCATTTGATTCATGACCTCTGTCAGAGATATTGTTTCTTTGTTTAATTTCTGTTTTGTTGACCTGTCCTTTGTTGAGAGTGGGGTGTTGAAGTCTCCCACTATTAATGTGTGGGGATCTATATGTGGTTTAAATTTTATCAATGTTTCTTTTACAAATATGGGTGCTCTTGTATTTGGGGCATAGATGTTCAGGATTGTGATGTCTTCCTGGTGGAATTTTCCCTTGATGAGTATCAAGTGTCCTTCCTCATCTCTTTTGATTAATTTTGGTTGAAAGTCTATTTTATCAGATATTAGAATGGCTACTCCTGCTTGTTTCTTGGGTCCATTTGCTTGGAAAGTCATCTTCCAACCTTTTACCCTCAGGTAATGTCTATCTTTGTGTCTTAGGTGTGTTTCTTGTATGCAACAGATTGCTGGGTTTTGTTTACGTATCCATTCTGTTAATCTGTGTCTTTTTACTGGAGAGTTGAGTCCATTGATGTTGAGAGAGATTAATGACCAGTGGCTGTTAGATCCTTTGATTTTGATGTTGGCTGTGTTCATAAGTTTGTGTGCTTTGTTGCTTTTTGTTTTGCTGTAGTAAGGTTAATTATTTCCTGTGTTTTCTTGACAGAAGCTAATTTTCTTGTGTTGTATTTTCCCTTCCAGTGTCTTCTGTAATGCTGGATTTGTGTGTAGGTATTGTTGAAATTTGTTTTTGTCATTGAATATCTTGTTTTCTCCGTCTATGAGGACTGAGAGTTTTGCAGGGTATATTAGCCTGGGCTGACATCTGTGTTCTCTTAGGGTCTGCATGATATCTGTCCAGGCCCTTCTGGCTTTCATAGTTTCTGTTTAAAAGTCAGGTGTGATTCTAATGGGTTTGCCATTATATGTTACTTGGCCTTTTTCCCTTGCAGCTTTTAGTAATTTTTCTTTGTTCTGTATACTTACTGTTTTGATTATTATGTGGCAGGAGGATTTTCTTTTCTGGTCAAATTTGTTGGGTGTTCTGTAGGCCTCATGTATCCTTATTGGCTTCTCCTTTAACTTGGGGAAATTTTCTTCAATGA
>NW_026586073.1:0-1000 GCF_907164565.1 Psammomys obesus | reverse complement strand
GGGCTCCGCCTCCGACCCCGGGCTCCACCTCCGCCCCTGGGCTCCTCCTTCCTTCAGCCCCCGGGCTCCGCCTCTTCCCCCGGGCTCTGCCTCTGCCTGCCCCGGGCTCTGCCTCCGTCACCCCGCTTCCTCCCTCCCGGGCTTGGCCTCCGCCCTCCCTGGGCTGGGTCTCCGCTACTCCGTGCTCTGCTTCCACCCCCCGAGCTCCGCCTTCATTCCCCTGAACTCCACCCCCTCCCCCGGGCTCTGCCTCCGCCTGTCCCGGGCTCCGCCTCTGCCCCTCGGGCCCCGCCTCCCTCCTTCCCCGGGCTCCGCCTCTGCCCCTCGGGCCCCGCTTCCCTCCTTCCCGGGCTCCGCCTCCGCCCCTCGGGCTCCGCCTCCCTCCTTCCCCGGGCTCCGCCTCCGCCCCTCGGGCCCCGCTTCCCTCCTTCCCAGGCTCCCCCTCCCTCCTTCTCGGGCTCCGCCCCCGCCCTCACTGGGCTCCGCCTCCCTCCCCCAGGCTTCCTCCTCCTCTGTCCCTGGCTCCGCCTCCGACCCTGGCACCTGTCCAGTGGGCTCTGCAGGGGCAGGCACAGCTGCTGGGAGGCAGGGAGGAGAGAGGGTTGCGTCCCGCGGTGGAGAAGCAGCAGGTCCACGGGTGTTGGCAGCTCAGGCCATCGCGGAGCTGCCGAGCCTGGATGGCTGTGGGCGTGTGTGAGGGATCCCCTGGACAGCGGTCTTGGGGAGAGCCTGCAACGTTGCAGCCAGGGACTACCTGGATGGGCGGATCGGGAGAGCCTGCCCAGGTTCTGCCAAGAGCTTCTGTGGAGACTGCTGGTACCCGGGACCGCACCCTCTGGCCTCCGGGGTTGGGAGGGCAGGAGCATAGTGTGTGGAGTTTTAGGGGTACACTTGTGCCCTGCATCCTGAGGAAGAGTGATGCTGGGGCCAGTCCTCCTGGAAAGGAAGCGAAGAGAGTCCAGTGCTGCCTTCTGCCTGCCCTTGGGCGGGTGGGGTGGGG
>NW_026586072.1:0-1179 GCF_907164565.1 Psammomys obesus | reverse complement strand
GATCTGGCCGACTTTAGGGTTCATCACCCTGCCTTAATCCTACTTCAGTATGTGGATGATCTCCTCCTGGCTGCAGAGACTGAGGAAAAATGTAGAGAGGGAACGAAGGCCCTCCTAGTCACCCTAGGAACTCTAGGGTATCGGGCCTCGGCTAAAAAGGCCCAAATATGTCAAAAGCAGGTTACGTACCTAGGTTACCAGATCAGGGATGGACAAAGATGGCTAACAGAAGCACGAAAACAGACAATCCTGAGTATTCCAGTGCCTAAGAGCCCAAGGCAGTTGAGAGAGTTCCTGGGGATGGCGGGGTTCTGCCGGATCTGGATCCCAGGGTTCGCAGAGATGGCTGCACCGCTCTACTCACTCACAAAACCAGGTACCCTCTTTACCTGGGGGAATGAGCAACAAGGAGCCTTTACGGCTATCAAAAAGGCCTTATTAACTACCCCTGCACTGGGACTTCCTGACTTAAATAAGCCCTTTGAGCTATTTGTTGATGAAAAGCAAGGCTATGCTAAAGGAGTCTTGACCCAAAGACTGGGACCCTGGAGGCGCCCAATTGCCTACCTGTCTAAGAAACTTGACCCGGTGGCTACAGGATGGCCTCCCTGTTTGAGAATGGTCGCAGCAATTGCTCTCCTAACTAAGGACTCTAGTAAGCTAACTATGGGGCAACCAATAACAGTTCTGGCTCCTCATGCAGTGGAAGCCCTGGTTAAACCACTTCCGGGTCGATGGCTTTCAAATACCCGCATGACCCACTACCAGGCCCTACTGCTGGACGCTGACCGCGTACACTTTGGTCCTGTGGTAGCCCTCAACCCGGCGTCATTACTCCCCCTATCGGAGGGTCCAGAAACTCATGACTGTCTCCAGATACTTGCGGAGGTACACGGCACTTGGCCTGACCTAACCGATCAGCCCCTCCCCGACGCTGACTTCACATGGTATACCGACAGGAGCAGCTTTCTGGACAATGGAGAACGAAGAGCAGGGGCTGCGATCGCCACTGAAACTGAGGTAATTTGGGCTAAGGCCCTACCACCTGGCACCTCGGCACAATGGGCCGAGCTCATCGCCCTGACTCAGGCCCTCCAGATGGCAGAAGGTAAGAAGCTCAACGTTTATACTGATAGCCGCTATGCCTTTGCCACTGCTCATATTCATGGGGAGATATAC
>NW_026586071.1:0-2612 GCF_907164565.1 Psammomys obesus | reverse complement strand
GGCTTCACAGTGCAGGAACTCCAGTGTTGCCAGCCGCTCCTAGCAAACAAAGTACAGCTCGGGATCTGGGACTGTGGTCATTTTACACGTCCTGAGATTCTCCTGGGTCCAGCGCAATAAGGTCTAGCAGCAAGTTCTATCACCGGCGCCCCCCCCGACCCCTGGCAGAGAAACCGCGGCTCAGGATCCAACAGAGAAGCCCCAACCCCGGCTGGCACTCCCCTGAGAGCACCTCCAAAAGCTTGTCCTAGCAGAGGAGAAGATCAGAGGGGAAGGACAGAGAGGCAGCCTGCCAAGGACACAGCACCCTCTCTCCAGCTCACCCAGCGGCCCCTAGTAGAGAAACCCAAGCTCTGGATCTGAGGACACTCAACCCTACCCGGTACTCACTTGGGATCAGCAAACATAGATTCTACCGCTAAACGGCTTCTGGCAGAGAGATCTGGGCCCGGGATCTGGGATTGAGTACATTCATCCTAACTCTTTCCCATGCCACCCAGAGACCAGTCAACATAACCCCTCCTGGCAGAGGAAAAGGACAAAGAGGCAGCACACAGGAAAGGTGGACATCGAGTCCTGCGGCAACAGTGTCACAGAGCTGACTGTTAGCCTACCTGTGCACTTCCGCAGCAGGACGAAATCAGAGAGTAGTGAGCAAAGGGAACCCCTGTGCATTCCAACTGGTCCTGCAAGAGAGTGAGTGAGCCTTCTGGGGAGAGATTGCCCCAGACCCAGGGCCTCTCCACAGAAGCAACCAGACGAGATCCCTGCCACCCATACCCCTAGTGTGGGCATCATAGGGATTCTGGGGATAGCGACCCCAACATTAAAGCCTCTCCCTTGTGGGTCCACCAGGATAATCCAGGCAAACAATCCCTGGATCTCAGTCAGAACTGCGTAATAGTGGCTTGCAGGACACTGCAATAGTCAGAGAAACCGCGTGTGCACACTGCTCCCGCTAAAAGCGCACATGAACAGCACCAGCGTCACATTCTTTACTTAGGCAAAGCTGAAAACACAGTGCCCACTCCCAAAGCAGTGAACCTCTCTCATCTTCCTAAAAAAACAGTCCAGAAAACAGAAAGAGAGGATCATAGCCCAAACTACAATCTTGAGGAACAACCAACGAGGATTATAAACAACCAGATGGCTAGAGGCAGACGTAAGAACACTCCCAACAAATATCAGGACATAATGACCTCACCAGCAACCCCACAAAACAATGGACTCTTCAATTCACTAGATATACAAGAAAACGACTTCAAAACTATGTTTCTCCAGCTATTAGAGGCCCATAGAGATGAAATGAACAAAGCCCTCAGAGAAATAACCAAAGAAATCGAGACTAACCAAGAGGAAACAAATGGTGCTCTCAGAGAAATGACCACGAAAATTGAGGCAAACAGAGAAGAAATGCACATAGCTCTCAAAGAAATGTCCACACAAATGAAGGCAAATAAAGAAAAAATAAACAAAGCTCTCATAGAAATACAGGCAATTATACCCAAAGAAGTAGAAGCACAATTAGTGATATATAGAGAGGAAACGGACGAAAAAAAATAAAAGCTATCATTGAAAAGCAGGAGTCCACATTCAAACAGATGAAAGAAATGGTGCAAGACATGAAAACAGAATTAGAATCAATAAAGAAAACACAAATAGAGAAAAACCAGGAGCTGGAGAACATAGAGAAAAGATCAGGCACTACAAAGTTAAGCATCACCAACAGAATACAAGAGATGGAAGAAAGAATCTCAGGAGCCGATGATACACTTGCAGAAATTGACACATCTCTCAAAGAAAAAATAAAATCAGAAAAGTTCCAAACACAAAACATCCAAGAAATCAAAGACACCATGAAAAGACAAAACCTAAGAATAATAGGAGTAGAAGGAAAAGAAGACTTCAGGCTCAAAGGTCCGGAAAATATTTTCAAGAAAATTATAGAAGAAAACTTTTCCAACTTGAAGAAGGAGATGGCCATAAACATACAAGAGGCCTACAGAACACCAAGTAGACTAGACCAGAAAAGAAATTCTTCACGTCACATCATAGTCAAAACACTGAACCTACAAAACAAAGAAAAAATTCTAAAAGCAGCAAGGGAAAAAGGCCAAGTAACATATGAAGGTATACCTATCAGAATCACACCAGATCTCTCAACAGAAACTATGAAAGCCAGAAGGGCCTGGACAGAAATCATACAGTCCTTAAGGGACCACAGATTCCAACCCAGACTAGTATACCCAGCAAAACTTTAAATCAACATAGACGGAGAATTCAAGATATTCCAAAACAAAACCAAATTTAAACAATATCTACATAGTAACCCAGCTCTACAGAAGTTACTAGAAGGGAAACTCCAAACCAAAGAAAACAACTACATCGAAGGAAACAGAAGAAATAGATAACTACACGACAAAAAAACCAAAAGAAGACAAGCAATGAAACTCAGTGACACCACCAAGCCCACATCTAAACTAAGTAACAATTGTTGGTCACTAGTTTCTATCAACATCAACGGACTCAACTCCCCAATTAAAAGACACAGACTAACAGAATGGTTGCGGAAACAGGATCCATCATTCTGTTGCATCCAAGAAACACACCTA
>NW_026586070.1:0-3291 GCF_907164565.1 Psammomys obesus | reverse complement strand
AAAAGACCACATTAACAATTAGGCTAGAGACTCTGTGGTTTGAATGGCTCCGATCTGCTCATATATTTGAACACTCGGTTTACAGTTAGTGGAGCATATTTGGACATGTCAGTGGATATGCTTTTTTGGAGGAGTACTTTCACTGAATGCAATTTGAGATTTCAAAATCACATGCCAGGTTAAAAGTTTCCTTTTCTGCATGCTGCTTGCAGATCTGGATGTACCTTTTCTTTTCTTTTTTTTTATTTTATTTTATTTTTCTCTTATCAGTTACATTTTATTAACTCTGTACCCCAGCCGTGTCCTGATCCCTCATTCCCTCCCAGTCCCTCCCTCCTTCCCTCATCTCCACCATGCCCCTTGCCAAGTCCACTGAGGGGGGACCTCCTCCCCATCCATCTGATCCTGTTTTATCAGGTATCTTCAGGACTGGCTGCTAAGCTCTCCTCTGTGGCCTAACAGGACTGCTCCTCCCTTGGGGGGTGGGGAGGCCAAAGAGCCAGTCATTGAGTTCCTGTTAGAAATAGTCCTTGTTCCCCTCACTATGGGAAACCAATTGGTTACTGAGCTACCACAGGCTACATCTGAGCAGAGGTTCTAGGTTACATTCATACATGGTCCTTGGTTGCATGTCAGTCTCAGAAAAGACCCTGTGCCCAGATATCTTTGGTCCTTGTGGAGCTCATATCTTTTCCTCATCAGACTAACTCCTCTTCTTTCAAATGATTCCCTGTACTCTGCCAAAGGTTTGGTCATGAGTCTTTGCTTTGAAAACACTGCTAGTTAGAGTCTTTCCAATGTGCTCAGTAGACTCCTGCCAATGTTCAATGCGCATCCCATCTGTCTTTCAAAACGAGGATCGATAATCTTACCCCATGTCCGCTATCTTGATTATCTTTTTTAGGTGTATAGATTTCATTATGTTTATCATATCTTATAGGTCTATATAAGTGAGTATATACCGTGTTTGTATTTCTCCTTCTGGGCTATTTCACTCAGGATGATCTTTTCTAGATCCCAAAATTTGCCTGCAAATTTCATGATTTCCTCCTTTTTGATTGCTGAGTAGTATTCCATTGTGTAAAAATACCACAATTTCTGTACCCATTCCTCCATTGATGGACATCTGGGTTGTTTCCAGGTTCTGGCTATTACAAATAAAGCTGCTATAAACATGGTTGAGCAAATATCCCTTTTGTGTACTTGAGCAAACTTTGGGTATATACCTAGCAGTGGTATACCTGGGTCTTGAGGAAGCACTATTCCTCATTGTCTTAGAAAGCGCCAGATAGATTTCCAGAGTGGTTGTACCAGTTTACATTCCCACCAGCAGTGGAGGAGGGTTCCCCTTTCTCCACAACCTCTCCAGCATGTGTTGTCCCTTGAGTTTTTATTTTGGCCATTCTGATGGGTGTAAGGTGATATCTCAGGGTCGTTTTGATTTGCATTTCCCTGATGGCTAATGAAGATGAGCATTTCTTTAAGTGTTTCTCTGTGATTCGATATTCCTCTGTCAAGAATTCTCTGTTTAGCTCTGTTCCCCATTTTTTAATTGGATTACTTGGTTTGCTGCTTTTCAGCTTCTTTAGTTCTTTGTATATACTCGATATTAGTCCTCTGTCAGATAAAGGGTTAGTGAAGATTCTTTCCCAATCTGTAGGCTGTCTATTTGTTTTGATGACAGTGTTCTTTGCTTTACAGAAGCTGTTCAGTTTCATGAGGTCCCATTTATTGATTGTTGCTCTTAGAGCCTGTGCTGTTGGTGTTATGTTCAGGAAGTTGTCTCCTGTGCCAATGAGTTCTAGGCTGTTCCCCACTTTTTCTTCTAACAAATTTAGAGTATCTGGTTTTATGTTGAGGACTTTGATCCACTTGGACTTTAGTTTTGTGCAGGGTGATAAATATAGATCTATTTTCATTTTTCTGCATGTGGACAATAAGTTGGACCAGCACCATTTGTTGAAGATGCTGTCATTTTTCCATTGAATGGTTTTGGCTTCTTTGTCAAATATCGAGTATTCATAGGTGTGTGGGTTTATTTCTGGATCTTCTATGCAGTTCCATTGATCCTCCTTTCTGTTTTTATGCCAATACCATGCAGTTTTTATTATTATTGCTTTGTAGTACAACTTGAAATCGGGGATGGAGATACCTCCAGATGATCTGTTGTTGTACAGGATTGTTTTGGAGATTCTGGGTTTTTTGTTTCTCCATATGAAGCTGAGAATCTTTTTTTCAAGTTCTGTAATGAATTGAGTTGGTATTTTAATGGGAATTGCATTGAATCTGTAGATTGCTTTTGGCAGGATGGCCATTTTCACAATGTTAATCCTACCAATCCATGAGCACGGGAGATCTTTCCATCTTCTGAGATCTTCTTCAATTTCTTTCTTCAGAGACTTCAAGTTTTTCTCAAACAGGTCTTTCACTTGCTTGGTTAGAGTCACCCCATGGTACTTTATGTGGTTAGTGGCTATTATGAAGGGTGTTGTTTCCCTAATTTTTTTCTCGGCCCTTTTGTCTTTGGTATACAGGAGGGCTTCTGATTGTTTTGAGTTGATTTTGTATCCTGCCACTTTGCTGAAGGTGTTTATCAACTGGAGGAGTTCTCTGGTTGAATTTTTGGGGTCGCTCATATATACTATCATATCATCTGCGAATAGTGACACTTTGACCTCTTCCTTTCCGATTTGTATCCCCTTGATCTCCTTCAGTTGTCTTATTTTCAACTTCATGTTGTTTTAACAATAAGAAAATCCCAGATGTTCGATTTTACCGATACAAACTCATGAGCTAGATGCTGGCTTGAGAAATTGCTGGCTCAGCGAGGAAAGAGAAAGCAACAAGCTGACCTTCAGCTCACATCTCAGATGGTAAAGCCCAAAGCCAAAAGCTAAAAACAAAAAGTCCAGACACCCCATCAGCTGGTTACTTGGTCTGCCTCTTAGTCTAGTGTTAACATTATTTAATCCTCTTTACAGAAGGCACTTGGATGTGAGGTGTGTGCTTTGGCTGAGCCACTCCATGGGTAGGTATTTACAGAAAAAAGAAAGCCCTAGGATCAAAGTTTGAACCATACCACCATTAGAAACAGGGTATTATAATTTACAATATGGGGGTTCACAATGGGGTCAAATATCCTGCAACAGCTCCTTGCTTGCCTACTGCCATCGTTTATTTTTTTTTCCCATGAGGATAATGGATTGTCCTCTGAAAGGGTAAGCAAGCCTCCAATAAAAAACTTTCTTGTAAGTGTTGCTTTGCAATTGTGTCTCCTCAAAGGAGAAAAGC
>NW_026586069.1:0-3831 GCF_907164565.1 Psammomys obesus | reverse complement strand
GATGCATCTTTGTGATGAAGACACCAGATCTGCATAGCCAGTTCCAAAACATCCAGGGCTACTTAAACAGATTCCATTAAAAAAAAGCCTTGGATCAGAAAAACTCGGCAATCATAGGAAGAATTAAGACTCATAATCTAGCCAGATTTGGAGGCACAGACCTGTAATCTAAGCTACTCAGGATGTTCAATCAGGACCATAAACTCAAGACTCAGCTAGGCTACACAGTGAGCTCAAGGCCAACATGAACAAATTAGTAAGATATCTTTCTCAGAACAACAACAACAAAAAATTTAAGAAGTCTCTAGTTCAAGGACAGAGTGCACTAGCCTTGCAAACACGAGGCCTTTAATCAATCCCAAATGGAAAAATAGAGATAATAGTAACCAAATAATGACCAAGGCTTGAATGTCCTTTTAATTTTATTTTTCTCATTAGTTACATTTTGTTAATTCTGTATCCCAGCTGTATCCCTCATTCCCTCCCCAATTCCAACCTATCTCCCTCATCTCCTCCCTGCCCCTTTCCAAGTCCAGTGATAGGGGAGGACCTCCTCCCCTTTCATATGACTCAGTTTTGTCAGGTATTTTCAGGGCTGGCTGCAAAGTCCTCCTCTGTGGTCTAACAGTACTGCTCCTCCCTTGGGAGGTGGGGAGGTCAAAGAGCCAGTCATTGAGTTCCTATTAGAAACAGTCTTTGTTCCCCTTACTATGGGAAACCAATTGACTACTGAGCTATCACGGGTCACATCTGAGCAGAGGTTCTAGGTTTAATCCTCTCATGGTCTTTGGTTGAGTGTCCATCTCAGAAAAGACCCTGTGCCCAGATATGTTTGGTCCTTGTGGAGCTCCTATCCTTTCCA
Source organism: Psammomys obesus (assembly GCF_907164565.1). Classification (NCBI taxonomy): domain Eukaryota; kingdom Metazoa; phylum Chordata; class Mammalia; order Rodentia; family Muridae; genus Psammomys; species Psammomys obesus. The sequence goes on along the minus strand of NW_026586069.1, from coordinate 2,969 downwards.
CATCAAACTCCCCTTCTTTCATATGATTCCCCGCACTCTACTGAGGATTTGGTTATGAGTCTTAGTATCTACTTTGATACACTGCTAGGTAGAGTCTTTCAGATGCCTTCTTCAGTAGACTCCTGTCATACATTCAGTGCATATCCCATTTGTCTTTCTAAATGAGGATTGATAATCTTACCCCAAGTCCGCTTTCTGGATTATCTTCTTTAGGTGTATAGATTTCATTATGTTTATCATAACTTTTAGTTTTATATAAGTTTTATATTCCATGTTTCTCTTTCTCCTTCTGGGATACTTCACTCAGAATGTTCTTTTCTAGATCCCACCATTTGCCTGCAAATTTCATGATTTCCTCTTTTTTGATTGCTGAGTAGTATTCCATTGTGTAAAAATACCACAATTTCTGTACCCATTCCTCCCTTGATGGACATCTGGGTTGTTTCCAGGTTCTGGCTATTACAAATAAAGCTGCTATAAACATGGTTGAGCAAGTATACATTTTGTGTACTTGAGTAAATTTTGGGTATATGACTAGCAGTGGTATAGCTGGGTGTTGAGGAAGCACTATTCCTAATTGTCTGAGAACGCACAAGATTGACTTCCAAAGTGGTTGTACCAGTTTACATTCCCACCAGCAATGGAGGAGGGTTCCCCTTTCTCCACAACCTCTCCAGCATGTGTTGTCACTTGAGTTTTTGATCTTGGTCATTCTGATGGGTGTAAGGTGAAATCTCAGGGTCCTTTTGATTTGCATTTCCCTCATGGCTACTGATGTTGAACATTTCTTTAAGTGTTTCTCTGCCATTCTATATTCCTCTACAGAGAATTCTCTGTTTAGGTGTGCTCCCCATTTTTTAATTTTATTACTTGGTTTGTTGCTTTTCAGCTTCTTTAGTTCTTTGTATATACTGGATATTAGGCCTCTGTCAGATAAAGGGTTGGTGAAGACTCTTCCCAATCTGTGGGCAGTCGTTTTGTTTTGATGATGGTGTCCTTTACTTTACAGAAGCTTTACAGTTTCATGAGGTTGCATTTATTGATTGTTGCTCTTAAAGCCTGTGCTGTTGGAGTTCTGTTCACGGAAGTTGTCTCCTGTGCCAATGAGTTCTAGGCTGTTCCCCACTTTTTCTTCTAACAGATTTAGCGTATCTGGTTTTATGTTGAAGTCTTTGATCCACTTAGACTTTAGTTTTGTGCAGGGTGATAAATATGGATCTATTTTCATTTTTCTGCATGTAGACATCCAATTAGACCAGCACCATCTGTTCTAGATGCTATCTTTTTTTCCATTGAATGGTTTTGGCTGCTTTGACAAAAATCAAGTATTCATTGGTACATGGGTTTATTTCTGGGTCTTCTATTCAGTTCCATTGATCCTCCTTTCTATTTCTATGCCAATACCATGCTGTTTTTATTACTATTGCTCTGTAGTACAGCTTGAGATCAGGGATGGAGATACCTCCAGATGATCTGTTGTTGTACAGGGTTGTTTTGGAGATTCTGGGTTTTCTGTTTCTCCATATGAAGCTGAGAATCTTTTTTTCAAGGTCTGCAAAAAGTTAAGTTGGTATTTTGATGGGAATTGTATTGAATCTGTAGATTGCTTTTGGCAGGATGGCCATTTTCACAATGTTAATCCTACCAATCCATGAGCAAGGGAGATCTTTCCATCTTCTCAGATCTTCTTCAATTTCTTTCTTCAGAGACTTGAAATTTTTCTCAAACAAGTCTTTCACTTGCTTGGTTAGAGTCACCCCAAGGTACTTTATGTTATTAGTGGCTATTGAAGGGGGTTGTTTCCCTAATTTCTTTCTCAGCCCTTTTGTCTTTTGTGTACAGATACACCCAAGAGGAGCAGAAGGCTGGAAATAATGAAACTCAGGGCTGAAATCAATCAATTAGAAACAAATAAAAATATTCAAAGAGTCAATGAAACAAAAAGCTGATTCTTTGAGAAAATCAACAAGATAGACAAACCCTTAGCCAAGCTAACTAAAAGGCAGAGAGACACCATCCAAATAAGCAAAATCAGTAATGAAAAGGGTGACATAACTACAGACACTGAAGAAATCCAAACAATCATTAGGTCATACTACAAAAGCCTATATGCCACAAAATTTGAAAAATCTAAACGAAATGGACAATTTTCTTGATAGATTCCATCTACCAACATTAAGTCAATATCAGGTAGAAAGATTGAATAACCCTATATCCCCCAAGGAAATTGAAGCAGTCATTAACAGTCTCCCCTCAAAAAAAAGCCCTGGGCCTGATGATTTCAGCACATAATTCTACCAGACCTACAAAGAAGTGCTAATACCAATTCTCCTCAAGCTATTGCACAAAATATAAACAGAAGGAACACTACCAAACTATTCTATGAAGTGACAGTCACCCTGATACCCGAACCACACAAAGACCCAACAAAAAAAGAGAACTTCAGACCTATCTCTCTTATGAATATTGATGCAAAAATACTCAATAAAATACTTGCAAACCAAATCCAAGAACACATCAAAGATATCATCCACCATGACCAAGTAGGCTTCATCCCAGGCATGCAAGGGTGGTTCAACATATGGAAATCCATCAATGTAATCCACCACATAAACAAACTGAAGGAGAAAAACCACATGACCATCTCCTTGGACACCGAAAAAGCATTTGACAAAGTCCAACACCCATTCATGTTTAAAATTGGGGGAGATCAGGGATACAAGGCACATACCTAAACATAGTAAAGGCAATATACAACAAGCCTACAGCCAACATCAAACTCAATGGAGAGAAACTTAAATCAATCCCACTGAAATCAGGAACAAGACAAGGCTGCTCACTCTCTCCATATCTCTTCAACATAGTACCTGAAGTCCTAGCCAGAGCAATAAGACAACTATAGGAGATCAAGGGGATACAAAACGGAAAGGAAGAGGTCAAAGTGTCACTATTCGCAGATGATATGAGAG
>NW_026586068.1:0-2875 GCF_907164565.1 Psammomys obesus | reverse complement strand
TTACACACAGCCTGTTTGACGTCACGGGAAATTATTAGAATTATAATATAGAAAATTAGAGTTAATACTGAGAAAACCTTCCCTCTGCAAGAGATAACCATGAAGGAGTACCTACTCCTGGGTGGAGCACACCTTTAGTCCCAGCATTCAGGAGGCAGAGGCAAGTGGAAGCCCCATGAGTTTGAGGCTAGCCTGGCCTATACAGTTAGACTCTATCTAAAAAAAGAAGAGAAGAAAAAAAAATAAAAGCAGCTACCTCAAGTAGGAGAGACTTACTGTTGCATTGGGAGACAGCAATGTACTTAGGGCTCTTCATCATTTCAACTCCTATGTTGGACCTTCAAAAACAAATGAATAATTTGCCTGTCATCTGTCATAGAACATAGGGAACAAGAATCACCTACTTGTAAGGGAAGCAAGGACCCATTTTAAATTTGTTACTATGATTAGAAACTATTGCTTAAAAGGTCACCGAGGTATCGTAAATGAAGTAGGATTTTGGAATATTTTCTACCCCACTGAGAGTGTCTGGAGTCCAGGACATTTGCCACATGCAGTCAATGTATGTCTTGAAGCTTTAAATTTTTAAAATAATCATCAAATCTGCATTTAAAAAATTTGCTTCCACATCATGTATTCAAATTCATATAATCTTTTTTTAAATTTTTATTTATTTATTTTTTTATTAATTACACTTTATTCATTTTGTATCCCCCCATAAGCCGCTCCCTCCTCCCCTCCCAATCCCACCCTCCCTCCCCTTTCTGCATGCATGCCACTCCCCAAGTCCACTGATAGGGGAGATTCTCCTCTTCTTTCTGATCTTAGTCTATCAGTTCTCATCAAAAGTGGCTGCATTGTCCTCTACTGTGGCCTAATAAGGCTGCTCCCCCCTCAGGGGGAAGTGATCAACGAGCAGGCCAATCACATTATGTCAGAGGCAGTCCCTCTTCCCATTACTATGTAACCCACTTTGACACTGAACTGCCATGGGCTACACCTGTGCAGGGTTTCCAGGTCATCTCCACGAATAGTCCTTGGTTGGAGTATGATTTTCCGGGAAGTTCCCTGTGTTCAAATTATCTTGTTCTGTTGCTCTCCTTGTGGAGTTCCCGTCCCCTCCAGCTCTTACTATTTCCCACTTCTTACATAAAATTCCATTCACTCTGCCTATCAGTTGGCCATCAGGCTCAGCATCTGCTTTGACAGTCTATACTGCAGAAGCTTTCAGAGGCCCTCTGTGGCAGGTTTCAAAGTTGTTTCCTGTTTTCTTCTGGCTTTCAGAGGCCCTCTGTAGCAGGTTCCGAGGTTGTTTCCTATTTTCTTTTTCTTCTGATGTCCATCCTCTTTGCCTTTCAGGATGGGGATTGAACATTTTAGTTAGGGTCCTCTCTTTTGCTTAGTTTGTTTAGATGTACAGATTTTAGTGGGTTTATTCTATGTTGTATGTTTATATGAGTGAGTATATACCATGCGTGTCTTTTTGCTTCTGAGACAACTCACTCAGGATGATCCTTTCCAGGTCTCACCATTTACCTGCAAATTTCATGATTTCCTTATTTTTCATTGCTGAGTACTACTCCACTGTATAGATGTACCACAGTTTCTGCATCCATTCTTCAGTTGAGGGGCATCTGGGTCGTTTCCAGCTTCTGGCTATTACAAATAAAGCTGCTACAAACATGGTTGAGCAAATGTCCTTTTTGTGTACTTGCTCCTCTTTTGGGTATATGCCTAGGAGTGGTATGGCTGGATTGTGAGGAAGTGGTCTTCCTAGTTGTCTGAGAAAGCGCCAGATAGATTTCCAGAGTGGTTGTACCAGTTTACATTCCCACCAGCAGTGGAGAAGGGTTCCCCTTTCTCCACAACCTCTCCAGCATGTGTTGTCCCTTGAGTTTTTCATCTTGGCCATTCTGATGGGTGTAAGGTGAAATCTCAGGGTTGTTTTGATTTGCATTTCCCTAATGGCTAATGAGGTTGAGCAATTCTTTAAGTGTTTCTCTGCCATTCGATATTCCTCTACAGAGAATTCTCTCTTTAGCTCTGTTCCCCATTTTTTAAGTGGATTACTTGGGTTATTGCTTTTCAGCTTGTTTAGTTCTTTATATATATTGGATATGAGTCCTCTGTCAGATAAAGTGTTGGTGATGATTCTTTTCCAATCTGTAGGCAGTCGATTTGTTTTGATGACGGTGTCCTTTGCTTTACAGAAGCTTTTCAATTTCATGAGGTCCCATTTATTGATTGTTGCTCTTAGAGCCTGTGCTGTTGGTGTTCTGTTCAGGAAGTTGTCTCCTGTACCAATGAGTTCTAGGGTATTCCCCACTTTTTTTCTAGCCCATTTAATGTGTCTGGTTTTATGTTGAGGTCTTTGATCCACTTGGACTTCAGTTTTGTGCAGGGTGATAAGTATGGTTCTATTTTCATTTTTCTACATGTAGACATCCAGTTGGACCAGCACCATTTGTTGAAGATGCTGTCTTTTTTCCATTGTATGGTTTTGGCATCTTTGTCAAAAATCAGGTGTCTGTAAGTGTGGGTTTATTTCTGGGTCTTCTGTTCGATTCCATTGATCCACCATTCTGTTTCTATGCCAGTACCATGCAGTTTTTATAACTGTTGCTCCATAGTACAGCTTGAGATCAGGGATGGAGATACCTCCAGAAGATCTTTTATTGTAGAGGATTGTTTTAGCAATTCTCGGTTTCTTGTTATTCCATACGAAGTTGAGAATTTTTCTTTCCAGGTCTGTAAAGAATTGTGTTGGCAATTTGATGGGAATTGCATTAAATCTGTAGATTGCTTTTGGTAAGATGGCCATTTTTACTATGTTAATCCTGCCAAGCCATGAGCATGGGAGATCTTTCCATCTTCT
>NW_026586067.1:0-11534 GCF_907164565.1 Psammomys obesus | reverse complement strand
CCCTTTCCAAGTCCACTGATTGGTTAGGACCTCCTCTCCTTTACTTTTTTTTTTTTTTGAGTGAAAACGTTTAGTAAGATATCAAAGCCAAAATAAAGATTTTAATTTTTATTTCTTTACAAGAACAAGGAAAAAACAAGATAAGGTGAAACACTAAATCTATTCTCAATAAGTTCTAAAAGAGTACAGTACCTAGGAATAAACAGTCTCCAATTTCTCCCTCCCTCCTTCATTTTCTCCCTGCCCATTTCCAAGTCCACTGCTTGGGGAAGACCTCCTCCCATTTCATCTAACCCTGTTTTATCAGGTGTCTTCAGGACTGGCTGCAAAGTCCTCCTCTGTGGGGCATTGCTCAGGATTGCTCCTCTCCTGAGGAGAGGGGTGGTCAAAGAGCCTGCAATTGAGTTCCTGTCATAAATAGTCCCTGTTCCTCTTACTATGGAAACCAATTGGTTACTGAGTTACCACAGGCTTCATCTGAGCAGAGGTTCTAGATTATATCCATCCATAGTCCTTTTTGGAGTGTCAGTCTCAGAAAAGACCCACGTGCCCAGATATATTTGGTTCTTGTGGAGCTCCTACACTTTTCACTCCATACAAACTACCCCTTCTTTCATGATTCCCTGAACTCTGCCGAAGGTTTGGTCATGAGTCTTAGTATCTGCTTTGATACACTGCTAGGTACAGTCTTTCAGGGACCCTCTGCAGTAGGCTCCTGTCCTGTCACTTGTTTTCCCCTATGTCCAATGCACCTCCCATTTGTCTTTCTAAGTGAGGATTGATCATCTTACCCTGGGTCCTCTTTCCTGTTTATCTTCTTTAGGTGTATAGATTTCATTATGTTTATCATATCTTATAGGACGATATGAGTGAGTATATACCATGTCTTTCTCCTTCTGTGATACCTCACTCAGAATGATCTTTTCTAGATCCCACCATTTGCCTGCAAATTTCATGATTTCCTCATTTTTGATTGTTGAGTAGTATTGCACTATGTAAAAATACCACAATTCTGTATCCATTCCTTCGTTGATGGACCTCTGGGTTGTTTCTAGGTTCTGGCTATTACAAATAAAGCTGCTAAAACATGATTGAACAAATGTCCTTTTTGTGTACTTGAGCAAATTTTGGGTATATGCCTTGGGAGTGGTATAGCTGGATCTTGAGAAAGCACTTTTCTTAATTGTCTGAGAAAGCACCAGATTGACTTCCAAAGTGATTGTATCAGTTTACATTCCCATCAGCAGTGGAGGAGGGTTCACCTTTCTCCACAACCTCTCCAGCATGTTTTTTCACTTGAGTTATTCATCTTAGCCATTCTGAAGGATGTAAGGTGAAATCTCAGGGTTGTTTCGATTTGCATCTCCCTGAAGGCTAAGGATGTTGAGCATCTCTTTATATGTTTCTCTGCCATTCTATCTTCCTCTACAGAGAATTCTCTGTTTATCTCCGTACCATATTTTTTAATTGGATCACTTGATGTATTGCTTTTTAACTTCTTTAGTTCTTTATACATGCTGGATATCAGCCCTCTGTCAGATATCAGTTTGGGGAAGATCCTTTCCCAATCTGTAGGCTGTCCTTTTGTTTTGACAACAGTGTATTTTCTTTACAGAAGTTTTCAGTTTCATAAGGTCCCATTTATTGATTGTTGTACTTAGAACCTGTGCTGTTGGTGTTCTTTTCAGAAAGTGGTCTCCTGTGCCAAATAGTTCTAGGCTGTTCCCCACTTTTTCTTCTAACCAATTTAGAGTATCTGGTGTTATGTTGAGGTCTTTGATCCACTTGGACTTTAGTTTTGTGCAGGGTGACAAATATGGATCTATTTTCATTTTTCAGCATGTAGACATCCAGTTGGACCAGCACCATTTGTTGAAGATGAATGGTTTTGGGTTCTTTGTCAAAAATCAAGTATTCATAGGTGTGTGGGTTTATTTCTGGGTCTTCTATTCTGTTCTATAGATCCTCCTTTCTGTTTCTATGCCAATACCATGAAGTTTATATTACTATTGCTCTGTAGTACAGCTTGAGATCAGGGAAGGAGATACCTCCAGATGATCTGTTGTTGTACAGGATCGTTTTCGAGATTCAGGGTTTTTTGTTTCTCCATATGAAGCTGAGAATCTTTCTTTCAAGGTCTGTAAAGAACCAAGTTGGTATTTTGATGGGAATTGCAATGAATCTGTATATTACTTTTGGCAGGATGGCCATTTTCACAATGTAATTCTACCAATCCATGTGCAAGGGAGACCTTTCCATGCTCTGATATCTTTTTCAATTTCTTTCTTCAGAGACTTAAAGATTTTTTCAAACAGGTCTTTCACTTGCTTGGTTAGTGTTACCCCAAGGTACTTTATGTTATTAGTGGCTATTGTGAAGTGTGTTGTTTCAGTGATTTCTTTCTTGGCCTTTTTGTATTGGGTATACAGGAGGGCTTCTGAATTATTTTGAGTTGATTTTGTATTCTGCCACTTTGTTGAAGGTGTTTATCAGCTGAAGGAGTTCTCTGGTTGAATTTTTGGGGTCGCTCATGTATACTATCATTTCATCTGCGAATAGTGACACTTTAACCTGTTCCTTTCCGATTTGTATTCCCTTGATCTCCTTTAGTTGTCTTATTGCTCTAGCTAGGACTTCAAGTATTATGTTGAAGAGATATGGAGAGAGTGGGCAGCCTTTTCTTGTCCCTGGTTTCAGTGGGATTGATTTAAGTTTCTCTCCATTGAGTTTGATGTTGGCTATAGGCTTGCTGTATATTGCCTTTCCTTGTTTAGGTTTGTGCCTTTTATCCCTGGTCTCTCCAAGACTTTAAACATGAATAGGTGTTGGACTTTGTCAAATGTTTTTTGGCATCTAAGGAGATGATCATGTGGTTTTACTCCTTCATTTTTTTATGTGGTGGATTACATTGATGGATTTCCGTATGTTGAACCACCCTTGCATGCCTGGGATGAAACCTACTTGGTCATGGTGGATGATATCTTTGATGTGTTCTTGGATTCGATTTGCAAGTGTTTTATTGAGTATTTTTGCATCAATGTTCATAAGAGAGATAGGTCTGAAGTTCTCTGTTTTTGTTGGGTCATTGTTTGGTTTAGGTATCAAGTGACTGTGGCTTCATAGAATGAGTTTGGTAATGTACCTTCTGTTTCTATTTCGTGGAATAGTTTGGAGAGAATTGGAGTTAGCACTTCTTTGAAGGTCTGGTAGAATTCACCACTGAACCTATCTGGCCCAGGGCTCTTTTTGGAAGGGAGATTGTTGATGACTGCTTCTATTTCTTTGGGGGATATAGGAGTATTCAATCTTTCTACCCGATCTTGACTTAATTTTGGTAGATGGACTCTATCTAGAAAATTGTCCATTTCTTTTAGATTTTGGAATTTTGTGGCATATAGGCTTTTGTAGTACAACCTAATGATTGTTTGGATTTCCTCACTGTCTATAGTTATGTCCCCCTTTTCATTTCTTATTTTGCTGATTTGGATAGTTTCTCTCTGACTTTTAGTAAGTTTGGCTAAATGTTTGTCTATCTTGTTGACTTTCTTAAAGAACCAGATCTTGGTTTCATTGATTCTTTGAATAGCTTTATTTGTTTCTAATTGATTGATTTCAGCCCTGCATTTGATTATTTCCAGCCATCTGCTTTTCTTGGGTATATTTGCTTCTTTTTTTTTCTAGGGCTTTTAGTTGGGCCATTATGTTGCTTGTATGAGATGTCACAAATTTCTTTTTGAAGGCATTTAGTGCTATGAATTTTCCTCTGAGCACTGCTTTCATTGTGTCCCATAAATTAGAGTATGTTGTACCTTCATTTTCATTGTATTCTAGGAAGTCTTTAATTTCTTTCTTTATTTCTTCCTTAACCCAGCCTTCATTGAGCAGCAAGTTGTTCAGTTTCCATGTGCTTGTAGGCTTTTTTCTGATTCTATTGTTGTTGAGGTGGAGCTTTAGTCCATGGTGGTCAGATAGAATACAGGGGATTATTTCAAACCTCTTGTATCTGTTGCGACTTGCTTTGAGACCAACTATATGCTCTATTTTGGAGAAGTTTCCATGAGGTGCTGAAAAGAAGGTATATGCTTTTGAGTTTGGATGGAATGTTTTGTAGACATCTATTAGGTTCATTTGATTTAGGTCCCTGTAAGTGCCTTTATTTCTTTATTATGCTTCTGTCTAATCTCTTGTATTCTGTTGGTGATGCTTACCTTTGTGGTTCCTGATCTTTTCTCCAAGTTCTTCAGCGCCAGGGTTTTCTCAGTTTGTGTTTTCTTTATTGATTCTAATTCTGTTTTCATGCCTTGCACCATTTCCTTCATCTGTTTGAATGGGGATTCCTAACTCTCTATGATGGTCTCTATTTTTTTTGTTGTTGTTGTTCATTTCCTTTCGATATGCCACTAATTGTATCTCTACTTGTGCCTCTATTTGTTTGGCCATATTTCCCTGTGTTTCTTTAAGAATTTTGTCCATTTCCTCTTTATTTGCCTCTAATTTACTGGTCAAATCTTCGATAATTTTGTTCATTTCATCTTTAACTGTCTGAATTTTTATGACTATTGCTCTGAGAGAATTGTTTGTTTCCTCTTTATGAGTCTCAAATAGTTGGGTAAGCATAGCTTTACAGTCATTTCCCTGTGCTTCCTAATTGGAGTATCCATCAAATTTGGAAGTTTCTGGTGAAGTCATGATGTCCTGATTTCTGTCGGATGTGTTCTTTCGCCTACCCTGGCCATTGGCTTATCTGAAACCTTCCCTGTTTGTTTCTGGATTCTGCAGTGCAGACTGGTACTGTCTCTCTCTGGTGTCTGGCAACTTCTTCAGGAAGATGAGAGAGGTCCCGTGTTAGTACACTATCTGTACCTGTGGGAGGAAAGTATGTGGGAGCAGAAGGGCAAGTGTGTGTGTGTGTGTGTGTGTGTGTGTGTGTGTGTGTGTGTGTGTCTCGAGGGACAGAGTGATAGAGAATGTTGAACCCTTGAGTATGTGGGAGCCTCTGCCTTACAGGCTTCTTATTTGTTCATGCACTGTATATTTAGCAGACGCTGGTGATGGTCGCTCTCAATTTTTCTCATTAACTGCCTTAACTCCTCAGTTGGACCTGCAGAACAGGGGCTTCATTGTCCCAAATGACCCTTTGTTTCCCAGAGTTGGTATGTGGGTCAGAGGGGTCCAATGCCTGGCTTCTATTTTAGAAGGACTCTGGATCTGGGGCTTTGCAGATACTCAAGGGTGCGCTCACTCTTAAGCAGGTCACATTGGCAGAGATCAGGGTATCCCAGCTCTCTGCTCTCTGGTTTGGCCCTGCTTAGTCTTATGCAGGCGGACTGACATGCTTTGCCATCTCAGTGCTGCTGCAGCCACCCGGTTAGGAAGTCCAGCTGTAGATGGAGGCTGGGATGCCAGTCCAGATGCCTTCTGGAAGTCCTGGGTGCCCTCCACTGTGCTCTTTAAGCCTGGGAGGCCCAGCGCCTGGTATGCCTAGCTTGTATGTTGGTTCTGCTGGGCTTTGGTGGGTATATAGCGTATTATCTGCCACTGAGGGTTTGGGCAGGCCATTCAGTCAGTGGTTGAGAGAACCTGCAGGGCCAGTATGGTGGCTAGGAGACCTTGGATCCTGGGATGATGGTGCATGGGTCTGGGACTCCAAGGCTGGTACAGCTGACAGTTGCTGCGAAGGGGTTAGAGGCTCACCTTAGCTGCTGCAGACCCCAGGCCATGAGCTCTGAGTTGAGAATCTCGGTGAGTTGGCTGTGCTGAGGAGGAGGGAGGTTCAAGAAAGGGGAGTGCAAGGAGATCAAAGGTTCATTTCTCTCCTTCCCCAAACAAGTCCACGGGTGACCTGAGACCAAAGTTCTCACCTTGTGCGATGTTCCATGTCATTTAGAAAGACTCTCCATCATTACTCTGGCTTCAGAAGTCCTTCCATTCACCCACTCAGGCATTCAGCTCTTCTACAGCTCAGAAACTGTACATGCTAGTTGCCATCTTGGCTCTGGATTCCCTCCTCCGCTTTCATCTGACCATATTTTATCAGGTATCTTCAGGACTGGTTGCAAAGCCATCCTCTGTTGCCTAGCAGGACTGCTCGTCCCTTGGGACAATTTAATATTTTTAAAAAGGACACCAAGTGTATTATTTTGATGTTATAAACTTTGGTTGCCGGCAAGAAAAGTTCTTGTATACAAATACATGGTGGGGCAGTTTTAATATTTTATCTAAACAGAGTTACAAACCTTATTAATTTTATAAATCTGGCTTTTAAGACATGACAGAAATTATGTAAAGTCATAATATATTTAATAATCAATAATCAGACATGAAAATATATAGAACATGGTAAATTTACATATTCAAAACAAACAGACAAATGTATAAAATTCATTTTTACTTCTTACAGCTGTACTTTCAAGGCGGTCACACCTTGCTATCTGTTGAGTCCAATTTTTATATCCATAGAGGCTTGCACCTTTTTTTTAATCCTGAGAATCTGCTGTTGCCTATTTAAGAGCTGCCTGCTTGCACAGAAGCCTTAAACATTTCTCAAAACGTGTTTTATCCACTTCAGCAGTAGTATCAGTCTTAAGGTTGGGTACTATATAATGTCATATATAACCATATATAATCTCAAAGGGAATTAACTCTAGATGGAAAGGAGAATTCCTAACCCTATAAAGGGCAAAGGAGAGGAGCATCACCCAGTTAGAGCCAGTCTCCAAGGTCCATTTAGTTAAGGTCTCTTTTAATGTTTTATTTATTTTCTCTATCTCTCCTGAAATTGGGACCTATATGCACAATGAAGTCTCCAGTTTGCCTCTTATGTCAATCATACTTTGGGCCTTTTGGACCCCAGGACCTTAGTCTGGGACCTGGGTGCCCTATTGGGACATTCTCTAAACCAGTGACCTTCCTCCTGGCAATGTGCACAATGGTTCTTATAAAGTGGTGGTCTGTGTCATCCTTTGGATCCTTTATCATTGGCTATATGCTGATCTATAGGGTTTGGAATATTGTTGGCCAGTAGGATCTTTGCCAGATTCTGGTCTGGAGCAGACTGATTAATGAAAGCCAAAGCAACTGTACCTATATGTCCAGGCTTCTCTGGATGTATACGTGTATACCTGCGGAAGGCTTCCTTAATCCTTTCAAGAAAGGCAGCTGGACTTTCATCTGTCCCCTGTCTGACATCATACACCTTGGCCAAATTAGTAGGACGTCTTGTGACCACACTGAGACCTGCCAATAGAGTCTGCTGGTAGACTAGGAGATGCTCCCTATCTGCAACCATGTTGTAATCCCAATTGGTCCTCTTGTAGGGAAAGTGGTTGGGACTCCTGCAGTGTCTGGGACATTTTTGCATGCTTCTCAAATAATATGTCTGCTCTCCTCTATGGCAGACCAAACTTTTAAAAACTGCTGACAATCATCCCAGGTGGGGTGGTGGGTAAAAAGAACAGTTTCAAAGAGATCAATCAAATCCCTAGATTTGTCTGAGAACCTGGAATTCTGAGTTCTCCAGTTATCTGGTTTTCCTAGAGGGAGAGGATGCCAGCAGCTCTGGGTCCTTGGCGCTGGGCCAGATAGTAGTTCCAACCTGGATAAGGGGGCTGGAGCTGGCTGGGGAGTGAGAGGGGGTGGAAAAATTATTTCCATTTCTGTTTTAATCTGCAAAACACAGTAAAGCATGGGGGGGCAAGGGAGCCAGGGCAATGGCCTCTGGATTCAGAGAGTCTGTGGAAGGAGGATTGTTAATGAGGGCCAGAAAGGACTTGATCCATGGAGGTGGATGAATCACTAGATCCTGCCAAACTACAGTACAGATCACTTAATCTGGGTGCTCACACGCTTTCTGAAAGACTATTTCCCACTGCAAGGAAGATGGGAAGGTGGAAAGTTCCTTCTGGAGGCCAGCCCACATTGTCAGTCTATTCATCAGGAGAATTCAAGAGAATGAAAAGAAATAAAGAGGACAATTTTAACAAACAGTAAATCACAGAAAAAAAGGAGCTGGCCATTTCAGGCAAAAGCAAAACTAAAGACAAAAAAATCACAGCCTGTACCTGGGCTAATATCCTGGGACAAAACTGAAATAACTGAAGCGAAAAGAGCCATGGCTTCAAACAGAAATAGAACCAAGCACTTTCAGGAAAACATGAGACCAAAAACAATTATCACAGAAATGATACAGTAACTCCTAGCACAACACCAAGAAAAACAAAATTAATCACATACAGAGACAAATTAAAACAAAAAACCTGGCTTCTCCTGGACTTCTCTGCCACAGAAGTTCTGGATGGCTAAACTGATTACTGATGAGAGGATGAGACGTCTCTGATGACCCAATGAGCAGATGGCCATCTGGGTGTCTCCCCCAAACCATACTCTGTGTGTTGACTGAAGGTTTATGAAAACCATATAACAAAAAACTTAAGACAGACAGACAACACAAAACATTTACCTGCAGGACTACACTCTCTGGGTTGGAGATCCAAGAGATCCTGAGGGTTTCCAGTCAGGAAACCAATGTACTACCAGGAACACGGGAACCTCAGAAACCACCATGAGATGACTCATAAAGAGATACTCATAAAGAGATCTTTATTAGGATAGCAATCAAACTCAGGACCCAAGTCTCACTGACACAGCAGTAGAGGAGTGCTGTGGGACCTCGAGCTCTGAGTGAGCAGGGTTTTTAAAGGGAAAGATTACAAGCAGTGGGGCACCTGTTTCCATGACAGAAAGCAGGTGGGTTCATGCCTTGACATTACAGGATTTGGTAAAAGCCATAGGGGAGAGCTGACTGTTTACATAATCACAATTGCCATTCTTGTATACTACATCTGAAATGTTGAGAATTTTCCCAAATAATTCTCATTAATTATTGCCAGGGAGATTGTCTCTATTCTTTACTAAACATTTATTCTGTGATATATCCTGGAGGTCGTTGCTAGAAGAGCTAATTTGTTTTCAGTGCACATTCTGTGATATTTCCTGGTACCTGAGTTCAGCTCCCAGTCAAGAAGGCTCTTCATTTTAAAATGGAGTCACCCAGGCTAACTTAAATTCTTCAAGGTCCCCAACATTAGGGGTTCACAAGTGTTAAGCTACTGGAGGTCCTCATACCAGAGAAAACCACTGATCATTAAAAAAATAGAAAACTGACTGGAAACACAAGAACAGAGTCACACACAATGTCACACACAGAATGTTTAAAATTATTTTTTAAACTTTTATATAGGTTTCTTATATCTTCTTCTCCATACTCCAGCCCAATGCTTTACAGCAACCCAAAATATGTAGGAGAAAGAAAGGGTCAGCAGAAGAGAAGGCACAGTTCTTTCTTAGCTGCCTCCTGCTGGTTAGAGTTGTCTGGTTCCCCTGGAGCCAGTCCAACCCTTGTTTCAGTAAATTTTCATCTTCTTGTCTCACAAAAGCCAGCAAGGAGTAGCAAGGGGAAGTAGGTACAGCACTGTTCATTCTCCGATCTTCACACTCTCTGGGCTCTTGTATTTATTCTCTCTCCAGATTCCTCACATTGAAACTACCTGCAGATGGCAAAGAGTGATTTTCAGAGCCTGAACCAAGAAGGAAGTCTGCTGTTGTGGACTATCTGAATCAGTCCCACATCCCCAGCCTGCATGGGACCAAAACAAAAACATGTTTATATCCACAACACAGAGACACACAGACACACTAAAAAGACAACCATGGGTGGCTACCACACATTCATACACTAGATCACACAGGGGAGCCCAGGGATGTGTCCTTCCTTTAAGTAGCCCTGATCAGCATCAGTGTAGGGCCTCTCCTGTGTGTCTGCACAGAGGCGCCATGACCAGACTCACCTCCAGAGATGACAGACTAGGGGACTTTCTCCTTTATTTCTTTGGGAGTAGAGGTGTCAAGTTCTTGTGAACTTTTTAGGCAACAATTCATCAAGGCAGTCTTGGATACCTGGAACTCAGGTTGAGCACCCCCTAGGAATTCCTTGACTGCCCCCCTAATGGTAATTCAAGAGACTCTGAGACCCCAATACTTGAGGTTTGTCCCTGGACACTCAGTGAAACCTCCATAAATTTATAACAGAAAATGTACCAAAATTTCTGTATCCAGACAGTAACCTAGCATAACTGTCCTTTGAAAGGCTTCATCCAGCAGCAGATGTAAACAGGTGCAGAAACCTACAGTCAAATAATAAAACAATCTCTGGAACTTATGTGGACAAGTGGGAGGGTTTGAGGGGACCAGAGAGGTAAAGGACAGCACAAGAAGGAATAAGGGATCAAATAACCTAGGCCAATGGGGTTACACAGAGTCTGGACCACCAACTAAAAAGCATGCACGGCCCAGTCCCCCAACACACATGTCGTAGATGTGTAGCTTGGTCATGATGTGGATTCTCCAACAATGGCAGTAGAGATTCTTTGTTACCTGCCTTTGGATCACTTTCTTCAAACTGGACTGCTTGTACTAGTCTCAATAGGAGATGTGCCCAGTCCTACTTGACATTCCAAGGTGGTTGCTATCCATCAAAGGTCTATCCTTCTCTGGGAATTAAGTGGGTGGGGAAGAAAGGGAGGGGAGGCATAGGGAAAGACTTACAGAGGAGGAGGTAAGGTAAGTTCACATCCTGATGTAAAGCCAATTAATTAATTAAATAAATAAGTAATGAAGAGGAGAAAGGGTTTTAATAGGACAGGGGCACTGAGGAGTCTGTACAAACCTCCACAGCTGAGCAGAGTTGGATGCACTAACCTTGACTTTCCTAAACATATAAACCAGAGAAACCCACAAATGACTTCAATATTTTTATTCATTTTATATTTTATTTGTAAGGTTTTGTATACAGAGATGTATGTGCACGTGGTGAAAGGGTTAGGCTAACTTTGTAACCTATATGTCTTCTAAAGCCTATAGTTTTGAGCTTTATGTCCAGGTTAAGCTAAAGCCTCTTAGTACCTTTCCAGAGAATGGAGGAATGTGATCCTATCTGTGAGGACAGATATAAAAAAAGGCAAGCAAGCAATGACCTTCACTCAGTAAAAAGAAGGACCAGAACCTTGTTCTTGAGATATCGTTTCTTAGCAACAAACCTAGACTTCTTCTGGGTAGCTTTTGACCTCCAGCCAAAAGTCCACAGCCCCTAATCTTCAAGGATGAGCTACCCACCCCACCTTCAATTGCAGCTGTATCCACACTTGGCAGGCCTGGCCAAGCTTGAGCACCTAAGACTAACCAATTATCTTACTTTATAGCTTCCTCATCCAATCCTAAATTGCCAAGACTGCAACTTCAAATCTCCTGCAATTTTTCTTTTAAAAACCTAAAGGCCTTTGTCTCCTGGTGCCACTCTTTGCTGACCGGCAGGGGTGACCCCATTGTGCAATGGTTAATAAACCTCTTGCTTTTGCAACGAGTCTTGGTCTGGGGGAGTTTCTGGAAAGGGCGCGATCTTAAACTCCCAAGCTGTGAGACCCCAGGTCTTACAGTGGAGGCAAGAAAGTGCCTCAGATCCTGTGTATGTCCAGTCACAG
>NW_026586066.1:0-1097 GCF_907164565.1 Psammomys obesus | reverse complement strand
TGAAGGCACTTAGTGCTATGAACTTTCCTCTTAGCACTGCTTTCATTGTGTCCCACAAGTTAGGGTATGTTGTGTCTTCATTTTCATTGAGTTCTAGAAAGGCTTTAATTTCTTTCTTTATTTCTTCCCTGACCCAGCTGTCATTTAGTAACAAGTTGTTCAGTTTCCATGAGTGTGTAGGCTTTTTGCTATTTCTGTTGTTGTTGAAGTCCAGCTTTATTCCATGGTGATCAGACAGGATACAAGAGATTATTTCAGTCTTGTTGTATCTGTTGAGGCTTGCTTTGTGACCAACTATATGATCTATTTTGGAGAAGGTTCCATGAGGTGCTGAGAAGAAGGTAAATTCTTTTGTGTTTGGGTGTAAAGTTCTGTAGATATCTGTGAGGTCCATTTGATTCATGACCTCTGTCAGAGATATTGTTTCTTTGCTTAATGCAAAAATACTTAACAAATTACTTGCAAACCGGATCCAAGAACACATCAAAGATATTATCCACTATGACCAAGTAGGCTTCATCCCAGGTATACAGGGGTGGTTCAATATATGGAAATCCATCAATGTGATCCACCATATTAACAAACTGAAAGAAAAAAACCACATGATAATCTCCCTAGATGCTGAAAAAGCATTTGACAAAATTTAATATCCATTCATGTTTAAAGTACTGGAGAGATCAGGGATACAAGGCACATATCTAATCATAGTAAAAGCAATATACAGCAAGCCTATAGCCAACATCAAACTGAACGGAGAGAAACTTAAAGCAATCCTACTGAAATCAGGGACAAGACAAGGCTGCCCACTGTCTCCATATCTCTTCAACATAGTGCTGGAAGTCCTTGCTAGAGCAATAAGACAGTCGAAGGAGATCAAGGGGATACAGTAGGGAAAGGAAGAAGTCAAATTATCACTATTTGCAGATGATATGATAGTATATATGAGTGACCCCAAAAACTCTACCAGGGAACTCCTACAGCTGATAAACACCTTCAGCAAAGTGGCCAGATACAAAATTAACTCAAAAAAATCAGTAGCCCTCCTGTATACAAAAGACAAAAGGGCTGAGAAAGAAATTAGAGAAACAACACCATTC
>NW_026586065.1:0-1451 GCF_907164565.1 Psammomys obesus | reverse complement strand
ACATAATCTGATTGGCCTGCTCGTTGATCACTTCCCCCTGAGGGGGGAGCAGCCTTACCAGGCCACAGTAGAGGACAATGCAGCCACTTTTGATGAGAACTGATAGACTAAGATCAGAAAGAAGGAGAGGAGGACCTCCCCTATCAGTGGACTTGGGGAGTGGCATGCATGCAGAAAGGGGAGGGAGGGTGGGATCGGCAGGGGGGGGAGGGAGGGGCTCATGGGGGGATACAAAATGAATAAAGTGTAATTAATAAAAAAAATAAAAGATTTAAAAAAAAAGAATCTTGGGTAGGAATGCCATCTTCTGTGAGGTTTATTTCAGAAGGCTTCCTGTTCCTTTAGAAAACGTAAATAAATTGTGAGACAGGAGATAGGAGCACACACACACACACACACACACAAAAAAAAAAAAAAAAAAAAAAGATCCAGCCATATCACTCCTAGGCATCTACCCAAAAGAGGCTCAAGTACACAAAAAGGACATCTGCTCAACCATGTTTGTAGCAGCTTTATTTGTAATAGCCAGAAGCTAGAAACAGCCCAGATGCCCCTCAACTGAAGAATGGATGCAGAAACTGTGGTACATCTATACAATGGAGTATTACTCAGCAATGAAAAATAAGGAAATCATGAAATTTGCAGGTAAATGGTGGGACCTGGAAAGGATCATCCTGAGTGAGTTGTCCCATTAGCAAAAAGACACGCATGGTATATACTCACTCATATAAACATACAACATAGAATAAACCGACTAAAATCTGTACATCTAAACAAACCAAGGAAAAGAGAGGACCCTAACTAAAATGTTCAATCCCCATCCTGAAAGGCAAAGAGGATGGACATCAGAAGAAAAAGAAAATAGGAAACAACCTCGGAACCTGCTACAGAGGGCCTCTGAAAGCCAGAAGAAAACAGGAAACAACCTTGGAACCTGCCACAGAGGGCCTCTGAAAGCCTCTGCAGTATAGACTGTCAAAGCAGATGCTGAGCCTGATGGCCAACTGATGGGCAGAGTGAATGGAATTTTATGTAAGAAGTGGGAAATAGTAAGAGCTGGAGGGGACGGGAACTCCACAAGGAGAGCAACAGAACAAGATAATTTGAACACAGGGAACTTCCCAGAGACTCATACTCTGACCAAGGACTATTCGTGGAGATAACCTAGAACCCCTGCACAGATGTAGCCCATGGCAGTTCAGTGTCCAAGTGGGTTACATAGTAATGAGAAGAGGGACTGCCTCTGACATAATCTGATTGGCCTGCTCATTGATCACCTCCTCCTGAGGGGGGAGCAGCCTTACCAGGCCACAGGAGAGGACAATGCAGCCACTTTTGATGAGAACTGATAGACTAAGATCAGAAAGGAGAGGAGAACCTCCCCTATCAGTGGACTTGGGGAGTGGCATGCATGCAGAAAGGGGAGGGAGGGTGGAATTGGGAGGGGAGGA
>NW_026586064.1:0-3760 GCF_907164565.1 Psammomys obesus | reverse complement strand
CATACTTTATCAGTGAACTTAGTGCTCAGTGCTAACTAAACTTTTGTATAGATGACTAAAAAATTGAACTAGGAAAAATTGTCCACATAATTAGAGTGTGGCCTAAGGTACAAGATGCTTTGAGAAGGTACCTCACCTCTGTAGTTGCTACATGCCCCTGGACACCTAACCAGGCCCAATGGGTGCTCATACATGAACAAAGACTGGGATTCTATTGGGAGAATAGAATCCCATGTGGTATACTTACTGATAAAGTAGATGACTCACTTCTTAATTATGGTTTTGAAAGAAGAATAATGGCTAACGTTACTCCAGGTGAAATGGCATGTGCTAGAGGCTCATAATGATTCACATAGTACACACTTAGAATTTGATGCTCAACCTCATCATAAGACTGAGTTCACTAGTAAGCTGGACTCAGCTAGAATGAACAATTGTCCTAGGTTTATGTCTGACAAAGAGCTTCAAGAAATGGAATTTCTATTAAATCTCAGGGTAAGAGCTAGAGGTGGAGATTCCATGAAAACATAAACTGATACTCTTAAGAGCCATAACTATTCTTTACTGAATATTTTTACTTCATTACTGATTGGTCAAAGGATGTTGTCTGTTGCATACTAGCATAGCCTAATATTTTCATTCACTTGAGATAAGGGAGACTTGTGAGAAGAGCGAGATCAATAAACAATGGGAGATTAGCTAAAGATACAATGTTAAGGAAAAGTGTTGAGCTTTTTAAGTGTTATCAATTTAGCAGTCTCTACCACCTTAAGAAACACATGCCTTGGGTAAGGCTTTAAGTCAATATATTAACAATTTCATCTCTGAAGATTAATACTAAAGACAAAAGACCAGTAAATATTTTAGTAGCCATCACTAAGACTCCTGACTGTGAGGCACACTAGTAGGGATTTTAGACTGACTCAGTTTCTCCACATAGAAAAGCAAGCTTGAGTTGCTCTGTTTCATTTATATGTGTGTATGAGTAATCAGTAATAACAATGGCAAAGACTTAACATTGTTCTGTCTTGGAATTTCCTCCCCCAAATTAATTAGTCCATTTCTTCTAAGTTTAGCTTCATGTAAATTCTTAGGATACAAGCTGAAAATGGTCAGGTTCTTTGCCAAAATACCGTGCAATTGTTACTTTAAACATTATTGCTAATAGAAACCCGATTTTCTTCTGAAGCTCCATGAACCAGGACTCTACCACCTCTTTCAGGCACCAACTAGAATGTCCATTTCATTCTGCTTACATCATTTAACTGTTTTTCTCATCCAATGTTCTGATGTCTTCTGCAGTCTTTCAAAAAACAATATGGCCAGATTTTTCATTGGATACTCCATTCTCAAACATATTTGCTAAATTTCTGTTGATGTGATAAAACACCATAACCAAAAGCAAGTTATAGGTGAAAGCATTTAATTTTGTTTATAGTTCCAAAGAGTTGAGAATTCATCATGGCAGGGAGATAGGGCAGCAAGCATCTGCAGTAACAGCAGGAGCTCAAGGCTGAGAAGTCTAAGTCCTTTGAAAGTAAAAATCCAGATCTCAGACATGGAGTTACAGAATTCGCTGTTTTCTCCCCTGGGTTTCAGTGTTAATGCCTCCCTTTGGAAATGAAAATATATATTTCGTGTCATTGAGTTTTGGAAGTAGTCTTTCCCTTTCCCTCTCACTGTCTGCTTACTATATGTGGATGGAGATATGATCTCTCAGCATGGTATTTGTTCCACTATGTAGCTTCTTGCTGGCATGGCTTCCCCCTCTGATTATTTCTTCCCCTCAGAAACCATAAGCAAAAATAAGTACTTTTGTCCATTTAAAAAAAAAAAAAAGCGAGGCGGGGCAAGATGGTGGTGCCTGGAGGACTCTCATTCTGAGGAGCAACACAGCAGGGACTGGCACAGTGACCAGCAATCAGAACTCTCGGCCATAAAACACAAGGGATTGTGTTTCACAGGTGAGAGGATACCCCACGGTGGGGGATTAAATCAGCTTTAACTCACCCTGCTAAACCGCGGAAGAGATCCCGGTTCCGCCAGGCGCTTGGTCGCCAGCCCAGAGCTACCCGCCAGCGTGATCTGGTCACAGTCCCAGACTGAACTATGGGCCCACAGCACCATAGACTGGATTTCCCAGTTGAGAGATAACCCCACGGAGCAGGAAACGATTGGGACTGACCTCAGGTTACCCAGACATCCCCTGGAAAAGACTTGGGTTCCGTGGGTGCCCCAAGAGCCAGCCCAGAGCCAGAGCCGGGACACAGGCGCCTGCACGGAGCCCTGCCTGCGCGCCTGATTCGCCGCTTCAGATAGAACTGTGGGCACCAGGGCACAAGGCACCAGAGACTGCGTTTCACTGGCAGGTGCAAACCCACAGGGAGGGAAATGGCTGGTCTGTTCTCAGAGCACCCAGCCGACACCCCCACCCCGAAAAGGACTAGGGAAAATTACCCAGTTTAGGCAGCAGCCAAGGCTCCGAATGGCCAGAAAGGCGGAGCCACAAGGGGGCATCTGTGCCTTTGGGTTCTACTCGCCATCCCAGACAGAACAGCAGTCCCCAAAGCAAAGTCTGGGTGTCTCGGGCAGGAGGAAACCCCCTGCGGAGGGGATCAGGAGCTCTAACGCTTAGGACACCCAGCACCAAAACACTTCCTGGATTCACGCAGACTCTAGGCTCTAATGCAGACAGGAGCGCTGTGCTCAGCCGCCATTATTGAGTTCCCCTAGGGCACTGGGACACACAGCTGCATCCTCAGACAGATGTCATCCCAGGCTACTATACCCTGCACAACTCTCAGTCCTCATAGATGGAGAAAACAAGATATTCAATGACAAAAACAAATTTCAACAATACCTACATACAAATCCAGCATTACAGAAGACACTGGAAGGGAAAATA
Organism: Psammomys obesus; assembly: GCF_907164565.1. Lineage (NCBI taxonomy): Eukaryota > Metazoa > Chordata > Mammalia > Rodentia > Muridae > Psammomys > Psammomys obesus. The sequence continues at coordinate 855 of NW_026586064.1, read as the reverse complement.
CAACCCAAGAAAATTAGCTTCTGTCAAGAAAACACAGGAAATAATTAACCTTACTACAGTAAAACAAAAAGCAAACAAGCACACAACCTTATGAGCACAGCCAACATCAAAATCAAAGGATCTAACAGCCACTGGTCATTAATCTCTCGAAACATCAATGGACTCAACTCTCCAGTAAAAAGACAAAGATTAACAGAATGGATACGTAAACAAAACCCAGCAATCTGTTGCATACAAGAAACACACCTAAGGCACAAAGATAGACATTACCTGAGGGTAAACGGTTGGAAGATGACTTTCCAAGCAAATGGACCCAAGAAACAAGCAGGAGTAGCCATTCTAATATCTGATAAAATAGACTTTCAACCAAAATTAATAAAAAGAGATGAGGAAGGACACTTCATACTCATCAAGGGAAAATACCACCAGGAAGACATCACAATCCTGAACATCTATGCCCCAAATACAAGAGCACCCACATTTGTAAAAGAAACATTGATAAAATTTAAACCACATATAGATCCCCACACATTAATAGTGGGAGACTTCAACACCCCACTCTCAACAAAGGACAGGTCAACAAAACAGAAATTAAACAAAGAAACAATATCTCTGACAGAGGTCATGAATCAAATGGACCTCACAGACATCTACAGAACTTTACACCCAAACACAAAAGAATTTACCTTCTGCTCAGCATCTCATGGAACCTTCTCCAAAATAGACCATATAGTTGGTCACAAAGCAAGCCTCAACAGATACAAGAAGACTGAAATAATCCCTTGTATCCTGTCTGATCACCATGGAATAAAGCTGGACTTCAACAACAACAGAAATAGCAAAAAGCCTACACAC
>NW_026586063.1:0-2351 GCF_907164565.1 Psammomys obesus | reverse complement strand
AGAACACATCAAAGATATTATCCACTATGACCAAGTAGGCTTCATCCCAGGTATGCAGGGGTGGTTCAATATACGGAAATCCATCAATGTGATCCACCATATTAACAAACTGAAAGAAAAAAACCACATGATGATCTCCCTAGATGCTGAAAAAGCATTTGACAAAATCTAACATCCATTCATGTTTAAAGTACTGGAGAGATCAGGGATACAAGGCACATATCTAAACATAGTAACAGCGATATACAGCAAGCCTATAGCCAACATCAAACTGAATGGAGAGAAACTTAAATCAATCCCACTGAAATCAGGGACAAGACAAGGCTGCCCACTCTCTCCATATCTCTTCAACATAGTGCTGGAAGTCCTTGCTAGAGCAATAAGACAGTTGAAGGAGATCAAGGTGATACAGATGGGAAAGGAAGAAGTCAAATTATCACTATTTGCAGATGATATGATAGTATACATGAGTGACCCCAAAAACTCTACCAGGGAACTCCTACAGCTGATAAACACTTTCAGCAAAGTGGCCGGATAAAAAATTAACTCAAACAAATCAGTAGCCCTCCTGTATACAAAACACAAAAGGGCTGAGAAAGAAATTAGAGAAACAACATCCTTCACAATAGCCACAAATGACATAAAGTACCTTGGTGTAACCCTAACAAGCAAGTCAAAGACTTGTATGAAAAAAAAATTCAAGTCTCTGAAGAAAGAATTAGAGGAAGATATCAGAAGATCGAAAGATCTCCCATGCTCATGGCTTGGCAAGATTAACATAGTAAAAATGGCCATCTTACCAAAAGCAATCTACAGATTTAATGCAATTCTCATCAAATTGCCAACACAATTCTTTACAGACCTGGAAAAAAAAAACACCCAACTTCGTATGGAATAACAAGAAACCGAGAATTGCTAAAACAATCCTCTACAATAAAAGATCCTCTGGAGGCATCTCCATCCCTGATCTCAAGCTGTACTATAGAGCAACAGTTATAAAAACTGCATGGTACTGGCATAGAAACAGAATGGTGGATCAATGAACCGAACAGAGGACCCATAAATAAACCCACACACTTATGGACACCTGATTTTTGACAAAGATGCCAAAACCATACAATGGAAAAATGATAGCATCTTCAACAAATGGTGCTGGTCCAACTGGATGTCTACGAGTAGAAAAATGAAAATAGATCCATACTTATCACCCTGCACAAAACTGAAGTCCAAGTGGATCAAAGACCTCAACATAAAACCAGACACATCAAATCGGTTAGAAAAAAAAGTGGGGAATACCCTAGAACTCATTGGTATAGGAGAGAACTTCCTGAACAGAACACCAACAGTACAGGCTCTTAGAGAAACAATCAATAAATGGGACCTCATAAAATTGAAAAGCTTCTGTAAAGCAAAGGACACCATCATCAAAACAAAGCGACTGCCTACAGATTGGGAAAGAATCATCACCAACCCTTTATCAGACAGAGAACTCATAACCAGTATATATAAAAAAGTAGGAGGGGCCAAGATGGTGGCACCTGGAGAACACCGTGTCTGAGAAGCGGAACAACACACTCAGTGCAGCGACCAGGAGACTGAACTCTGGGCCCTAAAACAACAGCTATGGACTGTGTTTCCCAGGTGAGGGGAGGCTCCCACGGCGTGGGAAGCGGTCGGGTCCACTCTCGGCTGCCCAGCCAGAACCCGGAAGAGAACCCGGCAACGCAGGTTTTGGGTCTCCGGGCTGGTGCCGCAAGCCTGCTTGTCACGATCAATTTCCCAGGCTGATTAGTGGGCACAAGGGGGCCTAAGGCTGTGAGTTCCAGTCGCAAAAAAAAACCCGCGGGGAAGGAAAGTTGCCAGACTGGTCACGGGTCACCTAGTCTTTCCCTGGAAGGTCTCTCCGACCTCGGCGGGTACCTGCAGCCATCACAACTGAGCTCCAGCTGCGGGCAGATAGCAGCTGTGCGCCCAGCTCAAAATCCCTACTCCCTCTTTGGAGGATGCAGGAGGTGCCCAACAGAATCTGCCACAGACCACATTGTCTGTACCCCAACCCGAGAGCGGGGCTGAGAAAACCCAATCCTTTTGGGCACTCCCCCAAACGCCACCATCACCCTGCCACCGCCATCATCCTGCCGCAGCAGAGCAGAAGGATAAAGAGGCTCACAGCAGCTTCACAGTGCCGGAACTCCAGTGCTGCCAGCCGCTCCTAGCAAACAAACTACACCTCGGGATCTGGGACTGTGGTCATCCTACACGTCCTGAGATTCTCCTGGGTCCAGCGCAATAAGATATAGCAGCAAGTTCTATCACTGGCGCCCCCCCCCCCCAGACCCCTGGCAGAGAAA
>NW_026586062.1:0-2089 GCF_907164565.1 Psammomys obesus | reverse complement strand
AACAAATAGGAAGGTCAGAGGACAACTGTGATCAATCACTTCTTGCCTTCCCCCTTTTCACGAATTCAGGAATTGAACTCAGGTCTCCAGGCTTGCCCAGCAAGAGCCTTTATCTGCTGAGCCATCTCACCGACCTGCAAGTGATTCTCTTCAGTGACCTCAATTAGGCAGTAGTAAGAAGAAATAATGGGAAGGATCCCTTCTCTTAAATTCTTAGGGATAAATAAACAAATGAGTAGAACAGCAGTACTCTAGTGCTACCAACGACTAACAATCAACAAAACACAACCTAAGCACCTCCTGAGACAAGGGGCTGCAGGGCTGGTAGCTAAAATTCTTTGCAAGTGTAAAACTGGAATTACCCTGAAATAAAAGCTTTCTAGGCTCTGCAGGAAACTTGTAATTACATCCTGTTTATCTATACATAACAACACAAAAAAGATAACAATAAGAAAATAAGCCTGCATGAACCGTGTATACTCCTGGTTGTACAAGTCCATCAAAGTATAAACAGCAGTGTATCTGCCAAACTGTTCCTTAAGAAGAATTCACTGACGAATAAAGAGAACAGTCAAATCATGTGAAAGCTAAGTGAGAGAGAGCACCTGCAGTGGCTGTGTTTACTTAAGAGTTGTCACTTCATTCTGGAATGCATGCACATAGGTCCTCAAACAATGTTCGTAGAAATATGCACGGACCCTGTGGACTTTCCAAGTACCCTGCTTTCTTTCGACCCGGATGTCCAAGCTCCCCCACCCCAGGAGCCCCAGGGCAGGCAGGAGGCAGCACCGGACACTCTGTACTTCCTTTCTGGGAGGACTGACCTCAGCATCACTCTTCCTCAGGATGCAGGGCACAAGTGTATCCCTAGGAACTCCACACAGGGTGCTCCCGCCCTCCCAACCCCTGCGGCCTGAGGGCGCGGTCCCGGGTACCAGCAGCCTCCACAGAAGCTCTTGGCAGAACTCGGGTAGGCTCTCCTGGCCCGCCCAGCCCGCCAGCCCCCATCTGCACAGCCATGGCCTTGCCCAGCGACCGCCATCCTGTGGGTCCCTCACACACGCCCACAGCCAGCCAACCTCGGCTGCACCCTGGATGGCTGATACCCGGGGACCCGCAGCTCCTCCACCTCGGGACCCAACCATCTCTCCTTCCCGCCTCCCAGCCGCGATGCCAGGCCCAGCACCCTCTACCCCACTGGATGGCTGCTGGGGGCGGAGGCGGAGCCCAGAGGCGGAGTGGGAGGAGCCCGGGGTAGGAGGCTGAGCCGGGGCGGGGATTGGGGAGGAGCCCGCGGAGGAGGGAAGCGGAACCAGGGAGGCGGAGCCTGGGGCGGAGGCGGAGCCCAGGCGGCGCCCCGCCCCACAGCCTTACCTAGCTTCTCTGGGTCCCAGCCTACCACGATGAAGTAGTCCACTAGTGGAGCCACGACCGCCGCCATCGCGCCAGGGAAGAGGGTTCCCGTCGCCAACCCTCGCCGCCGCCGCCCACTAGGTCCGGGAGGAGCTCAGCCTTTTCCCTTAGGCGGCTGTAGCCATAGCAATGGTGCTTCCGTCACGCTGGACAATGGAGGCTCGCACTGCGTCTGCTCCGCGCCTGGCGCAAGCCCCTCCCCCGCCCCACCCGAGAGGGTTCGGCCTTCGGGTTCCTCAGAGGCAGCTCAGACACGGAGCTCAGAAAGTGTGACGCTGGAAGCATTCTCGCCACTGAGGCCGAGCTCTTAGAGGCAGCCCTCTGCTTCAACGCCCCTCTCCCTTATTCTTTATTTTCCTGGAGCGGAGTCTTTCGTTCCACCTCCTCTCTCCCTTTTGCTGTAGGGGAAAAAGGGCGTGGAGGGGCGCGGGGTCACTTGGAAAGTTTGCACTTCTCTGCTGCCTGCTTCCCCCTGGCAGCAGGGAGGAGATACTCCCGCCCTCGGCTGGAAGCTTGGAATTTGCACCGCCGAGGTTTTTTGCTGCATGTTTTCTGTTTATGTTGTGCAGATGGGAATTTTAGAAACATGCCACTGAGCTGGCGGGGGTAGGAAAAGACTTGTGCAATCTTCAGAAGCTCCTATGGTTTCTGGGATTCCTGGGCTGCGGGCGTTCAC
>NW_026586061.1:0-1027 GCF_907164565.1 Psammomys obesus | reverse complement strand
AGGTCAAAGTGTCACTATTCGCAGATGATATGATAGTATATGAGTGACTCCAAGAATTCAACCAGAGAACTCCTCCAGTTGATAAACACCTTCAGCGAAGTGGCAGGATACAAAATCAACTCAAAAAAATCAGAAGCCCTCCTGTATACCAAAGACAAAATGGCCGAGAAAAAAATTAGGGAAACAACACCCTTCACAATAGCCACTAACCGCATAAAGTACCTTGGGGTGACACTAACCAAGCAAGTGAAAGACCTGTTTGAGAAAAACTTCAAGTCTCTGAAGAAAGAAATTGAAGAAGATCTCAGAAGATGGAAAGATCTCCCGTGCTCATGGTTTGGTAGGATTAACATTGTGAAAATGGCCATCCTGCCAAAAGCAATCTACAGATTCAATGCAATTTCCATCAAAATACCAACTCAATTCTTTACAGACCTTGAAAAAAAGATTCTCAGCTTCATATGGAGAAACAAAAAACCCAGAATCTCCAAAACGATCCTGTACAACAACAGATCATCTGGAGGTATCTCTATCCCTGATCTCAACTTGTACTACAGAGCAATAGTAATAAAAACTGCATGGCATTGGCATAAAAACAGAAAAGAGGATCAATGGAACCGCATAGAAGACCCAGAAATAAACCCACACACCTATGAATACTCGATTTTTGACAAAGAAGCAAGAACTATTCAATGGAAAAAAGACAGCATCTTCAACAAATGGTGCTGGTGCAACTGGATGTCCACATGCAGAAAAATGAAAATAGACCTATATTTATCACCCTGCACAAAACTAAAGTCCAAGTGGATCAAGGACCTCAACATAAAACCAGATACTCTAAATCTGTTAGAAGAAAAAGTGGGGAACAGCCTAGAACTCATTGGCACAGGAGACAACTTCCTGAACAGAACACCAACAGCACAGGCTCTAAGAGCAACAATCAATAAATGGGACCTCATGAAACTGAAAAGCTTCTGTATAGCAAAGGACACTGTCATCAAAACAAAATGCCTGCCTACAGATTGGG
>NW_026586060.1:0-2960 GCF_907164565.1 Psammomys obesus | reverse complement strand
GCTGCCTAGAAGGGTGTAGATGCATTTGCTTTGATGTAAGCAGCATGACCATGAGTCTGATGAATTTCGCCCCCCGTACAAGTTGGCCCTGGAAGGCACCTATGCTGACCTAGGATGCACTGCTGAAATAGGCTCCCACTCTTATTCTTCCTCAAGAAAGCTGAGCATTTACAATACAATCAAGCCCTGCAGATCCTCCCCTTGAAGAACATGAACCTGTTTCTGGGGGAAAATGGCTGAGTAGAGACCCTTGGTGCATGGATCAGTGCTTGGGAAATGAACATCAGTGTGGTCCTCGTGGTGATTACAGTGGAAGTTACAGTGACACCAAGAAGGTAGTGATGAGTTAAAGGAGCAGGCTGTGCTCACAAGACTGGTGCACTTACTGTGGACTGCTACTTAGGTCTCAGTGCGGACATATTTCAAGAGCAAGCTTGAGCCTGTCTCTTATGTTCAGAGTGTAGAACTTCATCATCTACCCACTTGTGGAGTATCACCATGTACTGTGATGTCCTCAATGGAGCCAACATCAGCATGGATCCTTGATCCTCAAAATCTTGGTGATACATACAACACAATTTTTAATAAAGCATAGTCTCAGATATTTGTATCCAAAAGAAAACAGATAAATATACCAGCATCACTGACACAGGAGAGAGTGAGGCTTTAGTTGAGGTCAGGGCTGCCAGGCAACAGGCATGATGCTTGCATTTTACTTTGTTCTTAACTTCTGGTCGTGTGTGTGTGTGTGTGTGTGTGTGTGTGTGTGTGTGTGTGTGTAAACATCCATATGTATGCATGCCTATCTGTATGTGTGTATATTCCAGCAACTTTAAATCTTTGATGATTCAAATTTAAATAACTAAAAAATAAGAGACTGTTTCTGTATGAATCCAGAAAAGCCTCAGGGATGTTTCTTACGTCTTTGAAATCAAACAGTGGTAACCTCTGATGGCCAATCAGTGTGATCCAATTTTCTGTGTCAGAGTGATTTGACACAGAAATCATTGTCAACATAGGAACAGACTTCACAATTTAAGGTATTAAAACAAGTCATGTGATCAAGTTTTTCATTTTAAAATGTACATCATTTGAAGTGTCTTGAGAAAAAAACAGAAAGTGGAAGGATGGTTTTAAAAAACGCTTTTCAGCAATTATTTTATATCCCAGCTCTTCATGTAAGAACTGTGTGATTACTTGGGTGTCAATTCTCTTCTTCAACTGCACACGACTTGTGAACTTAAGAACGATCCAGTTCTCCCTGGGACACATGTAAGTTATAAGTGTCCCTGAATCAGGGTATATCCAGCACCAGGGCAACTGTAATCATATGCCAAGAATAATTCTCAAGGAAGCTTTACCCTGTTGTTGCAATCATGTCTAGTTTGAGAGGAATTGCTTAATATGCTCTTTTGAATAAAACAAAGAACTATAAACAATGATTTTTTTTCCTGTGTTCTGAGGCCACATACATATTTATGCATAATTTAAAAAAGAACTCCTTAGGACAAGACACATAATAATAAACTATTAGCATTCCTCCCAAGCATGTTGGAAAATATCAAGATTCTGGCCTGTAAAAGTGTCTTTAGAAATGCTTTACACACATGTATAAAAATATCATGAAGAAATGTATGTTCTAAATTAATATATAATAAAATTGTTTTTATGAAAGTATATTCAATGACTAATTTTGCTTTTAGAATATACTACTAAACTTGATTGTCATATGCCTCTCTAAAATTGTTGACATTTTGAAATGTACTTAATGGAGCTTCCCTTCTATACTTGACATTTTACCTATTAGTTTTTCAAACTTTATTTGTTATCTATCTATCTATCTATCTATCTATCTATCTATCTATCTATCTAGGTTGTTATGACACAGCTTCTCTGTGTAGCCCTGTCTGTCCTGGAACTCACTCTGTATACAGGCTGGCCTTGAATTCAGACATCTGTCAGCCTCTCCATCCAGAGTTCTGGGGTTAGAGGCATGTGCCACCCTCACTTGGCTCACAGTTCCCATGATTAATGCTTCTACTTATCTCACGCATCAAACAAGAGACTCAGAGGCTGCACCAGCTTGACTTGACCAGGCATTTTCCATGCTAAGTTTTGCTCAGCCCAACAGTGTAGCACCTACAGTTACTTACTGGACCAAGGTCACCTGACATAGCTATGACAACTTAATTCAGACCAGATTGGAGGGGCCACACCACAACTGAGGCTGTGAAAATTTATTGACAGCAATCAGAATTTTTATACTTTTATTAGAAAAAAGAATATACTGGCAATTGCCAGTGGTAGTTCCAGGATACAATGACGTTTGCAAGTTACACAGGGTGCAGGAGATTAACATCACAGACCAATTGTCCTGTCAAGCTCCCATGCTTCCTCAACTACTTAGGAACATCCAGAGAAACACAAAGAGGTCTGGACTCTTCACCGCCTGAGGAAACAGTAATCTTTCAGGAACTGGGAGGCAACTGTGTTCCAGAAGCCGTGGACCTGAAAAAACAACCCATGCTCTCAAGGCTGCCAGGCCTTTACAGCGTTAACAGCCCGATGCTACAAACAGCATACAGGCCTCAGACTGATAAAGTTACCAAAACTGGTTTTTCAAGCCAGTAAATCAAATAATTTCTTTCAGGTGTTCACAATTCCTCATCATTCACATGGGTGTTTATTCAGGATTGCCTGGGATCTTGGGAGATACTTAAGTTTTCCCTCTCTCTTCCTTTACTCCTGTCCAAAATGCCACCAACTGCCTCAAAATCCTGCTCTATTTCCTCAACTAAAATTTCAACTAACCAAGAATAAGCAAAAACAGTAGCTCTACAATGTCCTGATTATTCTAAATTGGGTTCTAAATCATTTACCCAAAAGGATTCTCCCTATGGACAGACCAAATGACATTTGACAAATGGATACTACAATAATCCCACAATTTGGCAAGCAAA
>NW_026586059.1:0-1573 GCF_907164565.1 Psammomys obesus | reverse complement strand
GAAATGTCCACACAAATGAAGGCAAATAAAGAAGAAATAAACAAAGCACTCATAGAAATACAGGCAATTATACCCAAAGAAGTAGAGGCACAATTAGTGATACATAGAGAGGAAACAGAGAAAAAAATAGAAGTTATCATTGAAAAGCAGGACTCCACATTCAAACAGATGAAGGAAATGGTGCAAGACATGAAAACAGAATTAGAATCAATAAAGAAAAGACAAATAGAGAAAAACCAGGAGCTGGAGAACATAGAGAAAAGATCAGGAACTACAAAGGTAAGCATCACCAACAGAATACAAGAGATGGAAGAAAGAATCTCAGGAGCCGAAGATACATTTGAGGAAATTGACACATCTCTCAAAGAAAAAATAAAATCAGAAAAGTTCCAAACACAAAACATCCAAGAAATCAAGGACACCATGAAAAGACAAAACCTAAGAATAATAGGAGTAGAAGAAAAAGAAGACATCAGGCTCAAAGGTCCGGAAAATATTTTCAAGAAAATTATAGAAGAAAACTTTCCCAACTTAAAGAAGGAGATGGCCATAAACATATAAGAGGCCTACAGAACACCAAGTAGACTAGACCAGAAAAGAAATTCTTCACTTCACATAATAGTCAAAACACTGAACCTACAAAACAAAGAAAAAATTCTAAAAGCAGCAAGGGAAAAAGGCCAAGTAACATATGAAGGTAGACCTATCAGAATCCCACCAGATTTCTCAACAGACACTATGAAAGCCAGAAGGGCCTGAACAGAAATCATACAGTCCTTAAGGGACCACTGATTCCAACCCAGACTACTATACCCAGCAAAACTTTCAATCAACATAGACGGAGAATTCAAGATATTCCAAGACAAAACCAAATTTAAACAATATCTACATAGTAACCCAGCTCTACAGAAGTTACTAGAAGGGAAACTCCAAACCAAAGAAAACAACTACATCGAAGGAAACAGAGGAAATAGATAACTACACAACAAAAAAACCAAAAGAAGACAAGCAATGAAACTCAGTGACACCACCAACACCACATCTAAAGTAAGTAACAATTGTTGGTCACTAGTTTCTGTCAACATCAACGGAATCAACTCCCCAATTAAAAGACACAGACTAACAGAATGGTTGCAGAAACAGGATCCATCATTCTGTTGCATCCAAGAAACACACCTATGCAACAAAGATAAACACTACCTCAGAGTAAAGGGCTGGAAAAATGTCTTTCAAGCAAATGGTTCCAGAAAACAAGCGGGAGTAGCCATCCTAATATCTAATAAAATAGACTTTCAACCCAAGTTAATCAAAAAAGATAAGGACGGCCACTATATTCTCATCAAAGGAAAAATCCACCAAGAGGACATCACAATTTTGAATATCTATGCCCCAAATACAAGAGCACCTACATTCGTAAATGAAACAATATTAAAGCTTAAATCACACATTGATCCTAAAACCCTAATAGTGGGAGACTTCAACACTCCACTCTCACCAAGGGACAGATCAACTAGACAGAAAACAAATAGGGAAATAAAAACACTTACAGAGTCCCTAAATCAAATGGACCTAA
>NW_026586058.1:0-2339 GCF_907164565.1 Psammomys obesus | reverse complement strand
AATTCTCTCTACAATATATAGCTAGAATATAATATTACCATCTTGTTAGTTGTCACTCCTCTGTTCTTTCTGTTGCTCTGCAGAAACTTTTTAATTTCATTGAGTATAATTTGTCAGTTCTTGCTGTTGTTTCCTGAGCTGTTTTCAGAATGAGTTTTAAAGATGTTTTACTTTGCCTGTCGAGTAAAGTGTTTTTCTCATATCTTCTTATAGACGTTTCAGCATGTTGCATCTTACATAAGGAACTTTGATCCATTCAGTTGGTTTCTGTAAAGAGTGGGAGACATGGAGACAGATTAAACTCTCTATATTTAGATGGATTGTTTTTATCAGCTCCATTTGTTAAAAATGTTTTTCTGTGGCTATTTTGGGCACTTTAATTTTTTTAAAAATCTGGTGATTGTTGATATATGGTCTTATTTCTGGGTTGTCTATTCTATCCCAAAGACTTACACATCTCTTTTTGTTGCAATAACATGCTATTTTGTTACTATTGCACTATGATATAATCTGCATATCTATTTTTGTGAGGGTGAAGAGAGTAATTGAAGAAGACACCTCCTACAAGAACCAGAACCTCCTACAAGAACCTACAAGAACCTACAAGAACCTCCTACAAGAACCTCCTATAAGAAAAACCTCCTACAAAAACCAGTGAGTAAATATTAGCAGCTTTCAAATTATATCTTAGAGCAATACCAATGAAACATCATGTTATTGCAAGAGAAGCCATGTGTAGATCTGATTAAGAGACATCACTAATAATATTGACACAGTCAATACTGGGCAGTCTTGAAATCTCCTGTCAAGAGTATTAGTCTAATCCTTCTCAATTTAGCCTCTGACAGGTTATTTGGACAAGAGCAAAAAGCAGCCAACTTCTTTGGCAAAACAATTTGAACACAGGGAACTTCCCAGAGACCCATACTCCAACCAAGGACTATTTGTGGAGATGACCTGGAACCCCTGCACAGGTGTAGCCCATGGCAGTTCAGTGTCCAAGTGGATTACATAGTAATGGGAAGAGGGACTGCCTCTGACTTAATCTGATTGGCCTGCTCGTTGATCACTTCCCCCTGAGGGGGGAGCAGCCTTATCAGGCCACAGTAGAGGACAATGCAGCCACTTTTGATGAGAACTGATAGACTAAGTTCAGAAAGAATAGGAGAACCTTCCCTATCAGTGGACTTGGGGAGTGGCATGCATGCAGAAAGTGGAGGGAGGGTGGGATCAGGAGGGGAGGAGGGAGGGGCTTATGGGGGGATACAAAATGAATAAAGTATAATTAATAAAAAAAATTAAAAAAATGGTCTCTAGGCCAGTTGCTGTTGTTGTCTTCTGAAACCTCTCAAGCTGGGACTCCACAGTCCACATGGTTCTCCACATTATTGTCTTTCAACTGTCTGAGAGGAAGGCCCATTAGGCCTCATTTAAAGAGTTCAGCCACTTTCCTATTTCAAAGCTCCAAAGCACATATTCCATAAACAGTGTGGTCAGGCCAGGCCTGCCACAGCAATACAACAATCCCTGTGACCTACTTCTGGTTACTTTCCTATTCCTGTGAAGAGGCCCTATCAATGGTCAAGGCAATAGAAAAGAAAAGCACTTAATTGGGGCCTTGCTTACAGTTTCAGAGGGTTAGTTTATGTCCATCATGGTGGGGAGTGTGGCAGCAGGCAGGCAGGCATGGAGTGGGAACATTAGCTGATAGCTCACATATGATCTGAAAGGTGCAGGAGGGGAGAGGAAGGGAAAGAGAGAGAGAGAGAGAGAGAGAGAGAGAGAGAGAGAGAGAGACAGACAGACAGACAGACATTGAGACAGACAGACAGACAGATGGGGTCTAGTATGTGCCTTTGAAACCTCAAAGCCCATCCCTGTGACACTCTGAGAAGGGTAAGCCTGTTAATTCTTCCCAAACACTTGTATAAACTGTAGACTAAGCATTAAAATTTATGATTCTGAATGGGGTCATTCTTATTCAAGCTACCATATTAGCCTCAAACTACTATTTTCTCTTAGACACCAATTTATTAATATCTTTCCCTATACCTTTTACCCTTTCGATTTACTTATTTGGAGTCTTATTTTTTTGTAAATTAAGGAGTGTCAAGGTGCATTGTTAGCATTTACCTTATTATTTCTGAGTTTTTAAAATGAATCATTCATAGATCTTCCTCTTAGATATGTTATTTCTGTATCTCAAAAGTTCTAAGAAGTTATTTTTCCTTTGGTTTAGATATTTTTAAATTTTAAGATAGGAAATACTGGGCTGGAGTGATGGCTCATCCGTTAAAGGGTAAGCTCACAACCAAATGTATAAGAGAGAGAAAATATTG
>NW_026586057.1:0-28617 GCF_907164565.1 Psammomys obesus | reverse complement strand
GAACAAAACAAAAGTCTGCAGAATGGGAAAGTATCTTCAACAACACTGTCTGACAGAAGGCTAATATCCAGAATACATAAAGAATTCAAGTAAACCAGCAACCAATCAAGTAACCCAATTAAAAAATGGGGTACAGAGCTAAACAGAGAATTCTCCAAAAAGGAACATCAAAAGGCAGAGAAACACTTAAAGGAATGCTCAAAAACTTTAGTCATTAAGGAAATGCAAAACCACCCTGAGATTTCACCTTACACCCATCAGAATGGCTAAGATAAAAAACTCAAGTGGCAACACGTACAGGAGAGGATGTGGAGAAAGAGGAACCCTATCGCTAGTGGGAATGTAAACTTGTACAACCACTTTGGAAATCAACCACTTTGACACTTTCTCAGAAAATTAGGAATAGCACTACCTCAAGATCCAGCTATACCACTCCTAGGCATATATCCAAAACATGCTCAAATATAAAAAAAAGGACATTTGCCTAACCATGTTTGAGGCAGCTTTATTTGTAATAGCCAGAATCTGGACACAGCCCAGATATCCCTCAGTTGAGAAATAGATGCTGAAATTGTGGTACATCTACACAATGGAATACTACTCAGTAATTAAAAACAAGGAAATCATGGAATTTGCAGGCAAATGGTGGGATCAAGAAAAGATCATACTGAATGAGATAAAAAAAAAGACCCAGAAAGACTCACATGGTATATACTCACTTATACGTGGATATTAAACATATAATATAGGATAATCATACTGAAATTATCTTCCCTAAGGAAAATAATAAAGAAAAAGGACCCTTGGTAATATGCCCAATCTTCATTCAGAAAGGCAAGTGGGATAGATATTGGAAGAAGGAGAAAACAAAGAACAGGACAGGATCCTATCACAGAGGACCTCTGAAAAGCTCTACCCAGCAGGGTATCAAAACATGCTGAGACTCATAGACAAATTTGGGAAGAGTGCAGGGAATCTTCTGAAAGAAAGGGGAAATAGAAAGACATGCAGGGGACAGGAGCTCCACAAGAAGAGCAACAGAACCAAAAAATCTGGGCAAAAGGGTCTTTTGTGAGACTGATGCTCCAAAAAAATGGCCATGCATGGAGATAACCTAGAACCCCTGCACAGATGTACTCCATGGGAGTTCAGTGTCCAAGTGGGTTCCATAATAATGGGAACAGGGACGGTCTCTGACATGAACTGATTGGCCTGCTCTTTGATAACTTCCACCTATACCTGAGGGAGGAGCATCTTCACTAGTCCAAAGAAGGAAGACAATAAAGCCAGTCCTAATGAGATCTGATAGACTGGGGTAACATGGAAAGCAAGGAAGACCTGCTTTATCATTGGACACATGGAGGGATACAGAAGAAGATGAGGGAGGGAGGGTAGATTTAGGAGTGAATGAGGAGGGAGCTACAGCAGAGTTACAAAGTGAATGAACTGTATTTAATAAAAATAAAATTAAAATTAAAAATGCTTAATGATTACTCACAAACTGAATCCAAAAACATATCAAAGATATCATCTAATATGACCAAGTAGTCTTCATTCCAGGCATGGAGGAGTGGTATAGTATATGGAAATACATCAATATAATACAGCATAGAAACAAACTGAAAAAAAAATCACATGATCATCTAAATACAAGAAAGGCATTTGATAAAATCCAACATTTGTTTAAGTTTAAAGTCCTGGAGATATAAGGGATACAAGTCACTTACCTAAACATAGTAAAGGTAATACACAGCAAGACTATAACCAAAATGAAACTAAACAGAGAAAATGAAATCAATCCCACTGAAATCAGCGACAAGGCAAGGTTGCCCACTCTTTCCATATCTCTTCAACATACTCCTGAAATCTTTGCTAGACCAATAAGACAATTAAAGGAGATCAAAGTTATTCAAATAGAAAAGAAAGAAGTCGAAGTATCACTATGTACAGATAATATGATAGTATACATGAGTAACCCCAAAAATTCTAACAGGGAACACCTCACCTACAGCTGATAAACACCTTCAGCAAAGTGGCTGTAAACAAAAAAACTTATCCACCATATTTGAAAATCTAAATGAAATGGATAATTTTCATGATCAATTCCACTTACCAAAGCTTAATCAAAATGAGTAATTGAATAAAATATTCCTATATTACCTAAGGAAATAGAAGCAGTCTACAAAAGTCTCCCATGCGAAAACAAACAAACAAAAAATAAAGTCCAGGGGCAGATGGTTTCAGCACAGAATTCTACCAGACCTTCAGAGAAGAGCTAACACAAATACTCTTCAAACAATTTCAAAAAATAGAAACAGAAGGAACACTACCAAACTCACTCTATGAAGCCACAGTCATCTTGGCACCTAAACCTCAAGAAGACCCAACAAAAGAAAGACAATTTCAGGCCAATCTCCCTTATAAATATTAGCGCAAAAATACTCAACAAAATACTTGCAAACCGAATACAAGGACACATCAAATGTAGCATCAACTACGACCAAGTAGGCTTCATCACAGGTATGCAAGGATGATTCAATATACAGAAATCCATCAATGTGATCCACCATATAAACAAATTGAAGGAGAAAAAGCACATGATCATCTCCTTAGATGCTGAAAAAGCATTTGACAAAATCCAACATCCATTCACGCTTAAAGTATTGGAGAGATCACGGATACCTAAACATAATACAGGCAATATACAGCAAGCCTATAGCCAATATCAAACTTAATGGAGAGAAAATTAATCAATCAATCCCACTGAAATAAGGGACAAGGCAAGGCTACCCACTCTCTCCATATCTATTCAACATAGTTCTTGAAGTCCTTGCTAGAGCAATTAAGACAATGAATGGAGATAAATTGAATACAAATCAGAAAGGAAGAAGTCAAATTATCACTATTTGCAAATGATATGATAGTATACCTGTGTGACCACAAAAATTCTACCAGGGAACTCTTATAGCTGATAAACACCTTCAGCAAAGTTGCCAGATACAAAATTAACTCAAAAAAATCAGTAGTCCTCCTGTATACAAAAGACAAAAGGGCTGAGAAAGAAATTAGGGAAACCACACCCTTCACAATAGCCACAAAGGGCATAAAGTACCTTGGTGTGACCCTAACCAAGCAAGTCAAAGACTTGTATGAAAAAAAAATCCACACACTGAAGAAAGAATTAGAAGAAGATATCAGAAGATGGAAAATCTCCCATGTTCATGGCTTGGTAGGATTAACATAGTAAAAATGGCCATCTTACCACGAGCAATCTACAGATTCAGGGAAATTCCCAACAAATTACCAACACAATTCTTTACAGAAATTGAAAGAAAAATTCTCAACTTCATATGGAATAACAAGAAACCCAGAATTGCTAAAACAATCTTCTACAATAAAAGATCTTGTGGAGGTATCTCCATCCTTGATGTCAAGCTGTACTATAGAGCAACAATACTAAAAGTTGCATGGTACTGGAATAGGAACAGACTGGACTGGTAGATCAATAGAATTGAATAGAAGACTCTGAAATAAATCCACTTATGGACACCTGATTTTTTATGAAGTTGCCAAAACCATTCAATTGAAGAAAGAAAGCATCTTCAACAAATGATGCTGCTATAACTGGATGTGCACATGTAGAAAAATTTGAATAGATCCATACTTATCACCCTTCATAAAACTAAAGGCCAAAGTTGATCAAAGTTCTCAATATAAAACTAGACACACTAAACCTGTTAGAAGAAAAAGTGGGGAAAAGGTCTGAATTCATTGGCACAGGAAACAACTTCCTGAACAGAACACCAAGAATTACAGGCTCTAAGAGCAAAAATGGGACCTCATGAAACCGAAAAGCTTCTGTAAAGCAAAGGACACTGTTGTCAGAACAAAAAGACAGCCTACATATTAGGAAAAGATCTTCACCAACCCTATATCTGACAGAGTGCTAATATCCAGAATATATAAAGAACTAAAGAAGTTAAATAGCAATGAATTGGTTAAACCAATTTAAAAAAAATGGGGTACAGAGCTAAACAGATAATTCTCAATAAAGGATTATTGAATGGCAAAGAAACACTTAAAGAAATGTTCAGCGTCCTTAGTCATCAGGAAAATGCAAATCAAAACGACCCTGAGATTTTGCCTTACTCCCATCAGAATGGCTAAGTTCAAAAACTCAAGTGACAACACATGCTGGAGAGGATGTGGAGAAAGGGAAAGCCTACTACACTGCTGGTGGGAATGTAAATGTACAACCACTTTGGAAATCAATCTGGCACTTTCTCAGACAATTAGGAATAGCACTTCTTCAAGATCCAGCCATACCACTCCTAGGCATATATCCAAAAGATGCTCAAGTACACATCAAGGACATTTACTCAACCATGTTTGTAGCAGCTTTATTTGTAATAGCCAGAAGCTAGAAACAACCCAGTTGTTGAGAAATGGATGCACAAATTGTGATACATTTTCACAATGGAGTATTACTCAGCAATAAAAAAAAAAAAACAACAAAAAAAAAAAACAAGGAAATCATGAAATTTGTAGGTAAATGGTGACAACTGGGAAAGATCATCCTGAGTGAGGTATCCCAGAAGCAGAAAGACACACATGGTATATACTCACTCATAAATGGAGATTAGATATATAATATAGTATAAATATAATAAAACCAGTACACCTAAAGAAACTAATCAAGAAGGAGGACTCTGGCTAAGATGCTCAATCCCCATTCAGAAAGGCAAAGAAGATGGACTGGACATCAGAAGAGGGAGCAAAAAGGGAACAGGACAGGAACCTACCACAGAGGGCCTCTGAAAGGCTTTACCTTGCAGAGCTTCAGAGCAAATGCTGACAGTCATAGCCAAACTTTGGTCAGAGTGCAGAGAATCTTATGAAAGAAGGGAGAGATAGTAAGACATGGAAGGGACAGAAACTCCACAAGGAGAGCAACAGAAGCAAAAAATCTAGGCACAGGGATCTTTTGTGAGACAGATGCTCCAAAAAAGGATCATGCATGGAAATAACCTATAACCCCTGCACAGATGTAGTCCATGGCAGTTCAGTGTCCAAATGGGTTCCCTAATAATGGGAACAGGGACAGTCTCTGACAAGAATTGATTGGCCTACTCTTTGATAACCTCCTCCTGAGAGGGGGAGCATCCTTACCAAGCCACATAGGAAGAAAATTCTGCCACTCCTGATGAGACCTGATGGACTAGGATCAGAACGAAGGAGAGGAGGACACCCCTATCAGTGGACTTGGGGAGGGACATGAGTGGAGAACAGGGAAGTAGGGTGGGATTGGGAGGGGTGGAGGGAGGTAGCTACAGGGGGATACAATGGTAATAAACTGTAATTAATAAAAATAAAAAAAATTAAGTTAAAAAATATCAGTAGCCATCCTGTATACAAAAGACAAATGAGCTGATAAAGAAATTAAAGAAAGAACATTCTTCGCAAAGGACACAAGAGACAGACTATCTGTGTGTAACTCTAACCAAGCAAGGCAAAGACTTGTATGAAAAAACTTCAAGAATCTGAAGAAAGACATTTATAGGAGAAAATGAGTGAAGGAGGTTGGAATTGCAAGGGAAGTATGGAGGGGACTACAGCTGGGATACGAAGTGAATAAATTGTAAATAATATAAAAAAATAAAAGCTTAATTTGAAAAAGAAATTGAAGAAGATACCAGAAGATGGAAAGATTTCCCATGTTCATGGCTCAGCAGGATTAACATAGTAAAAATTGCCATCTTACCAAAAGCAATCTACAGATTCAATGCAAGTCCCATCATATTACCAACACAAAATTTTACATATCTTAAAAGAGAAATTATCAACTTCATGTGGAATAACAAGAATCCCAGAAGAGCTAATATATATATATATATATATATATATATATATATATATATATATATATGTACAAGAAAAGATCTTCTGGAATATCTCTATTCCTGATCTCAAGCTGTATTATAGACAAACCAAATAAAAATTGCATGGTACTGGTATAGAAACAGAATGGTGGATCAATGGAATTAAATAGACAACCCAGAAATAAACCAACACACACATGGACACCTGGTTTTGAACAAAGATGCCAAAACCACACAATAGAAAAAAGATAGCAACTACAGTAAATGGTGATGGTGACTGTATATCTGCAAACTGAAAAATAGATACATATAGATGCATACTTACAACCCTGCACAAAACTAAAGTCCAAGTGAATCAAAGTCCTCAATATAACACCAGACATACTAAGTCTGTTAGAATAAAAAGTGCGGGACAACAGAACCAAAATATCTAGGCCCAAGGGTCTTTCCTGAGACCCAACCAAGGACCATGAATAGAGATAACCTTAAACCACTGCACAGATGTAGCACATGGGAGCTCAAGCTGCAAGTAAGTTCCCTAATAAGGGGAACAGGATATGACATTGACATATCAGTGTCTGGCTGTTTGATCACTTCTTCATGAGGAAGGGGAAGGCAGCCTTACCAGTCCTCAAAGTAAGACAATGCAGCCAGTCCTGATGAGACCTGATAGGATTCAGTCAGATGGAAGCATTGGAGGTCCAACCCTATCAGTAGACTGAGGGAGGGGCATGGGAGGAGAAGAGGAAGTGAGGGTGGTATTTGGAGGAGATGAGGGAGGGGGACATAGCTGGGATACAAAGTAAATAAACTGTAATAAGTAAAAACAAAATCAGATGTATATAGGCAGTAGATACAGACATATATACCAAAGTATAACATATTAACAGTGGCTCAGAGTTCCTCATCTTTCTGTAATGCTGATAATACAATCCGGGTCTTTATATTTATGCAGCAATCTATATTTGAAGCAATAAACTATTTATTATATGAAAAAAAAAAAACAATTCAGAGAATCAATGAAACCAAGAGGTGGTTCTTTGAGAAAATCAACAAGATAGACAAACCCTTAACCAAACTAACTAAAAGGCAGAGAGAAACTATCCAAATCAGCAAAATCAGAAGTGAAAAGGGGGACATAACAAGAGACACTGAGGAAATTCAAAGAATCATTAGATCTTACTTCAGAAGCCTACACAACACTAATTTGAAAATCTAAATGAAATGGACAGTTTTCTTGATAGATTTCATAGACGAAAGCTTGAGGATTCTTAATCTAAACTAATAATCTCTTGATGTATTCTTTGTAAATGATTTCAAATTCTGTCCTATTTTTATACAGATTCATCATAGCCTAAAAGCATAAGAAAGCCACCATAAGAAAACTTCACTGATGCTCTTTGCACTGTATCCTCTCAGAGCGACACCACAACTTCTAAATCTCTTAGATTCTCAATTTTTATCTATCCACACCAGCACTGCCAAAACTATGAAAGAATAGAGTCTATCTCTTAAATGATTTCACTGAAGGAAGCAACAATTAGTCATGCATAGCAGCTTTAGGCAAAAGGGGGAAGAGTGCAGGCCAAGGGCTGTGTGTGGTGCAGGCAGCTGGTGAGACTCTCAAGGAGGTTTGTGTTGGAGGCTGAAGCACTGTGGGAGGATAGCTGCTATACTGCTGACAGTAATAAACTGCCAGGTCTTCAGCCTGCACACTGCAGAAGCTGAGAGCGAAATCTGTCCCAGATCCACTTCCTGTGAAGCAATCAGGGACCCCAGTGTATTGATTGGATGAAGAGGAGATTAGTAGTTTAGGAGGCTGCCCTGATTTCTGTTGGTACCAATGTACATTACTACCCACACTTTGACTGGACTTGCAGCTTATGGTGATCCTGTCTCCTGCAGATGTGGACATGAATTCAGGAGTCTGTATCATCTCCTCTCAGCATCTGCAACCAGAAATAAACAATGACTACACACATATACAGACAAAGAGTTCCTGACACAAATGGTGGGATAAAAAGAAAGACATTTCTAATGGCATTGCTTGCATATTATTGGACACCTATAGTGAATAGCTGTTTCTTTACAAATGAACCAATTTAATGATATTCTAATACTGTTTTATATCTCACCAGACCTCCAGGGGAGCAGGAATATGAAGAAATGTGTCTG
This sequence comes from Psammomys obesus, assembly GCF_907164565.1. NCBI lineage: Eukaryota > Metazoa > Chordata > Mammalia > Rodentia > Muridae > Psammomys > Psammomys obesus. The sequence goes on along the minus strand of NW_026586057.1, from coordinate 20,563 downwards.
TGACTTCATCTTGGTGCCCCAGCCTGTCTGATGCTTTTCAGTTCTCAGTGCAAAGGCCTGGTTTATAAAATATGAGCAGCTAGGCTGGCTTGTAGAGACCTCTGCAAAGTAGTCAATAAATGAGAAAGTAAATAACCAGGGTACTGGGTTGTGAGAGAATCCAGGTTAAATCTAGAGCCAAAAATGTCATCAAAGTGAGTAACCAATCACTGGGGGAAAAGTCAACATAAAAGCTCAAGGACCAAATTAGATCTCTCAATCTGCAAATAAAGAGATTCACTCATGAGATGTTTCCATTGAAAATCAAAAACACTTAAAGCAAGAGAGTTTAATAGAAATAATAGTAGAAAACCTTTGACCACAATCCTAAGGAGAAAATAAATATCCTGATCAACAAAAACAGAGAGAAACAAGAGAATTTGAAAAGAAAAAAGGAAAGTCTTTCAGAGTTCCACTATAGAAGACTCCTGTCCTGTTCATGATCTTTGCCTACTTCTGATGTCTGTCCTGTTTGGCCTTCTGAGTGAGGTTTCAGCCTCTTCCCTAGGGTTCTCCTTATTTTTTAGTCTCTTTAGGACTAGAAATTTTAGTGTGTTTATCCTATATTTATGGCTAATATCTTCTTATGAGTGAGTATATACTATTTTTTTTCTTTCTCCTTCTGGGTTACCTCACTCAAGATGATCTTTTTTTTCCCCACCATTTGCTTGAAAATTTAATGTTTTCCTTGTTTTTAATTTCTGAATAGTATCACATTGTGTAAATGTACCACACTTTCTGTTTCCATTCCTCCACTAAGGAACATCTAGGTTGATTCCAGATTCTGGCTATTAAAATAAAGCTGCTACGAACATAGTTGAGCAAATGTCCTTATGGAATCCCCCTCCCTTATGGTGGGGCATCTTTTGGTTATATAGGACTGGTATAGCTGGGACTTGAGATAATGTTATTTCTAATTTTATGAGAAAGAGCTAGATTGATTTCCAAAGTGTTTGTACATGGTTACATTCCAAGCAGCAATGAAGGAGGGTTTCCCTTTATCCACAAACTCTCTCCAGCATATGTCATCTCTTGAGTTTTTTATCTTAGCCTTTCTGATGGGTGTGAGGTGAAATCTGGGTCTGAAGGAGACTCTTACAGTCTTAGGTAAACCTTGTGCAGTGTGTCAGAAGCGTTACAGAAAATAGGAAGACAGAAAGACTGAGCGGGGACATAAAAACCAAGGAGACCAACAGAGCCAAAAAAAAAAAAAAAAAAAAACACCCTAGACCCCCTGCTGAGAGGAAGCCCATAGCCTGTTCAGTTTCCAAATGAGTTCTCAAGTAATGAGAGAAGTGGCTGTCTCTGACATGAATTCAGTGGCTGGGTCTTTTATCACTCCCACTGAGGCGTGGAGCCTTGCCATGCCACAGAAGAAGATGATGCAGCCATCTTAGATGAGACCTGTTAGGCTAGGTTCAAATAGAAGGGTAAGAGGTCCTCCCCTAGCAGAGAACAAAGAAAGAGCATAAGGGGAAAAGTGGGAGGGTGGGTGGGAATAGAAGGAGCCTAGGGAGGTGACTACAATGGGTATATAAAGTGAATACATTGTAATAAATAAATTAATGAAAAATAAGAAAATAAACTCACTGTCCCACACAGAATTGTGTGTCCCAAAACACGAGAGACTGAGTTTCCCAGTTGAGACGTAATTCCTCAGTGAAAGAAGTAATCAGGTTCAATCTTAAGTCACCCAGCAACCTCCCCCCCAGCCCCAGAAAGTTCTCAGGTTCCTGCAGGCTTTCAGTCACCACTGCAGAGTCACACACCTGCACCTGCAGCTACATGCTATACTCTCCATCCCAAACTCTACTGTGGACCCCAAAACAAAACAGACTGGATCTCCCAGTTGTAAGGAAACCCCACAGTGAGGGAACTATCAGTTCCAACCTCAGGGCACCCAACTATTTCCCAGAAAAGTTCCTGGGTTCCTGCATGCTCATGGGTTCTAGCATCCAGCCACGTGCCTGTGTGTTGTGCTCACTGGCCACTAATTACCTTGGGTACTGGGGCACAGAGGTCTAACTTCTAATCTACTGATGCCTAGGACACACAGTATCAGCCCCAGATACTATACCAAAGCTCAACCTGTCTCCCTAGTGAAAGTGACCAATCCTCGGGGCTCCTTGATTCTTCAAAAGATCTGTTCTCAGCAAACGCATTGTATAAGTAGCAGCAGCTCACTAAGTTCAGAGCAAGAAGCCAATGACAGGGCAGCTGTATTCAAGACCTCTCGAGGTAAGAAGAGAGCCCTAAGGGCTCCCAAAGAGCCCAGTAAGCCCACAGGACAATACACTTAAGAAGAGCTGTGGCAATTCCCAGAGAATAATCTGCCATTTGGTGACAATACCCAAAAATCTATCAATTAAAATAGACAGAGGAAGAAAAATATTCCACAATGACATGAACCTGCAGTTGTAAGGGTCAGGAATGGTGAGATGTAAAGTGGAAGAAGCACAGAATTAAGAAGACAAAGGAAAAGTTGGGACAAGGAAGGCTTGCATAAGTTGATTCCTATGTCAAGAAAGTTTATTAACAAGTGTAGCATCTTCTATACTATTGAATAGAGGTGTTGGATCCATGTGAGAAGACACTGTTAGCAAAGAAAACACAGGATGCCTCACTCACAACTGCCTTTCAGTTCCCAAGGGCTGACACCTTAACTGCCTTAAGGCTCAGGCTCCATGTTCAGACTGGATCTTGCCAACCATACCTTGGACAACAGCACAGAACAAAAATTCTATTTGTCCTTTCTTGGGGGCCTCGAGAGAGCACCAGGTCTATCTGTCTCCAACATTCTCCCTGTTTGTTTGTTTGTTTGTTTGTTTGTTTGTTTTTGTGTTTTTTGAATTTCTAATGCCAGATGTATGTACATGTATTTGAATAGCTAAGAGACTGCAAGATCCCATAAACCAGGAAGGCTGTCCTAATATTTTCAAAGATTAATTAGCACAAATACTCTAAGCATTATGCTGAATGAATGCTGAGAGTTCTTAAAGGTATTTAATCCTTGCAAAATTTACAATGAATCATTGGCCAACTCTGAAGGAATTGAATGCAAGATGACCACTGCCCAGGTCAAAAACCAATTACTGAAGGATTCTTAATCTAAACTAATAATCTAATGATGCTATATTCTTTGTAAATGATTAGAAATGAATCAAATGTTAATACAGATTCATTATAGCCTAAAGGCTTACATAGAGATATTTAAAGCCAACATGACACTGTAAAGTTCCCTTAAGCTTCTTGCTTTACTGTATCTTCTCAGTGCAACACCACAACTTCTAAATCCCTTAACTTAGCTTCTCACTTTTTGTCATTAAGCCCCTGTGTTACAAACACTATGGAAGAATGGATACCATTATTTTATTAACTTTCTACTGAATGTTGCATCAATTTCTCATGCATAGCAGCTCTCAGTCAGAAGGATGTGTGCAGGCACAGGGCTGCGTGTGATTAAGAAGCTAGTGAGACTCCCAAGGAGGATTGAGTTGCGAGCTGAAACAATGTGGGAAGATCATTATAATACTGCAGAAATTAATAAACTGCCAGGTCTTCAGCCTGCACACTGCTGATGCTGAGAGTGAAATTTGTCCCAGATCCATTCCCTGTGAAGGGATCAGGGACCCCAGTTTATCAATTGGATGCATCATAGATTAGCAGTTTAGGAGGCTGACCTGATTTCTGTTGGTACCAATATAAATTACTACCCATACTCTAAATGGATTTTCAGCTTATGGTGATCCTGTCTCCTACAGATGTGGACATGAATTCAGGAGACTGGGTCATCCCAATGTTCCCCTCAGCACCTGCAACCAAAAATAGACAATGAGTATACACATATACACACAAAGAGTTCCTGATACAAATGTTAGGATAAAAAAAACAGTGCCTTTTTTAACGGCATTGCCTGCATATTATTGGATACCTATTATAAATAGCTGTTTCTCTACAAATGAATTATTTTGATGATGTTCTAACACTGTCTTATGTCTTATCAGACATCCAGAGGAGGAGGAATATGAAGACTTGGGTCTGTGACTCTATTTTGGTGGCTCATCCTGTCTGATGCCTTTCAATTCTCACTGCAAAGGAATGCTTATAAATATGGGCAGCTGGCTTGCCTTGTAGGGACCTATGCAAAGTAGTTACCAAATGAGAAAATAAATAGCTTGGATACTGTGGTATGAGAAAATCCAGGTTAAAACTACAGCCCAAAATATCATCAAAGCAAGTAAGCAATCACTGGGGCAAAATGTCAACATAGAAGCTCAAGGACCAACTTAGAGCTCTCAGTCTGCAAATATTGAGATGCACTCAAGACAGACTTCCATTAAACCTCAAAACACTTTATAGCAAGTGAATTTTACAAAGAAAACCATTTGATCACAATCCTGTGGAAACAATAAGTACTCTGATCGACAACAGCAGAAAGTAACAGGGGAAAGCAGAAGAGGAGGTGAGAGAAAAGAAAGAAAGAAAAGGGTGGAAAGAAGAGGAAATTCTGGATTGGGGAGGGTTGCAATGTGGAGAGAAGAGAAGGAATGGAGAAGATAAAGGAGGATAAATATTAAAACAGAAAGGATTCAGGATAGAGTGCCAGATCAGTGGTTTAGATCATTTGTTTCTCTTGTAAAAAGTAGAATGTGGTTTCTGGGTCTCTACATTTGAGAGCAGATAGGGAGAATTCAGAGTGGTTTGTGATCCATGAGAAATAGGCAGAGGTGGACATATGGCTTATTAACAAAATTATTACATACAGCCTCTCATTTATAAATCTTACATTATAAACATAATTATATAAACATGAACACAATTGTAGTGTGATTATAGAAGGGGAACTCAGTGAGGGAAGGAAACTTGTTTTAAATGAAACAAGGAACAGAGAGAAAGAGGGTATAGGGTGTATCTAATTTTAGATTACTATTGGATGATAAAACATTATGAACAAAAGCAATTTAAAAGGATGTGAAAATGCATTCTTACACTTTCAGTTAACAGTCCATCACTGAGGGAAGTCGGGGTTAGGATTCAAACAGAGGCAGAAACTGAGCAGAGGCCATGGAGGAGTGTTGCTTACTGGATTCCTCCTCATGGCTTGTTTAGGTTGCTCTATTGCAGAACCCAGTGTAACCATTAGTTTCTGGCATCACCTACATTGGACGTGATTTTCTCCCAACAATGGCTAAATTAGAAATTTCCCTACAGGCCTGCCCAATACCCAGTAGTACTAAGGCATTTTCTCAATTGAGGTTTGTCATTCTCAGATGATTCTAGTATATGTCAATTTCATATAAAATCTCAACAGGCTTGGGTATAACTATGGTTGTATAGCATAATCTTGAAAGAAGATTGCTTTTATAAAAGCCAACATTATGTGTAATGAGTATATGCCAGCACAGTTAATTTTTCAACAAGTACAAGATGACAAGCAGGGTAAGTAGGCAGATGCACTCTGGGGCTCTGCTGCTGCCCATGTGTGTTCTGTCTATATGCAGAACACATGAAGACTGTTGGATTTAGACAGGTGAGTGTGCATCAGTTTCACTGTTTACTTATTCAGGGTCTGCCAAAATTTTTATATATTCCTGCCTAGCTCAAGTGTACATTTGTGTAACATAATTCCTTGTGATTTCTGTATTTTCAGTTTCGCTAAATAACTCATACACAAAAATATAGATATAGCTAATATTTATTCATACATAAAACAGAAGATTGATGAAGAAATGTAAGAATCATTACTGGAATTTAAAGATCATCTATTTAAAGAATGCGGATGATTAATATGAAGAGAAAAATTTTAATTGTTTCCAAACTACTTATTCTCCTAATGAACACAGCCCTAAAAATGAGAATATTCTGTGTCAAATCACCTTTAAAATCATGCTAGCAAGATAGGCAAAAGTGGTAGAAAAATTATTTAATCTGAACTCAAAGTAGTATCTCCCATAAAAGATTAAAGGATACATTGGCCCTTGAATGCTCTCCTAGACTTTCAAGTCTAGTTGAGTAAGCTAAGGCTCAATGATCCTTGGACAGAGAGGAAAATGTTTTTTTTTTTTTTCTCAAAATGTGGTTGCCGTTGTATTTGGGGCACAGATATTCAGGATTTTGATGTTCTCCTCACAGAGTTTTTCCTTGATGAATATGCACTGTCCTTCTCCATCTCTTTGATTAATTTTAGTTAAAATTCTATTTTATTAGATATTAGCATGGCAACTCCAACTTGCTTCTTGGGCCCGTGTGCTTGGAAAAACTTTTTCCAGGCTTTTAGTCTGATGTAGTATCTATCTTTGTTACTGAGCTGTGTTTCTTGAACACAGTAAAACATTGGATCATGTTTCTTCAACCATTCTGTTAGCCAGTGTCTTTTTATTGAAGAGTTGAGTCTATTGATATTGATAGATATTAGTAACCAATGAAGGATAGTTCCTTTTATTTTGGAGTTGGTGGTGATAGTCTGTTTGTGTGCTTGTTTTCTTTTGGTTTTACTGTGCTGAAGTTATCAATATCCTGTGAATTCTTGGGTGTAGTTGACCTCGTTGGGTTGGAGTTTCCTTTATTCTATCTTCTATAGAGCTGTTGTGGTTCATAAATATTGTTTAAATTTAGTTTGTGCTGGAATATCTTTTCTCATCTCTGGGGATTGAAAGTTTTGTTGGGTATAGATGTCTCCGTTGGCATCTGTGATCTCTTTATGTCTGCATATCTGCCCAGGTTCTTCTGGCTTTCACAGTCTCTGCTGAGAAGTCAGATGTGATTCTGAAAAGTCTACCTTTACATGTAACTTGACATTTTCCCTTGCTGATTTTAATATTCTTTCTTTATTTTGTAGATTTAGTGTTTTGTTTATTATGTGGTGGAAGAATTTCTCTTCTGGTTTTGTCTGTTTGGTGTTCTTTAAGCCTCCTGTGTCTGTGTTCTGTAAGCTTTTTGTATGCATCTCTTTTTTTAGGTTAAGGACATTTTTTTATATGACTTTCTTGAAAATATTTTCTGGAACTTGGAGTCTGGAATCTTCTTTTTTTCATATATTTTTTATGTCTTTTCATGGTGTTCTTCATTTCTTGGAGGATGTTTTGTACCAGGAACATTTCAAGCTTAATGCTTCATTGAGAAATGTATTGATTTCTTCAGTTGTATCTTCAACACCTGAGAGTCTTTCCTCCATCTTTTGAATTCTGCTTTTGAGCCTTACCTCTGTAGTTCCTCATATCTTCTCTGAGTTTTCCATGTCCAGGGGTTCCTAGTTCATTTTCTTTATTTATTCTAATTATGTTTTCAGTTCTTGAACTGTTTTATACATTTCCTTCACCTCTTTCATTGTGGTTTCCTCTATGTTCTTTATGGCCTCTATTTGTTTGGGTGTATTTTCTTGAATCTCTTTGAGACAGTTAATTGTTTCTCATTTATATACCTGTAATAACAGAATAATCATAGATATAGGCAAAATTTCTTGTATTTCAGTTTCATTAGAATATCCATTGATTTTTAAGATTTCTGATGGAGCCATGTGAATTGTGTTCTTACACAGGCCTTTAGCCATCTGGGTGTCCTAGCCTTTTCTTTCTTGAACCTGGACCTATGATTGGATCTGCCTGATTCTTGTGTCTGGAGTACTATTCATGATAACAAGACAGGTCCAAGGAAACACAAATGGGTGCTGATGTTTTGGAAGCAGCCATGCTGGGATGGGTGTCTCAGAAGGTAGGGATCTCGGATATGGAAGGGCAGTGCTCAGGTTTCTCAGGTGGTAGCTAATGGGGCATTGGTGCCTCAAGTGGAAGCCCAAGGGGGGAGGCTCAGGTTGCAAATGGAGGGGATCTGGTGACTCAGAAGCAACTGAGCTGCAGCTTACAGACCTACCAGACACTGTAAAAAGATCTGATTTTCCTCCAGCTGCTTGCTGTGAAGGCACAGACTGGGAAAGTAATTTGTAGTGAGGTAACCCATTCCTGGCACTGAGATTCTTCTTTAATAACTCATTTCTTCTGAGAGCATACTTGCTCTCTAAATTGGTCTACTTCTTGAAAACTCCAATTTTACATATATTTTAATTAATGTGCACACTACTAGGATTAATGTTTTCAATGACCCAACCCTACTACTCCTTTCTGTAACACTTCTTTTCTCATTTCTACTTAAACATTTATGTCCCAGTATTTCACCATCTTTGATTTTTATATCACATTTGTTATATTATATCCTCATATTTTTTAACTTTATTTGCAAAATCATAGGTTTATAAGAAGCTTCTTCATGTATACTTTCCATGGGGTAAGCCTGCCTCTATCTCTTTATTTCCCCATTTCTTCCCTCTAATACTTACTAGAACCCTTCTGCATCTACCATCATATTTTTTTACTTTCATTTGACCTATATGCTGCTATTTTTCTTCCTTACATGTATCGCTACCAAAAGCATATTTCTAGTTTCCTAGAATCTTCATATACTCCCAGATAACACAGAATATAGAAAGTTTGAAGCTAGGACCCCCATATGAGAGAATACATGTGGGGTTTGTTTTCTGGGATCTTGCTGGACTCAACATATTTTTTTTTCATTTCATCCACTCATTTTAAAATTTCATAATGTCATTTTACATTATAGTTGATTTAAAAATGATGCTGCATTCTAAATGTAACATGGCTATTGCATACATGAACTCATAGTAGCTGTGGTTTCCTGCACATGATCAAGCCAGTCAAAATTCTTGTAAGATGATAAATTGGCAGTTGATGTCTGCTGAGAGAGGGAGAGTCACTCTCCTTTGGAAGAAGGTGTATCATGTCTTCATGGGTGGTGACATGGATATATGGACAGCACTAACCAGACTGGGGGAATTGTCAATAATAAACAAAAGGGACATAATCCTGGAAGGAGAAAGGAACAGGGCAGAGTTGGAAGAAGGTAGTGGTGTACAGATATGATCAATACAATATATATGAATGCCTGGAACTCTAAAAATCATGAGTACTATTTTAAAAAATGATATATGCCAAAAAAATGATATATAGCTCAAGCTGAGTCTTGAAGTAGCACTATCCCTAATTTACTAACAAAGCTCCAGATTGATTTCCAAATCAGTTGTACAAAGTTCCATTACCACCAGCAATGGAAGGGCGTTTCCCTTTCTTCACGTCCTCTCCAGCATGTATTGTCATTTTAGTTTTTGAACTTAACCAGCTGATGGATGTAAGGTGAAATCTCAGGATCATTTTGATTTTCATTTCCCTGATGAGTAAAGACCTGGAGCATTTCTTTGAGTGTTTCTTTGCCATTAGATATTTTTCTACTGAGGGTTCTCTGTGGGGGAGGGGCATGGGAGGAGAAAAGGGAGGTGCTAGAGTTGGAATATAAAGTGAAAAAATAGTAATAAATTTTATAAAAGAACCTTGAGTATTGAGGAACTGAAAGAAACATAATAAATGACTACAAATTAATAATGGTTAAAATGTATCTTTAAAGTTTATCCTGTCTAACAATTAGAGAAATGCAAATCAAAACAGTTTTGAGATTTCACCTTACTGCAGTCAGAGTGACAATGACCATTGAAACAACTGACCTCAAATGCTGGAGAGGATATGGGGAAAAGGGAACTCTCACCCATTTTCATGGGGATTGCAAACTAGTCTTCTCACTCTGGAAATCAGTGAGGAGGACCAAATAAAGCTACTGAATAAATCTACCATATGACCCGACTATTCTGTTCATTCTATATGCCCAAAAAACTCTCAAACAAAGCTCTACAGATACTTGCTCAGTCATGTTCGCTGGAAATAACCTGAATGTCTTTTAACTGACAGATGAATAAATACAATGTTGCACGTACACACTGTATAATATTATTCAGCTATGAAGAAAAATGATATTGGAAGATACTGGAAGGAACTACTAAAGATCATATTGATGGAGGTAACCTACATCCAGAAAGACAAATGGCACATGTTTCCTCTCATGGAAATTCCTAGCTACAAAAGAACATTCAAGTAATAACCCAGAGTAACTGCAGAAACTTTGAGAGTAAATATAGGACAGGGAGTGATGCCTCAGTGGTTCAGAGCACTATTTACTCTTCCAGAGGTTCCGAGTTCAATTTTCAGCCAACACATGGCAACTCACAAACATGTATAATGGGATCCTTTTTAATTTACTGGCACGCATACATGCAGACAGAGTACTCAAGTGTACAATTACATAAATCTTCTGCGGAAAAAGCAAACATAGGAGAATAGAATGGTATCAGTGACTTTTAACAAAAACAGGTAGATATATTAGCCTGGGCTGACATCTGTGTTCTTGTATGGTCTTGCATGATATCTGTCCAGGCCTTTCTTGCTTTCATAGTCTCTGTTGAGAAGTCAGGTGTGATTCTGATGGCTTTGCCATTTTATGTTACTTGGCCTTTTTCCCTAGCAGCTTTTAGTATTTTTTTTTTAATACTCTGTATACTTACTGTTTTGATTATTATGTGGTGGGAGGATTTTCTTTCCTGGTCTAATTTATTAGGTGTTCTGTAGGTCTCTTGTATTCTTATAGGCCTTTCCTTTAAGTTGGGGAAATTTTCTATGATTTTGTTGAAATATTTTCTGGGCCTTGGAGGAGGTGATGTTCTTTTTCTTCTATTCCTATTATTCTTAGGTTTTGTCTTTTCATATTGTTGTGGATGGTCTGTGTCAGGAATTTTTTGTATTTAACATTTTCTTTGACAGATACATCAAATTCTTCCATTGTACCTTCCACACCTGAGATTCTTTCTTCCATCTCTTGTAGTCTATTGGTTATGATTAACTCTGTAGTTCCTGTTTTCTTCCCTAAATTCTTCCTCTCCAAGATTTCTTCCATTTGTGTTTTCTTTAATTTTTCCAATTTTATCTTCACATCTTGAATTCTTTTGTTAATTTCCTTCAACTGTCTGATTGTATTTTCCTTTAGTTCCTTCAGCTGTTTGTTTGAACATTCCTTTGCTTCTTTTATTTATTGTCGTGATTTAATTATTTCCTCTCTGAAGGCCACAAATTCTTTGGCTGCCTCTTCCCATATTTCTTCACAGATGGCCATAATCTGTTTGTCTTTATCTTCCTCTATTTCTTTACCAGATGGCCATAATCTGTTTATCATTAACTTCCTCCATTTCTATATGGATGGCCATAATCTGTTTGATTTTGTCTTCCTCTAATTCTTTATGTATTTTATTTATTTCCTCTATTATCCTCTTCATCATTATAGATATAAGATCATATTCTTGAATTTCAATTACTCTAGGGTGTCCAGGGCTGCTTGCCCCTGGATAACTGGGTTCTGGAGAGGCCATATTGCTCTGCCTTTTGTTGGTTTAACCTTTAGGCTACCCTCTTCCCATTGGGCTATTTTAGGTGTTGGATGTTAGTTTCTGGTGCTTCCTGGAATCCTGGAATTCCAGTTTTATTTGTAATAGCTTTATTTGTAATAGCCAGAAGCTGGAAACAATACAGATGACCCTCAACTGTGGAATGGATACAGAAATTGTGATACATCTACACAATGGAATATTAATCAGCTATAAAAAACAAACAAACAAGGAAATCATGAAATTTGCAATAAATGGTGGGAACAGGAAAAGATCATCCTGAGTGAGCAATCCCAGAAGTATAAAGACACACATGGTAAATACTCACTCATTAGTGGATATTAGACATATAATATAGGATAAACCTACTAAAATCTGTACACCTAACAAAACTAATCGAGAAGCAGGATTCTGGCTAAAATGCTCAATTCCCATTCAGAAAGCAAAGAGGATGGACATCAGAAGAAGGAGAAAACAGGAAACAAGACAGGAGCCTGCCACAGAAGGCCTCTGAAAGGCTCTACCCTGCAGGATTTTAAAGCAGATGTTGAGATTTATGGCCAACCTTTGGGCAGAGTGCAGGCAATTTTATGAAAGAATTGGGAAATAGTAAGAACTGGGAGGAGAGGAGCTCCACAAGGAAAGCAACAGAACCAAAAAGTCTGGAGACAGAGATCTTTTCTGAGACTGATACTCCAACCAAGGACCATTCATGGATATAACCTAGAACACTTGCATGGATGTAGCCCATGGCATTTCAGTGTCCAACTGGGTACCATAGTAATGAGAATAAGGACCATCTCTTGACAAGAACTGATTGGTCTGCTCTATGATCACCACCCTAAAGAGGGAACAGCCTTACTAGGACACAGAGGAAGACACGGCAACCTATCCTGATAAGACCTGATAGACTAGGATCAAAAAGGGGGAGGAAGACCTCCCCTATTAGTGGACTGGGGGAAGAACATGGGTGGAGAAGGGGGAGGATGTGTGGGATTCATAGAGGAGGAAGGAGGAAGCTACAGGGGAGATACAGAGTGAAAAAAGTGTAATTAATAAAAATTAAATAATTTTAAAAAAGAAAAATAGGTGCTTTAGCTAGGTGGGGAGTGGGAAAGTATAGGATATCTGAGTGGAATATAACAGTAAGGGTATCTGGAAAAGTCATCAGAAAACAAATAATTAAGTGTCTATCTAAAATACATATAAAACCTATATACAGTTCAAGTATATTTTTCCAATTTACATTGATAATCTTCTCCCTAAGATCCATAGTCCACTAACAAATACATACAAATATATGTATATAAATATATATGAAAAAAAATATATATATATATCAGGCATGAAATGTTCTTTTGGTTTGTTTTTTTCTCCTCCATTCATTTATTTAGTTTACAGCCTGAACACAGCATCCCTCCTCTCCTCACAGACCCCACACACACACTCAACTATCTCTCACATCTTTCCTTTTCCTTTATCTCAGAGAAGTAAGAGGTCCCCCATGGGTGCCAACCCACCATAGTACATTAAATTGCCACATGACTAGGCCCATCCTCTTTCACTGAGGGCAGACATGGCATCTAAGTTAAAGTGGCAAGATACAAAGGCAGGCATCAGAGTCAGAGACAGCCCTTGTTCCAGTTGTGGAGGAAACCACATGAAGACATAGCTGAGCATCTGCTACATATTTGCAGGGGCCCAGGGCCAGTCCTTGCATCCCATCCTCTTTGGCTGGTGGTTCAGTCTCTGTGAGCACTCTTTGCCCATGTTAGTTGATACTATAGATCTTCCTGGGGAGTATATTAACACTCAGGGCCCTTCAAACATTCCCTCATATTTTCCATAAGACTCACAGAGCAATGTCTAATGTTTTGGTTTGAGTCTCTGCATCTGTATACCCTCTCAGGGGAATTATGCTAGGCTCCTGTCTACAAGCATAACATAATAAGATTAATAGTGTCAGGAATAGGTTCTAAACCATGGGCTGGTTCTCAAATAGAGCCAGTCTTTAGTTGGCAATTTTTCAGTTTTTGTTCCATCTTTGTCCCTGCACATCTTGTAGGCAGAAAATATTTTGTGCTCATAGAATGTTTTTTCGTAACAGCCAAAAGCTGAAAACAACATAACTGTCCCTCAAAAAAATAGAAGATTTTGTGGGTAGGTTTGAGTTCTAATTCCTCAACAGGAAGATTTGCCTGGCTACAGAAGGTAGCCACTTGATGTTCCATATGCTAGAAGCCTCAGCTAGGGTGACCCTGTAAGCTTCCTGGACCCTCCCCTATTCCAGACCTCTGGCACATCCAAGAGATGCCACCTTCCTCTGATTTATTTTCTCTTACACAAGCCTCTCTGCCCCAAACTCCTACTCCCAATCCCCACTCCTGATCCACACTTTCCCCTCTCCTATCCAGTTTGCTCATTCCATGCACATCCAGTGACTATTTTATTTCCACTTCTGAGTGAAAATCAAGCATCCTCCCTTGATACCTCATTTTTATATACCTTCTTTGGGTCTGGAGAGTGTAGCATGATATCCTTTAATTTATGAATAATAAATAAAAAATAAAAATAGCTAAACATTTCCTGTACAATTAATGAACTTCTGGAGGTATAAACATCCGTCATTTCAAGCAATATTAATAATAATACTGATAGTAATTACAGAGCAATAGTATTAAACCTGGGTGGTATTGGCATAGAAACAGACTAGTTGATGAAAGGAATCAAACTGTAAATCCAGAAATAAACCCACACACCTATGAAAATTTGATTTTTTTATTCATTATTAAATTTATCCAATATTTTAATAAGTAATGATGAATGTCAATCAATATTACATATGCTTATGGTATAATGGATAGCAAATGAAAAGCAATAAGTACAATAAAGGGTTCTATAATCTTTATGTTACTGTAGCTCAGCACTTAGTCCTTGACTTTATTTGTTGTCATCCTTAGATGATTCATATTATACAGAACACAACTAACACAAAGATATTTTGTGTTTACTGTATGAAGTCTATTAGTAAGTGGCCAGCAGACTGAACTTCAGCTGCCCATTCGAAGCTTTCATTCATCAACTTAGTCATCACTGGCTTTTCGTTCATACTAGCTGACTTTCCTATTCCCACACAATCATTTCTGGAATAACCACCAAAATAAAAAAAAAAAAATGAATGAAAACAAGATGTTATGAATGTGGTTGAGGTGAACTCAACCTAACATAAAGTACTGGCTAGTTTCTATTGTCAACTTGACCTGACCTAGAGCCAGTAACCAAGAAAAAAACCTCAAATGAAGAATTGCTTCGAACAGATTGGTCTGTGACCATACCTGTGAACAATTCTTTTCACTGATTTTTTTTTAATTTTATTTTTTTCTTATCAGTTACATTTTAGTAACTCTATATCCCAGCCTTGTCCCGATCCCTCATTCCCTCCCAGTCCCTCCCTCCCTCCCTCATTTCCACCGTGCCCCTTTCCAAATCCACTGATAGGGGGGACCTCCTACCCATTCATCTGATCCTGTTTTATCAGGTATCTTCTGGACTGGCTGCAAAGCCCTCCTCTGTGGCCTAACAGGACTGCTCCTCCCTTGGGGGGGTGGGAAGGCCAAAGAGCCAGGCATTGAGTTCCTGTTAGAAATAGTCCTTGTTCCCCTCACTATGGGAAACCAATTGGTTACTGAGCTACCACAGGCTACATCTGAGCGGAGGTTCTAGGTTATATCCATACATGGTCGTTGGTTGAATGTCAGTCTCAGAAAAGACCCTGTGCCCAGATATATTTGGTCCTTGTGGAGCTCCTATCCTTTCCCCATCAAACTAACTCCCCTTATTTCTTATGATTCCCTGTACTCTGCCAAAGGTTTGGTCATGAGTCTTTGCTTTGAAAACACTGCTAGTTAGAGTCTTTCAAATGCGCTCAGTAGACTCCTGTCATACAATCAATGCACATCCCATCTGTCTTTCTAAACGAGGATTGATCATCTTACCCCATGTCTGCTCTCTTGATTAACTTTTTTAGTTGTACAGATTTCATTATGTTTATCATATCTTATAGGTTCATATAAGTGAGCATATAACATGTTTGTCTTTCTCCTTCTGGGATATTTTATTCAGGATGATCTTTTCTAGATCCCACCATTTGCCTGCAAATTTCATGATTTCCTCCTTTTTGATTGCTGAGTAGTATTCCATTGTGTAAAAATACCACAATTTCTGTACCCATTCCTATGTTGATGGACATCTGGGTTGTTTCCAGGTTCTGGCTATTACAAATAAAGCTGCTATAAACAGGGTTGAGCAAGTATCCCTCTTGTGTACTTGAGCAAAGTTTGGGTATATTCCTAGCAGTGGTATAGCTGGGTCTTGAGGAAGCACTATTCCTAATTGTTTTAGAAAGTGCCAGATAGATTTCCAGAGTGGTTGCACCAGCTTACATTCAAACCAGCAGTGGAGGAGGGTTCCCCTTCTTCCACAACCTCTCCAGCATGTGTTGTCACTTGAGTTTTTCATCTTGTCCATTCTAATGGGTGTAAGGTGATATCTCAGGGTCGTTTTGATTTGCATTTCCCTGATGGCTAATGAGGATGAGCATTTCTTTAAGTGTTTCTCTGCCATTCGATATTCCTCTGTCGAGAATTCTCTGTTTAGCTCTGTTCCCCATTTTTTAATGGGATTACTTGGTTTGCTGCTTTTGAGCTTCTTTAGTTCTCTGTATATACTGGATATTAATCCTTTGTGAGATAAAGGGATAGTGAAGATTATTTCCCAATCTGTAGGCAGTCGTTTTGTTTTGATGACCGTGTCCTTTGCTTTACAGAAGCTTTTCAGTTTTATGAGGTCCCATTTATTGATTGTTGCTCTTAGAGCCAGTGCTGTTGGTGTTCTGTTCAGCAAGTTGTCTCCTGTGCCAATGAGTTCTAGGCTGTTCCCCACTTTTTCTTCTAACAGGTATAGAGTATCTGGTTTTATGCTGAGATCTTTGATCCACTAGGACTTTAGTTTTGTGCAGGGTGATAAATATAGATCTATTTTCATTTTTCTGCATGTGGACATCCAGTTGGACCAGCACCATTTGTTGAAGATGCTGTCTTTTTTCCATTGAATGGTTTTGGCTTCTTTGTCAATAATCGAGTATTCATAGTTGTGTGGGTTTATTTCTGGGTCTTCTATGAGGTTCCATTGATCCTCCTTTCTGTTTTTATGCCAATACCATGCAGATTGTATTACTATTGCTATGTAGTAAAACTTGAGATTGGGGATAGAGATACCTCCAGATGATCTGTTGTTGTACAAGATTGTTTTGTAGATTCTGGGTTTTTTGTTTCTCCATATGTAGCTGAGAATCTTTTTTTCAAGGTCTGTAAAGAATTGAGTTGGTATTTTGATGGGAATTGCATTGAATCTGTAGACTGCTTTTGGCAGGATGGCCATTTTTACAATGTTAATCCTACCAATTCATGAGCACAGGAGATCTTTCCATCTTCTGAGATCTTCTTCAATTTCTTTCTTCAGAGACTTAAAGTTTTTCTCAAACAGGTCTTTCACTTGCTTGGTTAGTGTCACCCCAAGGGACTTTATGTTATTAGTGGCTATTGTGAAGGGTGTTGTTTCCCTAATTTCTTTCTCGGCCCGTTTGTCTTCGGTATACAGGAGTACTTCTGATTTTTTTGAGTTGATTTTGCATCCTGCCACTTTGCTGAAGGTGTTTATCAGCTGGAGGAGTTAGTTCTCTGGTTGAATTTTTGGGGTCACTCATATATACTATCATATCATCTGCGAATAGTGACACTTTGACCTCTTCCTTTTCGATTTGTATCCCCTTGATCTCCTTTAGTTCTCTTATTGCTCTGGCTAGGACTTCAAGTACTATGTTGAAGAGGTATGGAGAGTGTGGGCAGCCTTGTCTTTTCCCTGATTTCAGTGGGATTGATTTAAGTTTCTCTCCATTGAGTTTGATGTTGGCTATAGGCTTGCTGTATATTGCCTTTACTATGTTTAGATATGTGCCTTGTATCCCTGATCTCTCCAAGACTTTAAACATGAATGAGTGTTGGACTTTGTCAAATGCTTTTTCAGCATCTAAGGAGATGAAAACGTGGTTTTTCTCCTTCAGTTTGTTTATGTGGTGGATTACATTGATGGATTTCCATATGTTGAACCACCCTTGCATGCCTGGGATGAAACCTACTTGGTCATGGTGGATGATATCTTTGATGTGTTCTTGGATTCTGTTTGCAAGTATTTTATTGAGTATTTTTGCGTCAAAGTTCATGAGAGAGATAGGTCTGAAGTTCTCTGTTTTTGTTGGGTCTTTGTGTGATTTAGGTATCAGGGTGACCTTCGCTTCATAGAATGAAATTGGTAATGTACTTTCTGTCTCTATTTCGTGGAATAGTTTGAGGAAAATTGGTGTGAGCACTTCTTTGAAGGTCTGGTAGAATTCCGCACTGAAACCATCTGGCCCAGGGCTTTTTTTGGAGGGGAGACTGTGAATGACTGCTTCAATTTCCTTGGGGGATATAGGGCTGTTCAGTCTTTCTACCTGATCTGGACTTAATGTTGGAAGATGGAATCTATCAAGAAAATTGTCCATTTCATTTAGGTTTTCAAATTTTGTGGCATATAGGCTTTTGTAGTATGACCTAATGATTCTTTGAATTTCCTCAGTGTCTGTAGTTATGTCACCCTTTTCATCTCTGATATAGTTGATTTGGATAGATTCTCTCTGCTTTTTAGTTAGTTTGGCTAAGGGTTTGTCTATCTTGTTGATTTTCTCAAAGAACCAGCTTTTTGTTTCATTGATTCTTTGAATAGTTTTATTTGTTTCTAATTGGTTGATTTCAGCCCTGAGTTTGATTATTTCCAGCCGTCTGCTCCTCTTGGGTGTATCTGTTTCTTTTTTTTTTCTAGGGTTTTCAGTTGGGCCATTAATTTGTTTGTATGTGACGTTACGAATTTCTTCTTGCAGGCACTTAGTGCTATAAATTTTCCCCTGAGCACTGCTTTCAATGTGTCCCATAAATTTGAGTATGTTGAGCCTTTATTTTCATTGAATTCTAGGATGTCTTTGATATCTTTCTTTATTTCTTCCTTAACCCAGCTGTCATTGAGTAACAAGTTGTTCAGTTTCCATGTGCATGTAGGCTGTTTGTTATTTCTGTTGTTGTTGAGGTCCAGCTTTAGTCCATGGTGGTCAGATAGAATACAAGGGATTATTTCAATCTTTTTGTATCTGTTGATGCTTGCTTTATGACCAAGTATATGGTCTATTTTGGAGAAGGTTCCATGTGTTGCTGAAAAGAAGGTATACTCTTTTGAGTTTGGATGAAAAGATCTGTAGACATCTATTAGGTCGATTTGATTTAGGGTCTCTGTAAGTGTTTTTATTTCCCTATTTGTTTTCTGTCTAGTTGATCTGTCCCTTGGTGTGAGTGGAGTGTTTAAGTCTCCCACTATTAGGGTATTAAGATCATTGTGTGATTTGAGCTTTAATATTGTTTCATTTCTGAATGTAGGTGCTCTTGTATTTGGGGCATAGATATTCAAAATTGTGATGTCCTCTTCGTGGATTTTTCCTTTGATGAGAATATAGTGTCCCTCCTTATCTTCTTTGATTAACTTGGGTTGAAAGTCTATTTTATTAGATATTAGGATGGCTACTCCTGCTTTTTTTCTGGAACCATTTGCTTGAAAAACATTTTTCTAGCCCTTTACTGTGAGGTAGTGTTTATCTTTGTTGCATAGGTGTGTTTCTTGGATACAACAGAATGATGGATCCTGTTTCCGCAACCATTCTGTTAGTCTGTGTCTTTTTATTGGGGAGTTGAGTCCGTTGATGTTGATAGAAACTAGTGACCAACAATTATTACTTACTTTAGATGTGGGGTTTGTGGTGTCACTGAGTTTCATTGGTTGTATTCTTTTGGTTTTTTGTTGTGTAGTTATCTATTTCCTCTGTTTCCTTCGATGTAGTTGTTTTCTTTGGTTTGGAGTTTCCCTTCTAGTAACTTCTGTAGAGCTGGGTTATTGTGTAGATATTGTTTAAATTTGGTTTTGTCTTGGAATATTTTGACTTCTCCTTCTATGTTGATTGAAAGTTTTGCTGGGCAGCAGGATTGGCACAGTGACCAGCAATCAGAACTTGCGGCCATAAAACACAAGTGATTGTGTTTCACAGGTGAGAGGATATCCCAAGGTGGGGGATTCAATCAGCTTTAACTCACCGGGCTAAACCGTGGAAGAGATCCCGGTTCCACCAGGCACTTGGTCGCCAGCCCAGAGCTACACGCCAGCACGATCTGGTCAAGGTCCCAGACTGAACTGTGGGCCCACAACACCATAGACTGGATTTCCCAGTCGAGAGATAACCCCACGGAGCAGGAAACAATTGGGACCAACCTCAGGTTAACCAGACATCCCCTGGAAAAGACTGGGGTTCCACGGGTGCCCCAAGAGCCAGCCTGGACCCAGAGCCAGGACCCAGGTGCCTGCATGGAGCCCTGCCTGCGTGCCTGATTCGCCGCCTCAGATAGAACTGTGGGCACCAGGGCACCAGGGCACCAGGGCACCAGGGCACCAGGCACCAGAGACTGCATTTCACTGGCAGGTGCAAACCCACAGGGAGGGAAACGGCTCTGATCTCAGAGCACTCAGCCGACACCCCCACCCCGAAACGGTCTATGGAAAATTACCCAGCTTAGGCTGCAGCCAGGGCTCCAAACGGCCAGAAAGGCGGAGCCATAAGCAGGCATCTGTGCCTGTGGGTTCTACTCGCCACCCCAGACAGAACAGCGGTCCCCAAAGCAAAGACTGCGTGTCTCTGGCAGGAGGAAACCCCCAGCAGAGGGGGTCATCAGCTCTAATGCTTAGGACACCCAGCAACAAAACACTTCCTGGATTCACGCAGACTCTAGTGCAGGCAGGAGCACTGTGCTCTGCTGCCATTATTGAGTTCCCCTAGGGCACTGGGACACACAGCTGCATCCTCAGACCTACAAAAGTGAGAGAGCCATTACAGCAGCCCTCAGATACTGTGCCAAGAATCAACCAGTTATCCCTAGTAGACTGTCAAAACTGTGGGAATCCTGGTCCTTCAAGAGGGCTGCACCCAGAGCATCTGGACCAGAGCAGTGCCTGCAGCCGCCATCCCAGACAGAGACACACAGCTTCTGGTCCAGAGTGAGG
>NW_026586056.1:0-7220 GCF_907164565.1 Psammomys obesus | reverse complement strand
ACCATGTTTGTAGCAGCTTTATTTGTAATAGCCAGAAGCTGGAAACAACCCAGATGCCCCTCAACTGAAGAATGGATGCAGAAACTGTGGTACATCTATACAATGGAGTATTACTCAGCAATGAAAAATAAGGAAATCATGAAATTTGCAGGTAAATGGTGGGACCTGGAAAGGATCATCCTGAGTGAATTGACCCAGAAGCAAAAAGACACTCACGGTATATACTCACTCATATAAACATACAATATAGAATAAACCCACTAAAAGCTGTACATCTAAACAAACTAAGCAAAAGAGAGGACCCTAACTAAAATGTTCAATCTCCATCCTGAAAGGCAAAGAGGATGGACATCAGAAGAAAACGAAAATAGGAAACAACCTCGGAACCCGCTACAGAGGGCCTCTGAAAGCCAGAAGAAAACAGGAAACCACCTTGAAACCTGCCACAGAGGGCCTCTGAAAGCTTCTGCAGTATAGACTGTCAAAGCAGATGCTGAGCCTGATGGCCAACTGATGGGCAGAGTGAATGGAATTTTATGTAAGAAGTGGGAAATAGTAAGAGCTGGAGGGAACGGGAACTCCACAAGCAGAGCAACAGAACAAGATAATTTGAACACAGGGAACTTCCCAGAGACTCATACTCCAACCAAGGACTATTTGTGGAGATGACCTGGAACCCCTGCACAGGTGTAGCCCATGGCAGTTCAGTGTCCAAGTGGGTTACATAGTAATGGGAAGAGGGACTGCCTCTGACATAATCTGATTGGCCTGCTCATTGATCACTTCCCCCTGAGGGGGGAGCAGCCTTACCAGGCCACAGTAGAGGACAATGCAGCCACTTTTGATGAGAACTGATAGACTAAGATCAGAAAGAAGGAGAGGAGAACCTCCCCTATCAGTGGACTTGGGGAGTGGCATGCATGCAGAAAGGGGAGGGAGGGTGGGATTGGCAGGGGAGGAGGGAGGGGCTTATGGGGGGATACAAAATGAATAAAGTGTAATTAATAAAAAATAAATAAAAGATTAAAAAAAATAAAATAAGTCCCTTCCTGCCTTCTCCCTATATAGTTGTGTGAAAATTTTCAAATAAACGAGAGTGAGATCAGAAAAAAAAAAAAATAAATAAATAAATAAATAAAATAAAATAAAATAAGATTATTTTAACTAAGTTACAAACAAAGAAACAAATAAATAATAAAGGACAAATAATTTGTTTTAAACTAAGATTAAAAAAAATAAGCTCAGCTGTATGCTGGGGTGAGTCAGTCTTGTCCAGACATGATATGAGGGCAACAAGACAGGAGCCTACCACAAAGGAACTCTGAAAGTGGCCTGTTCTTTTCTGAAGAGGTAAATGAGGGGTAGTGGATCTACAGGAACCTGAGAAGAGTAGAAGAAAGGGAAACTGATATGTAGTGTATGATAGAATAATATTTTCAAAAGAAATTAAAAATAACTTTTTAAAAAGACTGTAATTACTTTAATTATCATTTGTGTGTCTTCTCTTAACTGATCACAGTTCATAGGAAACATATCTGGCCTCTTACAATTCTCTTCACCAGTGTGTCTTAGAAACTTAACAAACAGCTCAAAAACTACAGACAGGAATAACCCAGGCACTTACACAGAACCAGTAGGCAAGAGATATTAATAATATGTACAATCAATGTACCAGAATGTGAAATTCCTTATTTAGAATTCTGGATGGCAGGAGGGGACATATTTAACCTCACTGAGCTTCATTTTCATGTGCTCAATGGGAATACAGGTCTATAGAAATATTTTTAGCCTTGTACTTCTAGAACTCAGGTACTAGAGTGGGAATATAGCTCAAAAAACACCTGCTATATAAACACAAGGACAGCACCTTAAATCTCCAGAGCCCATGTAAAAAGCCAGACATATTTGCACACAACTCCATTAATGTAATACTATGATACTTTGAGAGGCAGAGACAGGAGAATACCTGGGGCTTGCTGGTTACCATCTTAGTTCCAGAGTCAATGAGATAATGTTTCAAGGGATCAGGCAGAGCACACTAGGCCACCTTTAGACATGAAAACAGACACACATGCACATACCACACAGTCATAAGCACACAAAAATAAATAAAATAAATCAACTAAACATATTCAGGTATTATAAAGACCAAAAGAATGTAATTAAATAAGTTTCCCTGATTACTACTATGAGCTATACTTTCAGTATTACCAATAAGACAACTTGGCAAGAGAAAGGATGTTACATGTTATTATAGTGTCAATGCTTTAAGCACTGAAGTCCCTTCATGTGTCAGCACATACATACTGGCAGATGTCTCTTTATGTGTATTGTCAGCATAGTAATTCTCTATTTATCCTCAACAAATCCTATGTAGTTAAATAGAAAAGAAAGGTTTTCTGCAAGATGTCCATAACAGAGTCAAGACTCTTGCAGTAACAGTACAAGACTGAATTTAATTCACTATGAGAAAAAGTGGGAGAATTTAGAAACAGTTGAATATGGTAATGAGATTATAACAAAGAGGATTTTTAACGGATTTTTCCCAGTGGAATGTTTCCATCTGTATGTGTTAAAACTTATCAAATCAAATGTAGGGTTATACCTGTCCAAGAGACTAGGAAACTGGTCAAAATGTGAGAAAATATTTTTATCGCAAAGGATCAGGAAAAGTATACTCCAAACTTGTCTAAAGAAAGTGCTTCAAGACCTAGGATGGTTACACAAGCTTTTAATTCCAGCGCTGGGAGGCAAAGTCAGGTGGCTTTCTATGGGCTCAAGGCCAGTCTGGTCTACATACTAAGTTCCAGGGTTACAAAATGAGACACCAGCATATCCCCACCATATGCTCCAAGAGAATGTTGATGCCTCTACTGTCAGGAACAAACATATCTCAGCTTTAGTGAAGGGGAGGAAGGAAAAGGTTAAGGACATTGCAGAAAAGCCTAGATCCAAAAATCTACTCTCACGTACGTCATTATTCAACTCATCATAGCTCTACTTACTTAGTTGTGATTTAGTCCCTGAAATGGGAGATGTATGATTAGGTGCTGCTATGTAAATAAGCCCCAGCCCAGTGCCTAAAAACACTTCCTTTCTTAGCTAATATAGAATGGGCTGCTCTGTGGGAATCTCCAGGGATTGGGCCCAGATAGTGAGGACCAGCAGGTACTCTTGGAAAGCTCTTTCACTGGGTAGCAATGGGAATTAACAAGTGAGGCTAGTTGTGTTAGGACTTTCTAAAACGTTTTAATAAAGGAAGGCACAGCTGATTTTGAGTCATGGAAACAAAAACACTCTTACCACTGAGAAGGAGGTTCAACTGTTTTCTATATGAAAACCCAAAGTAATATAAAAAAGTTTAAGTTTTCCATAGAATATATATAGTTATATATTTCCATATTGCTAGTTGTTTTTTCTTTTTTTAAATTTTAGACATCCTTCTAATTCCTTTAGTAGATAACTGATAGTGCTGCCATTACCAGTCTTTCACAACATTGAGGAAAACAGACCCGACTTGAGTCCCTCACAGAATATAATTTAATCTGAAAAGTCAAAACAAATGATGAATCACACAAAATAATTTGCATTTTTTATTATGAACAGAGCCATTGCAGATATACCTTTGGCACAATGGCAGCTGGTTATATCTGTGCAAGAACTTAACCCAGTCAGAAAGGACTTCATGGAATTTTAGATTTTTCTGGTAGCCATGGCATGAAGTATAGAGAAACAGGTTATATTTCTTTTGTTGTTGTGCTGCTTAAATTCTTTTTTTATATTTCTTTTTTATTTTTATTATTAGTTACATTTTATTAACTCTGTATCCCAGCTATATCTGGCTCCCTCATTCCCTCCCAACCCAACCCTCCCTCATCTCCTCCCTGCCCCTTTCCAAGTCCACTGCTTGGGGAGGACCTCCTCCCCTTTCATCTGACCCTGTTTTATCAGGTATCTTCAGGACTGGCTGCAAAGTCCTCCTCTGTGGCCTAGCAGGACTGCTCTTCCCATGGGGTGTAGGGAGGTCAACAAGCCTGTCAGAAATAGTCCCTGTTCCCCTTACCATGGGAAACCGATTGGTTACTGAGCTACCACAGACTTCATCCGAGCAGAGGTTCCAGGTTATATCCATACATGGTCCTTGGTGGAGTGTCAGTCTCAGAAAAGACCCCTGTGTCCAGATATAGTTGGTCCTTGTGGAGCTCCTATCCTTTCCACATCATACTAACTCCCCTTCTTTCATATGATTCCTTGCACTCTGCTGAAGGTTTGGTTATGAATTTTAGTATCTGCTTTGATACTCTGCTAGGTGGAGTCATTCAGAGGCCCTCTGCAGTCGGCTCCTAGCCTGTTCCTTTTTTTCTCCTATGTCCAATGCACATCCCATTTGGCTTTCTAAGTGAGGGTTGATCATCTTACCCAGTGTCCTCTTTCTTGTTTATCTTCTTTAGGTGTATAGATTTCATTATGTTTATCATATCTTATAGGTCTATATAAGTTAGTATATGTTTATTTTTTATTATAATTTATTACAATTTGTATTCCAGCTGTGGTCCTCTGCCTCATCAACTCACAATATCAACCCCCCTCTCTCTACTTCCCCTATGTCCCTCACAGAGACCACTGATAGAGGAGCTCCTTCTCCCCTCTGATAGAGGAGCTCCTCCTCCCCTTCTATTTGATCCAAGCCTAAGAGGTCTCCTCAGGACTGGTTGTATTGTCTTTTTCTGTGGCAAGCTTTAATGATACATTTTATGTAATGTTTCTAAAAATTATTGTTTTATATTTGATTAATATGAAACTATTATTATATATTTTATATAATTTTTACTTAAACTTTATAAACTGTTGTGGGTATTTTAAACTTAAAACCCTATTTTGCTTAGCCAATTAATATCTCAGAATTGTTGCACAAATGTTCTTGGGTATGAGTGTCAATTCTAAGTCAATTACTTTTTTCAATACTATTTATATAGTTTTATTAAATGCTTCATTTCCCCCACATCTATCTTTCTGGTTTGTTTTCCTTCCTCTCATCTTCCAAGATATGTTTTCTGGATGAAAGTGGAGAAGAGAGGTATCAAATCTCCAGTGATAAGAAACGCTGAGTCTAGTTAAGTTCTTGAATGAATTACAGTAGGTTGTCTTTATGAAGTACCAAAAATAGTAGAAGTGAAGGCATTATAGTCTTATGAAGTGTCCTCTTAGGCATGGGATAAATTATTCCAACAGTGATGAGCTTTGTTGTCATGAAGCCAAGCAGGCAAGGCAGCCTCTTTCCTGGAAGCAGCCCACTTCTTTAGCCCTGAAAATTTCCATTACCTATTCTCTGATGCATGCAGGATGCAGTGAGACATGAAGCTATCTCGATCTCATCTTATGGACACCACTGCTATATGACCAATTACAATTTGACAAAAGAAACAACTGTAGTTTCTTCCCATAGAGAAGTCACAGTCACTCTTTTTCCAATTTATCCTCAAGCTGCTCAACCCCCTAGCTTCCCATCCAATATCCAAAGAGTTGTGGCTGGGAGGTTAGCCATATGCATTTCTCTATAGCCCCTCCTTTCCTTCAACTTAGCTTCCTCACTCCTTGTCTGAAGCCTATGGCTAAAAAGATAGCACAGGTATTACAACTCACTTTTCATGTAGTATCTTTCTTTTCCTGGACTAGAGTCAGATAGTGATGGTAGGGTAAAACTTTCTATGTTGAACTGAAAGAAAAATGTAATTTTCCCAATTAAATTTCTTTTTAGTATAATTAACAAAGAAAATCTCTTTCTGCCAGCAAAGATCTTAAGATCATTTTCACACACACACACTTACACACACAGAAAATATGTTCTTCCAGTTAATTATGCCATACTACATATACATATAAATATTTTGCCATAACACCCTTTAACTCCTATAAATTTACTATTCAAATTTATATATATGATCAAAGATGGCTTAAAAATCTTGCCCAAGTTTAACCAGAGCTAACCTAAAATGAATTTCTGATATTGAAGCCAACACCATTAATATCAAAACTGCTGCTCTATTCTTATCCAGGTGAAGACTTCCCCAGAGGAAAAGCACAATTTATCCAATCACATTTCTTCCCAACAATATTTGGGCTATCTCTGAAGGTAATCCAGCAAAGAATGAGATTAGACTCAAGGTACAGTGAAATGGGTATGCTGTGACCTTTCTAGTCTAAAGTACGTTAACTCAGTGGATGAATCTCAAAGAGGCCAAATAACTTGCTTAGAGAGAGAGGTGGAAACCTAATAAATGAAAAGCCCCACGAAATCAAATAATGTGCCCATCTCATGATGTGAATAATTCTACTCAGACTCTTTCATGAAACACATTTTCCCTTAGATTTTCACAAAGTTCTACAAATTTTATTATTTTTGACATATTGATTGGATTGTACCAAATATTTAATTAATGCTTTTTTAATTAAGCCCCCCCTCCCCCCCCTTTTTTTTCTTACCAATGAGTTATACAATCAGCCCATTAAGAAACCTATTTGGAGCATTTGGACTATTTCTAACAGGATCTCAAGGGCAGGCTGTTTGACACCCCCCCCCCCTGGGGAGGAGCAGTCTGTTAGGCCACAGAGCAGGACTTTGCAGCCAGCCCTGAAGATACCTGATAAAACAGGGTCAGATGAAAGGGGAGGAGGTCCTCCCCTATCAGTGGACTTGGAAAGGGGCAGGGAGGAGACCAGGGAGGGAGTGTGGGGTTCGGGAGGGAATGAGGGAGCAGGATACAGCTGGGACACAGAGTTAACAAAATGTAACTAAAAAGAAAAATAAAATAAAAAAAAAAGAAAAACGAGATGAGATTTGCTAAATACATGGTTTGAGAGAAAGTAAAAAAAAAAAAAAACCAATAGCCACAAATGACATAAAGTACCTTGGTATAACCCTAACCAAGCAAGTCAAAGACTTGTATGAAAAAAATTTCAAGTCTCTGAATAAAGAATTAGAGGAAGATATGAGAAGATGGAAAGATCTCCCATGCTCATGGCTTGGCAGGATTAACATAGTAAAAATGGCCATCTTACCAAAAGCAATCTACAGATTTAATGCAATTCCTATCAAATTGCCAACACAATTCTTTACAGACCTGGAAAGAAAAATTCTCAACTTCGTATGGAATAACAAGAAACCGAGAATTTCTAAAACAATCCTCTACAATAAAAGATCTTCTGGAGGTATCTCCATC
>NW_026586055.1:0-1431 GCF_907164565.1 Psammomys obesus | reverse complement strand
GACAGCCAGCCAACCACTGCAGGTGCTCTCTCTCACTTAGCTTTCAAATGATTTGATTGTGCTCTTTATTCGTCAGATACTTCTTCATAAGGAACAGCTTGGTAGATACACTGCTGTTTATACTTTGATGGACTTGCACAACCAGGAGTATACAGGGTTCACGCAGGCTTATTTTCTTATTTTTATATCTTTGTGTTGTTATGTATAGATAAAGGAGATGTAATAACAAGATTACTGTAGAGCTGGGGAAACCTCATTTATTTCAGGTTAATTCTACCAGCCCTGCAGGAGGTGCTTAGGTTGTGTTTTGCTGATTGTTAGTTGTTGGTAGCACTAGGGTGCCACTGTTCTACTCATCTCTTTTTATTATGTATTCATCCCTTAGAATTTGATTAAAGGAATGGATTGTTCACATTTTTTTCTCACTACTGCCTAGTTGAGGTCACTTAAGAGAATCTCTTGCAGGTCGGTGAGATGGCTCAGCAGATAAAGGCTGTTGCTGGGCAAGCCTGGAGACTTGAGTTTGGTCCCTGAATTCATGAGAAGGTAGAAGGAAAGAAGTGATTGCACACAGTTGTGTTCTGACCTTCCGATGTATATGTGTATGCATGCTTCACCCGCATCATGAACACAAACACACACTAAAGAAAGAAGACATTGGGCTGTATTTAGAGAATCTTCTTGCTGCTCCATAATGACATGTCATTTCACTTGTCAGTCTCTTACAGACATAGTCTTACCCAGACTGCCAGTGTGGAGAATCAGTTTTATTTTTAATGCTGTTCAGTTTTTAGTTACATTTTCTTCCCCCTATAACAATTTTATTTATTCATCTATCTATCTATCTATCTATCTATCTATCTATCTATCTATCTATCTATCTATTTTGACAAATTCTCTTTGCAGAGCCCTGGCTGTCCTCAGATTCCTTATGTAGATGAGGCTGGCCTTGAACAGAGATCCACTTACCTCTGCCTCCCAAGCGCTGAAGTTAAAGACCATTCCCAGCTTCCCCATAACAATTTTGAAACAATAAAAACTTGAAAAAAGTACCAAGTATGGTACACAGTTAATTACTGTTTTACTTTGGACATTTTGAGAGCAAGTTGTTGACCTTATGCCCTGCCACTCTGAATGGTTTACTGTCAGTTTTATACAATCAAGAACCTTGTCCTACCTAAAGTTCAGTCTCTATGAGGCCCAATGGTCCAAGATTAGCTGGATATGTTGGTCTTATTGTGGTGTCCTACCCCTCCAACTCTCTCAATCCTTCCTCTAACTCTTCCACAAGACTCCCCAAGTTTTGTCTAATGTTTGTTTGGGTGTAGGTCTCTGCAACTGTTTCCATTAGCTGCTGGATGAAGCCTCTCAGATGACTGTTATGTTAGTTTCTTCTCTACAAGCATAGAAGAGTATTATTGATAGTGTCAG
>NW_026586054.1:0-1103 GCF_907164565.1 Psammomys obesus | reverse complement strand
TAATTGTTTTCTCATGAGAGAAAGAGAAGATATGGATTTGTGTTGATGGGGATGTGGCAGGGTCTGAAATATGTTGGAAAATGGGAAACTACAATAAGAATAATTGTATAAAAATCTGTTCTCAGTGAAAGAAGAAATGCTGTTAGACCTTGCCTGACAAGTCCAGGAAACAACTCTCCTTGCTTCTCCCAGAGGTCTGCGGACAGTGTGATTATCCTCAGTGAGGTGTCACCCAGAAACTGATGGAAACTGATGAAAAGACCCATAGAGAAATATTAGGAAGAGCTTGGAGGATTCCTGTGGAAGATGGGGAGGAAGGAATGGAGGAGCCAAAACATTCAAGGACACCGCAAGAAATCCTACAGAGTCAACTAACCTGGGCCCATAGGGGCTCACAGATACTGAAACACCAACCAAAGAGAATGCACGGAATGGACTTAGGCTACATACACATATGTAACCCATGGTTGCTTGGTCATCATGTGAGACCTCTAACAGCAGGCACAGGGCTTCTTCTGACTACACTGCCTGCCTATGGGTCCCTTGCCCCAAACAGGATGACCTTGTCTAGCCTCACACCCAGATCTTTTGCCACTTGATATGCCCAGGTGGGCTGAAACCCATGGGATATCTCATCGTTTCTAAAAGAAAGAACAGGAGAAAGGAGAAAGGGGGTAGTGGGAGGGACTGGGAGGAGAAGGGTAAAGAGAAGCTGCAATCAGGATAGAAAGTAATTAAATTAAATAATAAAATATTGAGTTACATAAAAAATTAAAATGTGCATCCTATGCTATCTCTACTGTAAGAAGGCAGCGTCAGAAAACATGTTAATTTTTCTTTGTGCAAAATAAATGCAAGTGATATTAGAGAAGTAAGTAAAAAGCATATGTTATCCCTACAAGGAATGATAGCCAAAAAAAAAAAAAAAAAGGGAAATCAGAACATGGGAGCAACTGAATTATATTATGTTATCTTATATTGTATTATACTATATTACGTTTTATTATATCATATTGGATTATCTGATTAATAGTAATGCTTCTCATACTCAAAAGAGAAACTTGTAGAGCAGCAGCCCTGAATCCTGTGGGGACTTCATGTCT
>NW_026586053.1:0-1895 GCF_907164565.1 Psammomys obesus | reverse complement strand
CCTCTGTGCTAAAATCTTTTGACTATGTACTAATTCTTTCTCTTATATAAAGAGCTTTTGCTCAGGTTATAAGAGGTGTACACAGGCAAATAAAATTTTGGGGGCCATTATCTTTATCCATTCTTCCCTCTTGAATGTTTGTGTGTGTGAATGGTCTATTCTGTATCTCTCTCTTATTTTCTGATTCCCCTGTAGATTCACAAATAAGTTAACAGACTCAGGGCTCCACCATCACTCCCTTCCCCAGATGAGCAGGCATAATTTTGATTGTTGGACTTTCATGTTTTGTCTCAGGTATGAGCCAATGGCTAAATAAGGGAACAAAAATATCAGGCCTGTG
Organism: Psammomys obesus; assembly: GCF_907164565.1. NCBI lineage: Eukaryota > Metazoa > Chordata > Mammalia > Rodentia > Muridae > Psammomys > Psammomys obesus. Next base: position 1,555 of record NW_026586053.1, on the reverse strand, counting down.
GTTGCCATGCTCAGGCTATCGAGAGCCATTCATTACTCTACCATATTCAGCTGTCAGTGTGAGGTAAAACCCTTGATTATCATTTTTTTCTGTTTTTTTTTTCTTTTTCTTGATTATCATTTATAACAGCACTGTTTTGTGCTAACTGTCAGGAAGCACTTCTCAGATGTGACCTCAGTGATGCTGGTCTTTTCTTTTTTTTTAATCAATTTTATTTTATTTTTAATTTATTTTTATTGACTACAGTTTGTTCACTTTGTATCCCAGCTATAGTCCCCTCCCTCACCTCCTCTCAATCCCACTCTCCCTCCCTCATCTCCTCCCATGCCCCTCTCCAAGCCCACTGATAGAGCAGGCCCTCCTCCCCTTCCATCTGACCCTAGCTTATCAGGTCTCATCAGGACTGGCAGCATTGTCTTTTTCTGTGACCTGGTAAGTTTGCTCCCCTCTCAGCAGGAGGTCATCAAAGAGCCAGCCACTGAGTTCATGTCAGAGACAGTCCTTGTTTCCCTTACTAGGGAACCCACTTGGAGACTGAGCTGACATAGGCTATATCTGTGCAGGGGTTGTAGGTTATCTCCATGCATGGTCCTTGGTTAGAGTATCAGTCTCAGAAAAGACCTTGTGCCCAGATTTTTTTGGTTCTGTTGCTCTCCTTGTGGAGCTCTAGTCCCCTTCAGTTCTTTCTATCTCCCCCTTCTTTCATAAGATTTCCTGCACTCTGCCCAAAGTTTGGCTATGTGTCTCAGGATCTGTTTTGATACCCTGCTGGGTAGAGTATTTCAGAGGCCCTCTGTGGTAGGCTCCTGTCCTGTTCCCTGTTTTATTCCTCTTCTCATGTCCATCCCATTTGCCTTTCTGAGTGAGGATTGATCGTCTTACCCCAGGGTCCTCCTTCTTGCTTAGCTGCATACTAGATTTTAGTATGATTATCCTATATAATATTAGAGTATATAGAGTGTGTCTTTCTGCTTCTGGAATACTCATTCAGAATGATCTTTTCTAGTTCCCACCATTTGCCTGCAATAATACTGTGTAAATATACCACAATTTCTGTATCCATCCCTCGGTTGTGGGACATCTGGTAAACCGGCCATTTGATACATGTTCTGTTCTATAGAATATTGACTAACACAGAAGCCAAGGTTGACCTTGAACTCCTAATCTTTCTTTTTCTCCATGTTCTGGGATTACAGGCCTGTATTACTGTGCCTATCTTTTTAATTTATTTTCTTTTCTTTTTTTCTGGAATTTTTTTTTATTAATTACACTTTATTCATTTTGTATCCCCCCATAAGCCCCTCCCTCCTCCCCTCCCGATCCCACCTTCCCTCCCCTTTCTGCATGCATGCCACTCCCCAAGTCCACTGAAGGGGAGGTCTTTTCTTAATCATAGTTGAATTCTCAGCTCCAGGTCACCAACACTGATTATCCTAGCAAAGCAAAGGTTTCCCTTTCATAAGTTTTATTTAATTTACAATCCAATGCTGCAATTATTTGATATTCCATATTGCTAATCAGAATCAAGAAACTGAGAACAGAATATCAAAGAAGG